>NC_133338.1:56288074-56631824 GCF_030506205.2 Paramisgurnus dabryanus
CAGCGTCCCACAGAGTCATCTACTGTTAGAGCAACATAACACAGAGACTGAAACCACTGATGGACCACAACCTTCATCCAACCTGAAACTAAAGGTACAACTTCCAGAATATCAGACTTTACAATCACCTGTAGAATATCTATCAGCAAACGCTTAATCATCATACTGTTACATAAAACTCTACAAGAGTACAAACAACACAAACACAATGTTGTGATTCTAACAGTGTGTGTGTGTAATGAAACTGATGTGCTTATCCCTCTGTAACATTACTGCTTATCAGACCAATGAGTCTGATCCTCTTACAGATGAATAACATCAGTCACGGTGAGACTTAAACACACTTGCACTTCAGAAATACTTTAGCTTTAAAATGCACTGTATGACATTATAAGATTTGTGTGTTTTGTAGTGAATTGCAGTGATATGTGTGGTGTAAACTGAGCCTTGTGTGTGTTTGTTGTTTTTACAGTAATGCATTTATATATTCCACTTTTTCAGATGGGATTATCCTTAAGAGTTAACGTAAGTGATCAGGTGATGATTTACACTGCAAAAAATGATTTTCAAGAAAATCTTGATGATCAAAACGACCCTCAAAAATAAGTCTAGTTTTTAGACCAAAAATATCAAATTTAAGTGATTTTGTGCACAAAACACGCAAAAAAATCTGCCAATGGTGTACAGTAAGCAAATTTTTCTTACATTTTTCTTGAATTTAGTGTTTAAGAAAAATGTTCAAGATTGTTTTGCTTAAATTTGATTTTTTTGGTCTAAAAACTAGACTTATTTTCTTGGGTCGTTTTGCTCAGCAAGAAAAAGCATCTTAATTTAAGAACTTTTAGATATTTTTACTGAAAACAAGACAAAAATACAAATAATTTTTTTTCTTGAAAATCATTTTTTTGCAGTGTAGGGGCCCAAAGAGGCGAAGGCCCCTAATTGTTAGTTTTTATATTCTTCTTCTTCTTCCGCCATTGCATCTATGACAGCCCATGAAAAGTGTACGAAGGAAAATTATGAAATTTGGCACACAGACAGAGGACTGTCTGAACACTGCAAAAATGACTTTCTTACTGTTTTATTTAAGTATTTTTGTCTTGTTTTCAGTAAAAATATAAAAAAATTCTTAAAGTAAGATGTCTTTTCTTTGATTAGCAAAATGACCTAGGAAAATAAGTCTAGTTTTTAGACACAAAAATATAAAATTTATTCGAACTTGTGCTTAAAACAAGCAAAAAAATCTGCAAATGGAATAAGAAAACTTTTCTTGAATAAATGGTTTATGAAAAAAGTAAACTTATTTAAAAAAAAAAAAAAGTTTTAACCACTAATTCACTTAATTTTTTTTTTTTGTCGAACTGAACTTATTTTCCAGGTCATTTTGCTCATAAAGAAAATACATCTTTATTTAAGTATTTTTAGATATTTTTACTGAAAACAAGACAAAAATACTAAGTAAGAAGTCATTTTTTGCAGTAAAATGTTTCCACACCAAATTTGAAGTCTCTGTCAAAACCTGTAACGCCACCAAAAGTCAAAAATTTCACTTACATTTTTGCTTATAACTTCTGATGCGCAAGAAGACAAAATATTTTTTTCCTCTGAATCCTTGGCTCGATGTTGCTGCACCCTATGACGTAATTTTCCATCATGACAAATTTTCCGGCATTTTGAATTTAACAAAAATGGCACAGGCCATTTTGAAGTATTTGAAAAACCTACTTTTTCGAACTCCCCCTGAAGATTTTGTCCGATTTGTGTGAAAATCTGTATTTAGCATTTAGAGACACCCATGGCAAAAACTTATGGAATTCATTTTTTTTTTTTTTTTTTTTTTTTTTTTTTTGGCCCGCCACCACCCCCCCCTCTTCGGAGGATAACTTTTTTTTTTATTATTATTAAGTAAATTATTTTACAGTACAGAAAATAGAAATACTTATTTACAGTGCAACTAAGGGGAGGGGGATTAAGCACCACGTAAAAGTGTAACACATAACATACATAAAACAAAATAACAGATAGATTACAAAAGGACAATACAGTTGCAGTGAGAACTTATTATTGCTGGTTGAATAGAATGATCTTGAGGTTCACGTTCATTAGTTACAGTTAAAGTATTTAAGCGGAAATGGGTTTAAAAAGGGTTGGAAAAACATGTTATGCATGAGTTTAAATAGTGTGTGCCTATAGAGATAAAATAAATGAAATTACATAATAGAAGAGGGAAATGTGTGACTGGTAATGTACACGGCTTGTAGCTATATTTTTGTGTTAAGAAATGATAGAAATGGGGCCCAGATGTCTTCAAAGGCTGATGTCTGCTTCCATCTGTGTGCATTGTATTTCTCTATTGAAATGTGTTCAGAAATTAAATTTATCCAATGATTGATGTTGCAAGATTTCTTTGATTTCCAGTTTTGGAGAACTACTTTCTTAGTGACAGCTAGAGAGACGAGCAACGGATTCCTGTATTTTTGGGGGATATGGATTTTTGAAATGTCGCCAATGAGACAGGGGGTTGGAGATAATGGGATTCTGTGACTCAGGATGGTGGATAATGTCTCAGTGACTGTAACCCAAAATGATTGAACTGGTTGGCATTGCCACATGGCGTGTAAATAATCATCTATCCTACCTAAAGTGCATTGTGAAGGCCCATTTTAAACATTTTACTTTGGGTGATGTGAGTTCTGTGAATGACTTTATATTGTATAAGCTGCAGGTTTGTGTTATTGGTCATGAAAAATGTGTTCCTACAGATTTGTTCCCAGTACTCAGGGTTGGAAGAGAAGGCCAAGTCAGCTTCCCATTTGGTTGTTGGGAGTGTTATTGTTGTGTTTTGGTGGGAAATCATAGTGTATAGTTGGGAGGTTAATTTTTTGAAGGTATTAATTTTCATAAGTTCTTCTATAAGTTGAGATGGTTGTAATGTATTATTTATAAGTCTGGTTTTGTGTTTAATTCTAAGTCTAAGTTGTTGATATTGAAGAAATTGTTCTTTCCCAACCCCATATTTCTGTGTGAGTGTGTCAAATGACATGAAGTGGTGGTTCTCAAATACATGGTGAAGATGTGTGATTCCTTTTTGTGCCCATGTGGGGAAAATCAGAGGTTTATTTTGAATCTTGAATTCTGGGTTATGCCAAAGTGGGGTAAACTTATTTAATTCTAGTGATGATTTTGTGATTTGATTTGTTTTCCACCAGGCTGTCGGAGTTGATTGTATAGTAATGCTTTGGAAGAGGTTGGATTTCTTAATTGATTGTGGGAGGAAGGGGAGATCTGAAATTGGGATATTTATGCATTGATTTTGTTCCAATTCTAGCCATGGGTAATTGTACTTGTGTATATTGATCCATTTAACTAAATACTGTAATTGATTTGCCAGGAAGTAATGATGGAAGTTTGGAGCCTCAAGCCCCCCATGTGATTTTTTATTTTGTAGTGTTGAGAGTGAAATTCTGGGTTTTTTATTTTTCCAATAAAATTGTGTTGTTAAAGAATTAAGAGTTTTGAACCATTTATCTGTGGGAGTGACGGGAATCATAGAAAAAAGGTAGTTAATTTGAGGTAGGGTTTTCATTTTTACAGCGGCTATTCTTCCGATTAATGTAAGTGGATGTTTAGACCAGCGTTTATATTCGTCTTCAATTTTCTTAAGGAGAGGAGTGTAGTTGAGAGTGAAAAGCTCTGACAGCCTGGGGGAAATCTGAATCCCTAGGTACTTGATGTTGCCAGTGTGAAGGTGGAGGGAGGGGTCCTGAGCTCCAGAATCCCATGCATCATCTGATAGTGGTAGTAAAATTGACTTGTTCCAGTTGATAGTGTAATGTGAGACAAGTGAGAAATTACTGATAATATTGAACGTTTCTTGAAGTGACACTCGTGGGTTCTGTAGATATAGTAAAAGATCATCTGCATATAAACTGATTTTGTGTTGTACATTGTCTACCTGAATTCCTTTGATTATGGTGTTTTGTCGTATTGCTGCTGCGAGAGGTTCAATAAAAATGGCAAAGAGGGAGGGCGAGAGAGGACATCCCTGTCTGGTGCCCTGATGTAGTGTGAAACTCTGTGAAGTAATTCCGTTGGTGGTGATGGTGGCCCTGGGTGATGAATACAGTATTTTAATCCAGTGGATGAACGACTCTCCAAAACCAAACTTGTGAAGTGTACTGAATAAAAATTCCCAGTTTACCTTATCGAAGGCTTTTTCTGCGTCAAGTGAAATGATAATTGTTTTCTGTTGTCTTTCTTGTGATATATTAAATAAATTAAAAAGTCTACGGACATTATCTGTAGCGTGTCTATTTTTTATGAAACCTGTCTGATCTGGATGAATGATTGTGGGGGTGACTGTTTCTATTCTAGTTGCTAATGCTTTGGTGATAATTTTCAAATCAGTATTTAATAATGAGAGAGGTCGGTAGCTTGAGGGATGAGATGGATCTTTGTTGGGTTTTAGTAGTAATGTTATGGCTGCTGTATTCATGTGTGTGGGTATGGTGGATGACTTTTTTATTTCTATAATTACTCTGTTAAATAGTGGTGATAATATGTCCCAAAAGTTTCTGTAAAATTCAGCTGGTAGTCCATCTGGCCCTGGAGATTTATTGCTAGGAATTTTATTGAGTGCTTTAGTAAGTTCATTAATGCTTAGGGGTGCGTCTAGAATGTTGGTTTGTTCTAAAGTTAATTTTGGCAATGTCAGACTATTCAAAAAAGTGTTGATTTCTGATTGAGTAGGTTGGTGAGTGGGGGAATAGAGATTGCTATAGAAATTTCTAAATATATTATTTATATCCTGTGGGTTTTGGTTAATATTTCCTGTGGTGTCTAAGATGGCTGGGATGATTGATTTCTCTTTCTTGTATTGGAGTAGATTTGCTAGGTATTTACTGTTTGCTTTGTTATTGTATTGAAAACCATTATATTTCAGTTGCTGAATTTGAAATTGTGTTCTTTTCTGTATGATATCATCAATTTGTATTTTGAGTTCTTTTAATTCCTTCTGTTTTGGTTCACTGGGATGGTGAGATATTTCATTTGTTAGGAGTTTGATTTTTTGTTCTAATGTATTTTCCAATTGTTGTTGCTGTTTTTTCCTATATGAAGAGTATGATATAATTTTCCCTCGGATTACGGCTTTACCAGTTTCCCATAACAGTGAAGGTGAGGTGTCTGGAGAGTCGTTCATTTCCAGAAAGAATGCCCACTCTCGCCTTATAAGGGTTGTAAAGTTGGGGTCTTCTAGTAGTGAGGTATTGAAGCGCCATCGAATTGAAGTTTTAGCCTGTGTTTGGGTATTTATGGACAGAGAGATAGGGGCATGATCACTAATTACAATAGGGTAGATTTTGTTATCTGATATCTTGGTTATTAGTGAATTGCTGATGATGAATAAGTCGAGTCTAGATGAACATTGGTGAACTGTAGAAAAGTATGAATATTCCCTTAAAGAGGGGTTCCTCATTCTCCAACTGTCGCTAAGGCCGTAGTCCTCCATATATTGCTTTATTATGTCAGTGGAGTGCCAATTTCTTAAGTTGCCAGAGGTGCTTGAGCGGTCAATTGTGGGATTGATGACTGTATTAAAATCTCCTGCTATGATGAGATTGTTTGAATTTGATAGTATTGAGAAGAAATTGTGGAAGAAAGATGGATCATCATTGTTAGGACCATAAATGTTTGCCAATGTAAATGTTGTGTGGTTTATAATTGCATTAATAATGATGAATCTACCGTCTGGGTCTATAATAGATTGGTTAGGTGAAAACTGAATATCTTTATTTATTAAAATAGAGACGCCTCTTTGTTTGCTGTTAAATGTTGAAGAGTATATTTTGTCAAATTGTTTAAAGTTGAGATATTGCAATTCTGTGTGTGTTAAATGTGTTTCTTGAAGGAAGCAAACATCAGCCCTCAGTTTTATTAGGTGATTGATTACTTTAAGTCTTTTGGTTTGGTTACGAAAGCCGCGTACATTCCATGTTATCAAGTTAAGTGGTTGCATGTGTGCATGTCAGATTTGTCAGAGTTGTGAGCTAGCTCGTATATATGAGTTAAGAGACATATAAAATAATAAAGGGAAAGAAAGAGTTGAGAAAGGGAGAGAGGGATAGATGGGTTTGTATGAGGTAATAAGGCATGGGTGTTTTTGCTTATCAATATTGGGAGGATGTATTCCATATTGCACATTACATGTTTTCCAGCGTTTTTGCTTGGGGTTAATGTAAGAGGTAGTAGTGGTATGGAGCGTGGATACAAGAGTAACCAATAGTTATTGAGCAACTGGACTTTACATATATAGACAAGGAGACACAAAAAGACAAGACATAAAAACAAATAAAGGCACATGTCTTATCAGAGTCAAAGGAAAAGAGAGAGAGAGGGAGAGAGAGGGGAAGAGGGAGAGAGAGAGAGAACAGACAGAGAGATTCTGATAAATGAAACCAACAATAAAAAAAAAAAATAATAATAATAATAAAAAAAAAACGGAAAAAAAGAAAAAAAAAAGCCGTAGAAAGATAAGCAAATGAGGAGATAAGGAGAGAGAGAGTGTGTGTGTGTAAGCACAGAACTTAACCACTGGGCTTAAAAAGTCTGTAGGTTAAGAGAGGTGTGGAAGAAAAATAATAATAATAATAATAATAGAAAAAAGGAAAATCTACAAATATAATACACACATACACACATATATATTACACATATACACACATATATATATACATATATATACACACATACATACATACATACATACACATACACATATAAACATAAGTATATATATATATAGGATATATATATATATATAACTTATGGAATTCATGTTGATTAGCTTATCCGTTGTTGTATACCCTGGTAACAAATTTGATGCAGAGCATGCAAAAACAGATTACGCGAGTGTATACGTGTTGACCCAACACTTTTTCGTCACAGCACCACCTAGTGGTCTTGAGATATGAAAAATGGCTATTTTTGCTGATGTCTACTGCCAATATAAGTCAAAAATCATGATCGTGGATTTGTAAGATTTCTTTATGCATACCAAGTAAAATAATAGGCTAATAAATGTTTTTCGGTCTGCCATTTTTGGCATCGGCCATTTTGAAATATTTGAAAAACCTATTTTTTCTAACTCCTCCTACAGTTTTTGCCCGATTTGCACAAAAATTGGTTTGTAGCATCTAGAGGCACTTACAGCAAAAAGTAAAAAATTGTGGTGATTGGCCAAACAGATTTAAGGCTGTGTCTTCAATGAACTTACATGTATTCACATGACACTTGTAATCGGAGTCATGTAATCAGCGCCACCCAGTGGTCTTGAGATATACATTTTTTGCTTATATCTACTGCAAATATAAGTCATGAGAGTGATCTGGTTACATTCCTTGAGGCATACTGAGTCAAACAATACTAAAGGGTTTTCATTCTGCCTTTTTGAGTGTTAGCCATTTTTAATTTTGAGACCTTCTTCCTATCCGCCAGAGATTTGAAAAAAAGGCTATTTTTGCATATATTTTTGGAAAATTATGCCTAATAATCACACAACTGTTTTCCCAAACTCAACTTTATTTCTTATTGTGTCCTTGTTGGCTTGAACCCAGTATTGCAGCTTGCAGCTATATTTTAAATGTGAATTTGTTTTTACTATTTTAACCATCAACTGTTTCCAGTCCAGAGAGTTGACAAAAAGGCTTGCAATCAGGTTCCCACATTTACTGATTCATTATTTTATCATTCTGATGTTGCTGAACCAGGATGCAGGGGGAGATCAGAGACCACTGAACGACAGGAGGGGTTTACATGAAGACCACCACCACCATCATCATCATCATCACCAGACTCAGAAATCAAGAAGTTTAGAAAGTCCCGATGACAACATAGAGGAACCTCAAAACAACACAGAGCAGCAACCGTCACAGAGTGAATGGAGGACACAACACATCCATCATTGCTCTTCATCCACACGGACTGAACGTCACAATCATCACCGCCATCATCACCGCCGGACCACGTGGACGCTTTCTCGACAAGAGACGGTGGAGAGCAATGAACCTCATCAAACAGAGGAGGAGGAGCTTCAAACCAATCGCCATCATCATCACCATCATCATCATCGCGGAGACAAAGAGAAAGAGTTCGACCACAACGAGAAGAACAGCAGACATAGAGGACAACAGAAATCACAACGAGAACTTGAGCGTATGAGGGACAGGAGACGAGATGAGACGGAGTGGACAAACGAACATTACATAGAACAGTGACACAAACTCACAAAAATACAACTGTGACACGTAACAGGGTTGAGCAAAATGAACACTTTAAATTCATTATGTATATTAGATTTGAGTAGGCTAAATTAGTATTTGGGATTTGGCCTCGCCCCACAAAACAAATTAAATGTGACCCTGGACCACAAAACCAGTCATAAGGGGTTTTTTTTATTATTGAGATTCTGAAAGGTGAATAAACAAGCTTTCCATTGATGTATGGTTTGTTAGAATAGGACAATATTTGAAAATCGAAATATTGAGAAAATCGCCTTAGAAGATGTCCAAATAAAGTCTTAAGTAACACATATTACTAATGATACATTTTTGATATATTCATGGTAAAGAATTTACAATGGAACTTTACTTAAAATGATTTTTGCTATAAAGATCGATAATTTTGACCCATATAATGTATTTTCGGCTATTGTTACAAATGTTTCAATGCGACTTATGACTGGTTTTATGGTCCAGGGTCAGAAATGACTTTTAATTGACCTTTTATTGATTTATTTTTTAAATATATTAATACATTAAACACAACAATAAAAATAGATTTTAGTTTTGCCATGCAGCACTACAAAATAAAAGTCCACATAGAAACTTTAAATGTATTGATATTGTAACTATTCATTAAACACTGATTATTAATAGGATAATATACTGTATATGTTAAGATGAGATGTATAGCAGCAGTAATTTATTTTCATAACATTAAATGTATTATTAAAATTGTCACAAACAGCAATATTTTTTTCTTGAAATTTCACTTCACTCCCTGAATTCAAATTGAATTTAGTCTCTTTAATCATTCATTGAAATTTAGTCATGTTATAAAGGCATTATTCTTATGTCAATTTTGTTTCTCATACACATGACTACTGACCTCTGTAATGGATCATTGACACATTCTTCACATTATTCGTAGGTGTTTTAAAGGACTGCATAATGTACAGTCTATGACACACAAGTCGATCCATACATACTGTATTAGCTCGGCTTCAAACTCTTCAAACTCCTATCTTCGGGCCTATAGCTACGGTATATAGACCCTTTTTTTTTTGTGATGAGGGCTGTTTTTTGCTGCTGTTATTGCTGCAAAAGGTGGATATAGCAAATATTAAAGTTAAAACTGGCTACAATTTAAATTTTATTTATATAGCACTTTTCACAATTGTTAATTGTTTCAAAGCACCTTCACATGAATAGATGTGGGGAAAACACAGAATAATCATTAGATAATATAATAAGAAGAGTACAGCGGCTAAGAATAAACCGTACAAGCGAGCGTAGTAATAATGTAACGTATACAGTAAAGTGCCAATGTTGGCTGATTCTCCAGGAGATGAAAAAACCCCTAGGAGAAAAACCTGGTGGGAAAACTCCTAGAAGGACAAAAACCCTTGGGAGAGATTAATATATATTTATATATATATAAACACGGTAGGAATAGGAAGTGGGTAAGCGGATTAAACTGGTTCAGCCGGTGGTCGTTGGTTGCGTATCAGCTGGGCATCACATTGAAGGACAGCCAGTAGATCAGTGGTGTGATGACCTTCACAGCAGCAGGAACTGGGTCTGTTTGTCTCATTGTCCTCGGAGTCGAGACAGGGAGAGAAAAACAGAATTCAATTAGCATATGGGCTGTTCGCATGTAATGCAAGTGTTATACAGCATTGTGGTTTAAAATCTTCTCGGTTCCAGACAGGCTACCTATTGCAGCATAAGTATATGACCCAAATGATTTATGTGAATGCTTTGTTCTAGACAAACTAACTATTGCAGGATAGGTACATTTACTTGACATTTTATGTGAATGCTTTGTTAAGGAAGAATGTCTTAAGTTTAGACTTAAAGTAATAGACTGTGTCTGATTCTCAAACATTATTTGGTAAATCATTCCAGAGAGTGATCGCAGTGTACGTGATAGCTTGTATTCTGATAGTAATTCTTTAATATACGAGGGTGCTAGGCCATTTAAGGCTTTGTAGGCGAGTAGTAATATTTTAAATTGTATGTGATATTTAACTGGTAGCCACAACACATCCTCATCCCATTGCGTCAATATTTGACGCCACTTGACCATGCGTCAATATGTTACGCGGAGGGTATACCCTTCGCGTCATTTTTTGACGAACTGGGGACTTCAATATATTAGGTACGCGAAATTAAACAGTTGTCGCCTGACATTGGGGTTAGGGATAGGTTTGGGTAGGGATGTCATTATGTAAATCTAACCCTAAACCGACGCGAAAATGGTAAGAAAATGGTACGAAAATAGGAAAGAGAATGCAACGGACTCAATAGTATTGAAGTCCCCAGTTCGTCAAAAAATGACGCGAAGGGTATACCCTCCGCGTAACATATTGACGCATGGTCAAGTGGCGTCAAATATTGACGCCATGGGGTGAGGATGGGCTGGTAGCCAATGTAAAGACACCAAGATTGGACTTATGTGGTCATACTTTTTAGATTGAGTAAGCACTCTTGCGGCGGCATTTTGAACTAGCTGAAGCTTGTTTACCTGATTTGCGTGACATCCCCCGAGTAACGAGTTACAATAGTCTATTCTAGAGGTCATAAAAGCACGGATAAACTTCTCTGCGTCAGATGTAGAAAGCATATTTTTGGGATATTTCTAAGATGGAAGAATGCTGTGCGGCAGACGTTGGATATATGACTATTGAAGGATAAATTGCTGTCGAGCACCACACCCAAGTTCTTAACTGTGAAAGATGGCACCACTGTGCATCCATCTATGGGCAACTTGTAATCTGACATATTTTGTTTTGAGCGATTCGGTTCAATAATAAGTTTCTCAGTCTTATTAAAGTTTAACATAAGGAAGTTATGTGCCATCCAGTCCCTAATATCGCTTACGCAGTCTGTTAGCTTAGCAAACTGGTGGGTTTTGCTAGGATGTGACGAGATGTAAAGCTGGGTAAACAATACGACTCTTACATCATCCGCTGTTTGTTGTGCACCGAGCAACCATTATGAAATAAAATCATGTTTTGGAAGCAAAGTAGTTGCAGGTGTTGTAATTATTTTAGCCACCAGTCACTATAGTGATCACAACTCCTGCTTCATATTCAAAACTCACAAATGACCGGCGGTTAATTACCAGTTGCAAAATAGTATTTAAATGACATATGTTACTTACAGTTTGCTGGATTGTTGTTTGGCTGGATACACAATTAGGATATATAAATGTTATTTTTGTACATTTACTAGTCATTAATGTGTTTGTATGTTGCTGTGTGAGGGAAAAAAAGGGTAACACTTTATTTTACGACCCGCAAAGTACCGCGTAATTAAACCGAATTTACAGCGTACCTATTTGTAACAAAAGGGTAGGTAACTTGTAGGTATAAGGGAATAATATTTTAAGTTTGGGGTAATAAGGGGGTAAGAATATGAAGAATTATAAACTATTTATACTCTAAGTATTTTATAACAACAGGGTACCTATTGTAATATTACGTGGTATGTATGACTTAGTCAAGTCTATGGGGAAATTATGTTTTATTTTTTTTATTGTGAATTTTTCATATTGACTACTGAATGTTGTATACAGTCAATGTCTACGAGCCACATCGGCAAATAAATATAACAGCACATCACTTTTATTTTAGTAGCCTATATTACTTGCTTTTAATAACAAAAGTCCAGCTGATTTAATGTGGTTATCTTTTTTTTAAGGTAAGTACAATAAAAATAGCAACTTATTCCCTATTTACCAGGAAACTCCTACATTTGCGGACATATTTGAAGTGGTGCTTTGCAATTTATTTACTGTAAACACAAGTATTTTAGCCAAATATAATTTATGCAATGGCAAAACAGAATGAAACAACAGCAGATATCAGCTCCCGCTAAAGCAAAAGACGACTACATGCGTAGGCTACTGCACAGGTGTAGAACGTGCGGCCGTCTTCAGGAGGTTTGCTGGAACGCGATCCTGAGGTGAAATTTCTTTAAGAAGTTTTAAAAACGTTCTACACTGTGGAGTACAGCTGCGAGTGATGTTAGCAGGATCCGCATGCTGGATAAGGTGACTGGTTTTGTTAATACATGACTCACGCATTTCAAACAATGTTTTTCAAGAAAGTTGCTAGCTAACGGTAGCAGGTTAGCTAGCACATAAGTAAGCCTAAAGTTATTAACGTAATTGGCTCAGAAAACTCAGTTTCTGTCAAGGCACAGTGAAGAAACATTTACTGAAGGCTTTCATTTATGTTTTTTATATGTAATGCAGAACAGCATTTGTGAGACGACATCAACTCAACATCCGAGTGGACAAGAACACCAACAGAGGAAGCCAAGCCGCAAAAACAATGAAAAATTGTCATGACTTTTTATTTTAAATAAAAGTTATGTGATAATAAACATTAAGTGTTGGCTTAATTATAGTGTTTTAAAGATGTTTTGAAATAAGTTGTTTTAAAATAAAAATAAAAATATTCTGTATGTTTATGGTATTTACCCTATAGACCCTTTTACAGCCCACGTCACTGTGACGTCACCGCTCTAGCTGGAGGCAAAAAATAAGTAGGAACTCATAGCCGGCGCGCTAAAAGTTTGAGTTTTTGACTTTAAAATGTCATCTCGTTGTGTTTTTGGCTGCCAGATTAGAAGGAACAGCACTTTTGGTTCAAAAATAAAGTTTTACCGGATCCCGGCAGACATTTCTTCACAGATATCAAGAAGACAATTGTGGTTGAATGCAATACGGCGCACAGACTAGACGGAGACGATCATAAATAATACTCGTGTTTGCAGTGCACACTTCATATCAGGTAAAATAATCTATGCATATGTACTGTTGTGTTGGTTTTATCGTACAAATCAGCAAGTTTCTGTTTTATTGGTAAAAAGTCGCCAACCGCGCTATTGTTTAGCTTAAATGTTAAACAAACATACAGCGATAGATGTGTATGCCATCGTTTGAATAGTCTCTTAAAATAATCCACATTGCTAATCATAGTTAGCCCAGTGATAAGTTACATAAGACAGTAAGCCTAGACAAAATTACCCAAATCCACCTGAAAGTAATTCATATGTTGTCTATGAAATATCTAAAACCTGGTTAAAATCGCAAGAGTTAATTTACAAAAATACCTGTCACGGTCCCGCAGAATCAGTGACTGTACATATTCGGACAGATCCGAAACTAATTCTGCATCCATGTTTAATAAATCCCTCCTAAAACATGCTCGTTTAAGCTTGTCAACATAGCCTCTGCGGCTCTTTCTGCCTCCAGCTAAGCCCCGCCCACACAAATACGTCACAATGTTTACCAACTGTAAAAGGGTCTATAACATTTATAACAAGAGGTGAACAAAGCACCACTTTAGTTTACAGCCCGCAAATATGAGAGTTACCTGGTACATACACAGAACAAGGCTGTAACAAGCCCCACTTTAATTTACAGCCCGCAAAGGTAAGAGTTACCTAACTCCTGTATACATATACAGATCAAAGAGGTACAAGTTGCTATTATTTTTATTGTGTGTTATATTTTCTTTGCCGACGTGGCTTGTAGACATCAACTGTAGGCTATACAAAACACTTCATCAGGTAAGTAGCAAATATGAAAAAAAAAAACATAATACACATCAAGGGCGTAGGTTTGATTCTGGCATTGGGGGGGACATAAATAAAATGGTCGCATTGCAAAAACTGTTTATCACCGTTTACTTGACATAAACAACAGACAACTCAGTATGCACTTTACTCAGTGACATCTGACTCGCCACCCCCGGTGCCATCCCAAATTTAATGTACTATAATAAACAATAACAATTCGTTATGTCCTAGAGCCTAATAAACAGTAACAGTCTTGTCAAAAAAAAATCATATTGTAACATATATGAATCCATATTTACTTTATAACAATGAAGAATATGCAATTAATATTTCATTCTTAATTTAATTTTGCCAAAAAAAATCCCAGTGTTGAAGTTGGTATGTATATCATGCTGTTTCCTGTTTTTACCATGTTGGGGTTATTTTCTTTCATGGATTAGGGACCCCCTAAATAACCTTGCTACCCCATTTATAAAAGGTTGACAAAAGTTTGCAACTCCTCAGGGTTAACATGGGATTGTCGTGTATTGGTGAAAACACTGTCCTTGAATCATTATGTGGCACAACTTTTTTGTGCATGAAACAGTTACAGTGGGTATAATAATACTTTCTTCCTCACTTACCTGTAGCCCGAATAATCACGCGCGTCTTGTTGAGGGAACTTTGGCGCGTTGTACAAAGTGAAACCATCCTATCAGACGTAGCGAGTAAAGACAAGTCAATAAAGTGATGTGATTTAAAGCGGCGGGACTCAAGAAATGCTAATCCAATCATATTAGCAATGTGAGTAGAGAGGCGGGACTAAAGAAATGCAAAGCCAATCATATTAGCGATGTGAGTTACGGAGGCGGGCATTGCAGAGAACGAAAGCTGTTAACCGTTTGTGTACCACATAGAGCGTCATTTTTACAGAACGGGATTGCAAAAGATTTTTAATCTCATTTAAATGATTCCTGAAAAAAAATATAATTAAAAAAGTAAAGTAAAAAATAGAACACACAAGAATAAGACGGACATTAGTGGTTATATATAAATACAGATTAATTGTTTGGTCGAAATTATTGCTAGGGACAATTCAGTCTTCCCTGAATATTGCTAGGGACATGTCCCTAGCGTCCCACCCTAAATCTACGCCCATGTTACACATAGACCATATTAGCCATAGACGTAAGTCATACATACCACGTAATATTACAATAGGTACCCTGTAGTTATGAAATACTTAGAGAATAATTTTCCATATATTCTTAGCCCCTTATTACCCCAAACTTAAAATATTGTTCCCTTATAACTACAAGTACGTACTGTAGAAGTACTCTGTTGTTACAAATAGGTACGCTGTAAATTCGGTTTAATTACGCGGTACTTTGCGGGTCGTAAAATAAAGTGTTACCAAACACGTTTCTATGGATGGAATTCATTCATGTGACCTTTTACGTCATGCCGCCATCTTGAGGACCTACCAAGTACCAGTAGGCATAGGTGTCATTTACACTGGGGACGCTGGGGACATGTCCCCACCACTTTTTGAAATGGCTGATTTTGTCCCCACCACTTTTTGAAAGCATTTGGTTAAAATGTTCTAAAAATTAAACAATACCTGTGCAACTTACACTGCAAAAATGACTTTCTTACTTAGTATTTTTGTCTTATTTTCAGTAGAAATATCTAAAAATTCTTAAATCATGATGTATTTTCTTGATAAGCAAAATGACCAAAGAAAATAAGTCTAGTTTTTAGCCAAAAATATACAATTTAAGTGAATTTGTGATTAAAACAAGCAAAAATATCTGCCAATAGGGTGAGAAAAAAAATCTAAAAATAAGATTTCTTTTTTCTTAAACACTTAATTTAAGCAAAAAATGTTCACCTCATTGGCAGATATTTTTGCTTGTTTTAAGCACAAATTCACTTAAATTGTATAGTTTTTGTCTAAAAACAAGACTTATTTTCTTACGTCATTTTGCTCATCAAGAAAATACATCTTGATTTAAGAATTTTAAGATATTTCTACTGAAATCAAGACAAAAATACTAAGTAAGAAAGTCAGATTTTCAAGAAAAAAATCTTAGTATTTTTGTCTTGTTTTCAGTAAAAATATATAAAAATTCTTAAAATTAAGATGCTTTTTCTTGATGAGCAAAAAAATCTAGTTTTTAGACCAAAAATATCAAATTTAAGTGATTTTGTGCATAAAACAAGCAAAAAAATCTGCCAATGGGGTAAGCAATTTTTTCTTGAATTTTTCTTGAATTTAGTGTTTAAGAAAAATTTTCAAGATTTTTTTGCTTACCCCATTAGCAGATTTTTTTGCTTGTTTATGCACAAAATCACTTAAATCTAGTATTTTTGGTCTAAAAACTAGACTTATTTTCTTAGGTCATTTTGCTCATCAATATATTTTTACTGAAAACAAGACAAAAATACTAAGAATTGTTTTTCTTGAAAATAATTTTTTGCAGTGTACAACTGGTTTTGTGGTCCAGGGACACATATGTTATGTTGTGTGCTTAAAGTGTGTTTTCTTTTACATAATAATGAATTTCATTGTAATCATTGACTTTGCGCTGCTGTTTTCTGCAGTATGGTGCTTTGGCACTGTTTGGTTGAGCTGGTGTTGTAGGGACTGTTAGATGTGCAGTCGACATTGATGAGGGTTTTATGCTGAGTATTTTCGTGTTGTTGACTGGCCTACTACGCTATGCCCATTTTTGATGGGCCGTTATTAAACATTTTTCCTGTCCTGCTGTAATGTTTTTTTTTCATCTGATCTTTTGTCCCCACCACTTTTCAAAACAAACTGACGCCCCTGCCAGTAGGCTACTGACAAGCATTGGCTAGCTTACTACGATTTACGGATTTCTTATCTTTTAATGTCTATGATTCTTCTTGTTTATTGCGACACGTCAAGCAACACATTTTAAGTTATTTGAACAAACCCTAATAAACATATTAAACTACTCCATGTATTGAGTATTGTTTTTGTTTTAGGAAAATATTATACATTGCTTCTTACGCAGGTGGAGACATGAGCTTATGAAATTATTTGCTTACTTTTTAAAGTATTTGCTTTTTGATTTAAAACATAACAAAAATACACCCAAACACATTACGAACTATTATACACATTAACTAAGCATATTGTGTCGTATATATTCTGTACTGTAATCACATTTTTGTAATAATATACTGTATAGTAGCAGAATAAGTAAATCAGCATATTTTTATCAGCATAATATTAGTTGTTTTAAAACAATTATTGCAATTATTGTATTTATATTAAAATACATTTATTTATTTATTTACTGGTAGTTTCTAATGAAAGGTTTTACTGGATGGATTTGTAAATACAGATCATGAGTGCATGTGCGGCACACATTCAGCTCTTGTGCATTGGGTTAAAACAAATGTTTTGTAAAGATTTACTGCGTTTGCATTAGCTATTATGGCAACCCCTAACTGCACAAATTATGTCAGCCTTCTTGGATTTCATAATAAACATTAAACAGCCAGTCAAAACGGCTCACCGGAAGTCATAAACCGAAAAGCTCAAATATGGCGGCGCCTGGATTTACGTGAAGAAACAGGTGGATAGTGTGTATGTTGGGGGGTGGGAGATAGGGCTGTTAAATTTGAACGGATATCGAATATCATACAATGTATTAGAATATATTCAAATAACTAGGTGCCCCGGCGGACATAAACAATTAACATATCTCTCTCTCTCTCTCTCTCTCTCTCTCTCTCTCTCTCTCTCTCTCTCTATATATATATATATATATATATATATATATATATAGTGAGCTAACATGAGCTTAACCAAGAACTCTCACGTCAGTGGGCCTTTAAAATGTTTTGGTAAATGTTGAAATAAACATGAACTAATGTTAACAAATGGAACCATATTGTACCACAAAAAAACATGCACAGTAATTCAAATATAAATGTTTTATTGTAAAAAGTTAAACCTCAAATCTTGCTAGTTATGGTGATATTATTTACATACACAAGAAGAGTTTCACTGTTGGCTGGCCCATAGGCGTCATGCCCATTGAAACGGATATTGAGCCACATGGATTTGGCATTAAACCTCAAACTAACTTCGCATTATATTTAAAGGTGTAGCGGAGGATTTTCTCGAATTTTAGAAAAGAACAGCCTTCTCCACTTTAAAAAAAAATGCAATTGCGCAACACTCCTGATTGACAACTAGGAGAACCAATAGTCTTGATGATCCACCCGTAAAAAGAAAATCCTCCGCAATACCTTTAAACTAATGGTTGTGTGTGTGTGTGTGTTTATGTGTTATTCATATTGATTCTTCAGTGTTGGCAGCTGATCCTTTACTATTCAACACTGTAAGAGGCTCAGGGAGATTATTATAGAATCTGCCGTCAAAACGTCCAATCACAGTCCTGGAATTTCTCTTAAAGATCAAAAACCCAGCAAGACCGGCGATAGCGATGATGACCAACACAACCCCTACAGCGATGCCAGCCGATCCATGAGACCTTTCATCTACGTGATGATCTGCAATACAACATGCATACACATATTACTGATTAAAAACTGATTAAAAACAGTTAAAAAAACTAAGAAATTAACCATATAAAACTATTTATACCCCCTCTCCCTTTAAAAATGACATAAATTTAGCTGTCATGACAAAATAGATAGTCATTTCAGTACATTTGCATGAGTACAAATGAATTTAATTCGTTTGACTCTCCATCTGGTTTGTAAATCAGCTGACTTAAGGTCTTTCTCTAAACATGATAAATGTGTTATCAGTGTAGATCTGCTGTTATAGCGCTGTTAACCAATGAACACTTTACACAGGTCATCCCGCAGTAAAATCTACTGTAGGGCCACATTTACACAACAACATTTTTAATAAAAAAACAGGAACCTTTTTTCAAGCGTTATAAAGTATTTGTAGTTGTTGTTATTGATCTGTGTGAAGGCATATCGTTTTAATAACATTGTCATGTGTACCTGAAACACAAATGAAACATTTTACTACATCATTGTTGTGTAAACGTGACCGAGATCGAGTTTATCATACCTGAAAATGGTGACTTCTCGTTAGTTGGTGTAACTGGAAAATCAAAACCAGTACAAATAAATTTAGTGTTATTTCAAGTAATTAAACTTCGACAGAAGATGATAAACATGTTAAATGTGTTAACAGTATAGATGTGTTGTTTCAGTACTGTTAACTCGTGAACACTTTTCACAGGTTATAATTAAACCCAGCAGATGTAGTTCATCATACCTGAGACTGATGGCTTCTCTGTTGGTGGTATAACTGTTAATAAAGACACATGTAGATATTAACAAACAGTAGGGTGATGTGATATTAATGCAGATTATTTGTACGTTTATTTGTCAGACCTTTAGCAGTCTTGCAGATATAACCTCTGCGATCATCACAGCTGCTGGTGCTCCACATCCCAGTGTCTGACTGAACTTCAACACATTTTTCAGCATCACCCCGCATCTCCGGTTTCCAGTTTGTGTAATCCACAACCGTATTATCAATCCACATCCAATCACCTGTCACACACAAACATCAGTTCAAGGTTTCTGTGATTTTAAATGTGTTGTATTGATTTAGATGAAGGCTCGTTCTAACCCATATGACTGCGGTGAAGTCCAATCCAGACTGACTTGACTTCATCCTGCAGGATCTCCAGGTATTGTCGGATAAACTGTGATTCTAATGGATCCTCAATACTCAACAAAGATGCACCTGAAATGACAGATAACTCACTGTATCTGCTTTTAAAACCAATCATTCAGCCGTTAAACTAAAGTTCTGAATGTTACAGCTGCCAAAGATGAGAAACAACAATAACACCACAGTAACATTAAAACATTTGTCCATTTACTGCACTTTACGTTCAGATGTGAGAAGTAAAGCTTAATCTCAAAATGAGTAAATTTAATCTGTGTGGGTCTGATTTAAATGCATATAAATGCTTTAATATTTGGAAAACTGATTTTTTTATAGGTGCCAAACAATGCATTGTAATAAACTATTAAATTGTTTTCTGATATCTATATAGAAGGTTTTTGGCTTTATTAAGTGTAAAAAGTATCCAGAGTCAGTTTTCCTGCCCATTTACAACCCTAGGATTTGCCTTTAAGAATGAAATAGTCTATTATTATCTTATTTGAAAGGGTCATGAATAATAATGTTGAGCTCTGCTCTGATTGGCTGTTTCTCAGGCAGTAGCTCTGTGTGTGTGTAAACAGATCTTATGTTTGAGTCTGTATCAGATGAAGATACAGTTTTGAGGAATAATAAATTGTTTGGAGATTGTTAATGGACGTTTCTGAGTGGTAAATTTGTGTTTTTTTCAGTATATACCTGCAAAACATAACTGTAACATCAATAGAAGAACTTCAGACTAAACGGTAGCATATCGTATTAACTAGCATATAGCATTAACTTGAAAATTGCTACCCAGACTCACAAAATTATATACCTATAGCCACGTAATTTTTTTATTCTTTTTCGAGATATTGTCACGAATATCCGCGGTTTTTCGTGATTGTATCACAAATTTTTGTTTATGTGTCATTGTCACGTATTGGTTACTCAACTGTTTTGTCCTATTTTCAAACCATTTTCGCTTCGGTTTAGGGTTAGATTCAGTGTTTGCATTAGGATGTCACTTTAAGTGTTGGTTTGTACTACTTTTTCTGCTTTATTTTTTTATATTTTCTAAATTTTTAAACATTGTTGCTTGGTGTTAGGGCTAAAGTTTGGTAAGGATGTCATTTTATGTAAATCTAACCCTTAACGAAGCGATTTTCGGTAAGAAAATAGGACCACAGTTGAGTAACCAATAGGTGACAATGACACATAAACAGAAATTCGTGATACGATCACAAAAAAACACGGAAATTTGAGACAGTATCACACAAAAGAACAAAAAAATTACGTGACTATAGGTTCGTTATTTCGTGTGACTGGGCTGAGCATTAATTAGCATATGTGACCAGTCACGTAAAGTAGGGACACAAGTCGGATCTGGGCATTTTGAGTTATTGGCAGATTCTGAAAGTGCAGTTTCTAAGCTTTCCAACGATGTGTAACACATGGAAATCTGATAAGATTTGGAGAAGTTGTGGCCATTTGAATATAGGAACTCAGAAATACTCAAACCGAGAAAATCGAGACGAAAGGGACTCTTCTGTTCAGCTGGGGGAGACAATAGGGCTCATTTACATCTCATTTAGCTAAGCCATACCCCCTGTAAAACCCTTTTTGAGATGTTCTAGCATCATATGTAGTATTTTATGACCAAATGACAACATGCAAAAATAAACATGACTCTTTTACCTTTGTGGGGATCACAAGTCGAATCCAGTCTGTTTCAGATTATCCAATGACCATTTTTGTCCACAAATGCGTATAATCCTAAAATATTTTTCAATAATATCTGATTGTTTACATCAGATTTCGCATGAATGTCTGGTAATACAATATAATATACAATCTGAAGACTACTTAAATCGTAACATGTAAGGGTATATGAGCTTACACTCGTTAAACACATGAACCCGCCTTCAAAGTTTGTATTTAAAATAGGGAAGTAGTATAATAGATCATCCAAACAGCGCCGTCGAAAACGTAACATCCTTTAGAGATGTTACCAATCGCTTGCTCGTTCCTCCATCAGCCAATGACTTCATGGAAAATATTGATAGACAAAACATGTAGCCAATTATATAAAGAATACAACGATATCTGTGTAACTTCTGTGTGTTTGGACTCAAGCTGCGCTGCAAGAACTGACATAGAGATGACGTCAAAGTACCGCGAGAGCGAGTCGAAATTAAACTACTCTGTAAGATTTCTGAAGAGCTCTCGCGGTACTTTGACGTCATCCGACTGCGGCGCCGCATAAAGTCAGTGACGCGGCTGACGTACGATGCGGCTGACTGTTATTTGTTCCGCCCCAGCTTCTTTTATTTTTCTTTTGTTTTGTGTGCCCGAGCTTTACAGTCTGGGGAGACGCAGGCTATAAGTTTGAAAAAAAAAAAACTTAGCAAACATGTCTGAGGAACAGGGCAGCGCGTCACTACAGTCACGTGACTTCACGCTCGAGCCGGAAGAGAAGACAATGCTGAATAAAGTCGTAATTCTGCTATTTTTGGACCAAACTGTATTTTCGATGCATCAACACAATCTTACTGACCCACTGATGTCACATGGACTACTTTGATGATGTTTTATTACCTTTCTGGACATAGAAACCATACATAGATTTTCAATGAAGGGGATAGAAAGCTCTCGGACTAAATCTAACGATAAAACATCTTAAACTGTGTTCCAAAGATGAACAGAGGTCTTCCGAGTTTAGAACGACATAAGGGTGAGTCATTAATTACATTATTTTCATTTTTGGGCGAACTATCCTCATTTAGTAGTCACGCTGTTCCCTTTGGGGGCCGAGGCGAAAACACAAGCTTATACAGTATGTAAATATACACACAGACAATGACGCCCCCGCTGCTCGCTAGAATCTCCGGAAAAACAAGCCTATTTTAACCGCAAAATGTACGCTTTTAAATATACAAAAACTGCTATCTCAAACATGGAGAGGCTTCTTCGTGATCTCAACTAACAGATTTTGCAATAAAACGAAAATCACAAATTTTGAAAAAAAACTTTGTTTCTCATTTTCTCGAAACTTGTGCTGCCGACTTGTGTCCCTGGTTTCCGTGACGGGTCACATATAGCATTAACTGGCATAGCATTAACAAGCATATTGCATTAACTAGCATATAGCACTGACTTTGCAGTCACAACTTTGTTTTTATCAGTGTAACAACATAGTAATTAATTAATTTAATATGTAATTTAATGTTGCGGGGGGAACATCACGACTGTCCTGCAGTGTTTTGTATGCACAAGGTGTAACGATCTCGGTCTGATCAGCCATTCTGTCTTTTTGCTTCTCTGTGTTTGTTTTTGTTTTGTATTTTGACAGCTCTACACGTGCACGTCTGTCACCCGGGTTTCCGATCTCAACACTCAGCTCGAGCACATGCAGCTGGAGGCTTCCGATCCTCGCCGCTTCTCTGATCCAGAACCCCATGTTACCAACCCGCCTACCTACGACGGAGATCCGAGCGCCTGCCGGTCATTTGTGTTGTCACAGTGTTCTGTAATTTTTTCTTTCTAGCCTTGCAGATATGCCGCAGAGGAGACATGAGTTGCATATGTAATTGCTCTGCAGACCGGTAGGGCGAGGGAATGGGCCACAGCGGTATGGGATGCTTGAGCTCCTTTTTGCCAGTCCTTCAATGATTTTCGGAGGGAAATGTTAAAGCTCTTCGATCGCTCGGCACAGGAAGAAGCGCCACAGCACATCTTTGCTATTCAGTTCAACCTTTGGCGGCAGTGTGTGGGTGGAATGAGGCTGCTCTTCGTGCTCAGTTTTTGGAGGGGCTAAGAGACGAGATTCAAGACGAGATTGCCACTCATAGTCTTCCACGCTCTCTCGATTCTCTAGTCAAGCTTGCTCTGCGTGTTGAGAACCGTCTGCTGCACCGCCTTCATCGCCGCTCACTATGACACCGCTTTCTCCTGGACGAAGTGGTCGATTCATCCTCTCATCCTTCATCTGTTCCCTCCCCTGTGTCGAGCGAGCCGATGCAGTTAGGAAGAATAAAACTGACTCCTAAGGAGAGGGAGCAGAGGTTGCTCAATGGACTCTGCCTTTATTGTGGCAAATCTGGACATCTGGCACAGAACTGTCTGGTAAAAGACAGTGTCCCTCGGTGAGTCCGGGTGGGCACTGCCATTCATGAAATCTCCTCTGTTTCCAGCACCCAAGTGCCTATCCTACTGTCATTCGATGGTAGGGAACACCCTTCTCGGGCTCTTCTTGATTCCGGAGCAGAAGGGAATTTCCTGGACTTTGCTTTAGCCTGGGAGTGGGGAAGCCCTGCCGTTCCTCTTGAGGTACCCTTAGCCGTCTGGACACTGAAGGGGAAGCAGACAGTGCAGGTCACTTATTGCACTCCACCCGTAAGTCTTCACATCTCTGGAAATCATCGTGAGGAGATTGTGCTGTACCTCCTGCATGCTTCTCTTTCTCCCATCATTTTGGGAAATACATGGTTGGCACAGCACAACCCTCACGTTGCTTGGCAGCGTAATGTTATTTTACCGGGGTCCCGGCGGAGTATGCTGATCTATCTCTGATTTTCAGTAAAGCCCGGGCCACCTCCCTACCTCCCCATCGGTCTTACGACTGTGCTATCGAGCTTCTCCCAGACACTTCTTCGCCTAAAGACTTCATTCTCTGTCTGATCCCAAAAGAGAGGCTATGGACTGTTATATTAGTGATTGCCTTCGTGCTTATCTCATTCGTCCCCCTACCTCTCCTGCGGGAGCGGGGTTCTTTTTTGTTAAAAAGGAGGATGGCTCTTTACGCCATGCATTGATTACAGAGGCTTAAATGACATTACTGTTGAAAATAGATAGCCCCTACCTTTAATGTCTACTGCCTTTGAACTTCTGCAGGGAGTGTGTTTCTTCACCGAATTAGACCTGCGCAATGCTTATCATCTGGTGCGCATCAGAGAGGGCGATGAGTTGAAGACGGGGTTTTGTCATTGCCACAGGGGAGATTCGACTTTCATAAGGAGGTGCAACAATTTCTGGGTTTTGCTAATTCTATCGGCAATAAATCAGACATTTCGGCCAGATTGCCAAACCTCTTTCTGCACCCCCTTTCCACTAAGGAGAGCTTTCCCTGGAACAGTGAGGCTTAGGAAGCCTTTGATATGTTAAAGTCCTGGTTTATCTCTGCTCCTGTGGTCACTATTCCAGATCCTACGGCTCAGTTTATGATTGAGGTTGATGCATCAGGTGCCGTTCTGTCCCAGCAGTTCACCAAGGACGGGAAGGTGCATCCGTGTTCCTTTTTCTCCCACTGGTTAAACCCACCCGAACGCAATTACAACGTATTTTTTACATCACCATGTTCAGAACTCTTATTAATTATCTACGTCTCTAGATAAATACAGTTTTATATTCTACATCACCTTTAATAATCTCATTGGGAAGAGGATGAAGCGTCTTACCCATTCTTATACATTCTACTGTGGCTTTAGCCCAGATGTCTCTTGTAGAGGTCATGAACGTATAGCAGTGTCCTCTAAATGGTATCCAACTCTGATCTGATTTGGGGCAGTTACCCGGCAGCTGAGGAGGATCTGTAGGGGCAAAAACTGTGGACAATGTGAGGGGTTAGTATATCAAATCTCTCTTAAAGGTGACCAAGAATGGATTGAAATAATATGTTATATTGTTCTTTGATATCTAAATATAGGGTATGTAGCCTATAGAGATGGTTTTACATGTCCATTTACAACATGCCTTCAGAATTGAATGGTCTATTATTACCTTATTTGGAAAGGTCATGAATAATAATAATGAGCTGCGCTCTGATTGGTTGTTTCCCCAAGGGGATCACGTCACCATCAGGACTAAATCGCAAGATGTTTACATGACTGGAGCTAACCTCTTTACCTCTGTTTACACGCAATTTTTATTTTCTTATTATTACACATAGGCCAATACAGAGCACAAATGAAGACCTTGTATATACAGTCCACTGTTTTAAATTACTTATGTTAAAAAACAAACACGTCTTGCGGTTGTATTTCATTATTCTGTGCTGTGATGAAGACAGAAACATTATGACAGTGCCTGTAAGGATTTGATACGCTGTTGTCGCATTATTTGAGCTGTTTCTGGATGAAGGCAAACTGCTGTCAGTGAGTCGTGTTGATGGAGTTCAGGGAAAACGTCCTAATGTCAAGTTTGAATTTGCGCTTAATGGTGAGTGACACATGAAACTAGGGTTGCCAACTTTCTGAAATGGAAATAAGGAACAGAAAGCGTGTTGGCCCCCTATTCGGGGGGGGGGGGGGGGTTTGCCTGGGTCCGATGACATGCCCCCATGGAGAAGAAAAAAAAAACTGAAATGAAATGAAATGAAGACTTCTGGTGAAAATAGTGGAAACTATCTGATACATTTAGAAAAATATATTTCATACAACTTCTTAGGCCTAAATATTTATAGAATAGCAAAGTATGAGGTGCGACAACTTAACATCTATTTGACTACACTTCAAGTGTAAATGGTATACTAAAATGGAACAACTTTTTTAAAACTTCAAGTGCATTAAAACGCACTACTGAAAATTAAGATTCTTGAACAATCAAGCGCACACTTACAGTACAATTGCATTGCATTGCCATTCTAATGGAAATACACTTAAAAAATCATTGCAACGCAAATTACAGTTGTGTTTAAGTACATTTTGTGCATACACTAAAAGTACATTAAATACTTTAAATAAAGCAGAACAAGTAGAAGCATACTTGTTTTATACTTCATGTACTTTAATCATATTTCTAATACACTAAAGTATACTACTTCTTTTTACCTGGGATGCCTAATCAATATACAAGACTGAACCACATAGATGTGAAATATCAAGGTTATTATGATCATTTTGTTAAGTTTATAATTCGTCTGAAACCTCTTTAAAGACCCCACCCTTGAGCTATCTAAATCTGTAATTATTTATTAAGAAACCCATCAGAAATTATTGACACATTATGAGACGGGAGGGAGCGGGACACAGGAACAGAGGGGGAACACTGGGGATATATGTGTGGAATGTCAGGCTAAACCTGTACTATCTCTTTTAATATAATCACTTTCTTATCAATTTGAGTTTTAAAATCCACATAATTACGAGCCTCTGTCTGGAGACGTCTGACGGACAAGGAACCTTGGCATTGCTCCCTCCTGTGTCCGCAGCCTCTCGCTCCTCTTGTCTCCTGATACATGTTGCTTAATATCACACACTCCACGATGACAAACAGAACAAACGCAACGGAATATGGTACAATTGGCCTTGTATTCATTTTCCCTCGCGCATTCCAGCCAAGGGTATTCATTTCCCATTCAATTCTATATTTATGTGCTCGTTTCTTTTTCGCCGGCTGCTCGGATGCAAACATTTCCCGCTGTTGTAACTTGTCGTCATCGTTGCTATGATACGTGACATCACAACGACTGAAACGACCAATTAACAAAGCATTCCCCGATAATGCTGCAAGATGTTAAAAACGCTACGCTGATCATAGACAAACAGGGGGAGAAATTACCGCACCGTCAGGGTTTTCTTATACAAATGGTGCGGTCTTCGTTCATCGTCTGACATATTAGAAGCTATGTGTCTGTCATGTATTTGCACTGAATTGATTTTCAAAAAATACGGAACAAAGTGCTTTCCGTATCAGTTCAATATGGAACAAGAATTTTATGTATCAAATACGTGACGATTCCATATTATATGGAACGGTTGGCAACCCTACATGAAGCCACAAGCAGGAATAATTATACATATCCGTGTAAATACAGTAGGTCGTCATACAATCTATGTAATTTAGCTTGGAAGTTAACAATAACTAAGGTTAACTTTACCACAGACGCATTTTGCGTTTATCTCGACAACACGGTAAATTATCGTTAATGTTGTTTGCTCACTAAGCAACTTTAAATTTAAACTGAAATCAACAGTAATAAAATCACTACTTACGGTTTGTGTTAGGGGTTGGAATAGCCATGTTGCCCACTTTTTCAGTATCAAACGCTGAGTGAAGCCTGCTTTATTTTGTCCCAGATTTAAAAAACTCTCCGCATTGAAATGGCTAGAGTAAACTAACAACTTTAGATATTAAGCACCGCGGTTTTGAATTGCTCTTGGTATCTGGTTGTGCCTGAAACATAAAATTTATATCCATCTTCTGCCATTTTCCCCCATGCTTGTTTCTTCTCAATACCTGCAAAACTACCGATGATTCTGCTGTTTACGTCCAGCTGGCTTAGAATATGGGAGGGTATATAGAAATTTTGGGGGCGTATATCTTGACAGGTACATCACTGTCGGTGTTATGTTGAGATTGGCCTGTTTTTCGGTGGACTTTTGAATGCACAAGATTTACATAAGAATGAGAAAACATTACTGTTTGAGGCTCACGATATGTCATTACCATATACAGAGCTCTAAAAATTCAGCTATGACAAAGTAAGTAAAGTTTTACATTCTTGGTCACCTTTAAAGTTAAACAGTCAATTAAAACTATGATTGAGGCTCAAAATTTGAGCCTAAAGCCTCTACAGGATTCAAAATCTTTTAATCTTAAGGTTTATGTTTAAATGTTTAAAACTTCTTCTGTAGACAAAAAATATAGTTTATGCCATTAAACTATCTTTGATTTTAAAATCTTTCAAATGACCAAAAAAAGTTTGTGCAAAGTTTGTGCTGTCGAGGTTTATATTTTAAAGGACCGGATTATTATAAATGATTATTTGTAAAATACCTGTTGATCGTTTACAGAGGGAATAATATGTGTTGTTACACGCTGCAGTTTTCCAGTCTCCATCCGTGTCAATATAAACACAAGCTAAATTGTTTTTGGGTTCTCCTGTAGCCCATTTACTGTATCTTAGAAGCCAGTTATCCACCCAGCGATAGCGTCCAAGTGTCTGAAGAAACCACATTACCACACTCATATGTTAGTAAAATCATTTCTGCAGTGTGTATACAGTATATGATATTACATGAATGTGTTTATTGTGAAGAGAGATTAATTTATTACCAGGTTACTGTTGAGTCCGATCCACAAAGGTTCTTTGAGTTTGTCGACTTGTAGGCTGGTGTACGCCTGACTGATGGAGTTCAGTACACTCGCAAGATCAGCATCATCAGCTTTACACTGTCTTCTCGCTTCATCCCAGCTCATCTTCTCCAGCTGGACCTTATATGAATCATTGCCCAGACTGAAGTATTTCTGTGGTACTGCTGTGGTCACGGGAGCGGACAGCTGAGAGTCTAAAACACACACAAAATTCTTTCAGACAGAGGCGGACACTACTTAAGTATTTTTACTTTCTTCATAAAAGTACATTTTCATGTATTCGTATTTTATCGGTGTTTTTCTTTGAAAAACATACATGACAAAGCATATTACTCCACTACTTTCATAATTCCAAGTTTTTGTTTTATATTTAATATTTAAGTACATTAAACATCTAGTATTTTTTTTAAACTTTTATTTAAGTAAGAAGTACTTTCGTAATTTTTCTCAAGAAAAGTAAAAGTACACAATTTTTATGTAATTAGGTATTAAATCAATTTTAATATGCAATATAAAAGGAATACACAGTATGATTCTATGCTTTAGAATGTAGTGAACATGTTTTAGTAAAATAAAGCAAATTTTTCCCAAGACAAACACAAAACTGATAAAGCACAGATGCTTGGAAAATGTAACTAAAATACTCAAGTAGTGTTCACCTCTGCTTACAGATTATTTACAGTAATGGCGCTTTTCCATTAAATAGTACCCCATGGTCTAGGTCGGGTCAGCTCACCTTACGTTGGCTTGGTTAGCTTTTCCATCGAGTTTAGTAACAATTCGGGGTGAGAGGAATTATAGGTGTGTCGTTATATTTGTGCTGCCTACCAGGGACGGAATGGGGCTAAAAAACAGCCCTGGACTTTTTCCCAAATAGGCCCATCATTCGGCCATTCGCCCCTCGCCGTGCGCAACAGACACAAGGGTGTCCTGATACTATGCCACAATACCGTCAGACTATCAGACAAGGTTATTTAATATTTTGTCAATGTCATATTACACTTTGATGTATAATAAGGCTGTGAAATAATGAAAATGGCTAGGCCCTATTAATTTTGTCTGTAAAGCTTTCACAAACAACCACCAGGTCTTTGCCTATTCCACAATACTAAACACAAAAATGAAAGACAAGGAAAACTGCACTCCGATGGAAGACAGACAGAAAGTGCAAGCTAGGATTTTTTCATTAAACCAATATTTGGTCAATTATTTAGCCCCCTTTCTTGTATAGTAGCACGTTTAGAGTGGTAGCAATGCATGCCTGATATATTGTTTAATTCAATACCTTAGTCTTCATTGTAGCAGAAAATTTGAGCTCACTACAACCTCTCATATACAATAAAGTCAATGAAAGAAATGAAAGACAATGCAATACGATGAATGTCCACACAGTTTTTAAATTGGGTTAGATCATAGACTGTAAAAAAAAGATGGACAGTTTTATTGCGACTGTACAGAAATATAAGCAAACACTTTGCAGTTTGAATGATGTCCCATATGAACAAAATGACGGAGTAGCCTATATATTGTTTTTACGTTTCCACTGTTCAATCAGCGAGCGGAGCGTGCTGGTTAGATTGAGCGTAGGATTTCTAGGTTGTTTTCTGGAAGTGTTTTCTATTTTTTCCCTCTCTGGATTAGAATCAATAGTTTTAACAGTAACTGGTTATTAAGCACGGTTAGGCTCGCGGCTGTGTGTCGTGAGCCGCGTGCCGGTATGGCCTCAGACATGTCTCTGCGTAATGGGTGCAGGTGTGTGCCTGAACTTGGCGTCAGTGTCGAAGATGTACTCATTGTGGTGGGGGAAATTGTCGGATATGACAATATTCTCCCAGCATCACGAATGAATAAAGCTGTTGTCGTGTTTTTAACATCAGAGCAGTTAGTAAGCCAAGTAACTGAAAATGGTTTGTGGGTTTAGGAAACGTTTGTGCCCGTGACTCCCCTATCGGCTCCGTCGACTAAAGTCACTATTTCAAACGTACCGCCTTTTGTATCAAATGATACTATCGTTAAAGAATTAACTCGATATGGCAAGATCGCAAGCCCTGTCAGAAACATCCCTTTAGGATGTAAAAGTACGGATCTTAAACACGTTATGTCGTTCAGGCGACAAGTACTAATGTTCCTGACTTCATCAGAACGCACATTGGAGATTTCGTTCCGTGTAAATCACGGAGATGATTCGTATATGGTGTGTGCAAGTACCGATAATTTGAGGTGCTTTGAATGCGGACATATAAGCCATAAACGCTTTTCGTGCCCCAATAAGAAAGTGAATGACGAACAACAATTGTCTGCCAACATAACTGAAAGTGGACCATCTCATCCAGAGGCGTCATGCCCATTCAAACTGAGGGGGCACGTGCCCCCTTGGTTTTTTTGAGCCAAATGGATTTTGCATGCAACCTGAAAATCAAACAAGCGTCCATCAATCGGTAACTTGTCTTTTAATATGTTTAATATGCACAATATTATTAATTCTGTGCTGCATCCTTGTCACTTTTCAGAGATTTTCGCCGTTATGATAGTGTTTTCAACATGTTACATTACTTTCTGGCTGCAGGCGCTGCAGTCAGAGCAGCCGCAGACGTCATCAGCGTGATGGCGCTCACGAGCTTTCATGTTGCTGCTGCATTTGGCTATCTGAGGAATTAAAACGTGCAAGAAACGCTCACAACACTTTCAAACCCCATTACGGTAATGTGCAGTTAAACTCCTCTGTGTAGAAAATGTATGGTTTAAAATCTGACCGTCTCGACGTTATATTAGTAGAAATTTCTACTTTTACTAAACACAACGCCAAAGTTCGCCAGAGTTCACGTGGGCGCGGGATCACACATGCTCACATATGAGGTAAAATTTAATCCAAAAATTCGTTCCTCCAATCATTTTATCTAAACATATTTTTTAAAATCATTATTGAACATTAAAATCAATCACGTTGCTATAGCTTATGTCATTTTCGTTGTTTATAAACTTTATGGATTTAAAATGACATTAATTTCATAATGCAGTTGTTCTGCAAAATGCATTAATGACAGAATTAAACAAGTCATTAAACAAAACTTAAATAAATAAAACATGTTGTATCTGTTTTAAGTATGATACCAATATCATGTCATTATTCCGATTGAATAGTATTTTGATATGAAAGTGAGTCAACACTTTTATTTTGGAGTTTTTTGCATGAAGGCAGGGGCGCTCATACTGTATTGTTAGAAATGTAAGTGCCATGGAAAAGACTGAAAGCTATATAATATAATTCTGTTTGATGTATGTGTATGCACAAATTTCTGTGAACTGTGCACACTCTGCCCCCTTAAAAAATATTGGTGCATGACGCCCCTGATCTCATCATAACGACACTATTGATGCTGTGGAGAATACAGTAACACGAAAGATACAAGCAACAAAGAAGCAAAGCAAAAGGTCTTTAGAGGAAGTCTACGGGCACAACGAGGTGAGTGAAAGCGATGCTGGTGTGGATGATGAGACTAACAGTAGAGACCAGGCTGGATGTAGTGTTGCTGTTGCTATGCATACAAATGATATAGTTGATGATGTTAATGAAAATGAGACTGTAACTCAAACTGATGTACAAACAGGAGAGCAATACTCAGTAGATGATTTAGATGGACTGTCTCAATGTACTGAGAATAGCATGAGAGATGATGGGCAGTGGTCTGAAGGGTCAGAGATGTCTAAAGTGGTGACAGATGATTTGTATAGTGTGGCTCAAATTAATGCTTTTTTAGATGAGACCAAAGGTAAAACTACAGAAGTGAGAGAATTTTTTCCAGATTTGGATAAATTTATCTCCTCCGTTTCATGGGCAAGAAAAAGCTGCAGCTATGGCAAATTATCACAGCAGAAACGTTTTAGACTGAAGAAGCATTTAACTGATATACGGAAAATATGTAAAACTGGAAAAGGGAAAGCGAAGAAAGGAAAATTTAATTAATAATAATGGGCAATACACTTTTCTTCTTGATTGTTCTTTTTCTCCTCTCTTTTCCCCTTATGGAAACCTTACATGTGGGATCTCTAAATATTAATGGGATGAGGGATAGGAGAAAGGCTGACACGATTCTAGAATTTATCAGGTTGAAAAACCTTGATGTGATTTTCCTACAAGAAACTCACAGTGACGTAAATAATGAAGTTGACTTGAAAATGTGGTGGAGGAATGAATGTGTTTACTCACACGGGACTAATTTAAGTGCAGGAACTTCAATTCTATTTTCCCCAGCCACAAAAGCTAAAGTTCTTTATAAAAAAGAAATTGAACGAGGAAGATGTTTAGCAGTTAAGGTCGATTGAAATGGGGTTTTATTTGTGTTTGTGAACATATATGCACCTAATATAGGGGCTGAAAGAATACATATTTTTAATAAGCTGAATGTATTTTTAAGACAACAACAAGAACCCCGTTTTCAGTCACCCACAGTACTAGCAAATTTTATTAAAACTTTTAATTTTACTGACATATGGAGAGAAAACAATCCCTTGGTAAAACAATACACTTGGGTAAAGGTTCATGATGGAATTATTTCAGCAGCACGCCTTGACAGATTGTATTTATCAAAAAATATGAAAAGTAGAGTTGTACATACAGCTATTGTCCCTACACATTTTACTGATCACAAACTAATCACTGTCGATTGTTATACTGGCACTTTAATGTTAAACTATTGCAAGACAAGGATTTCTGTGATTCTTTTAAACATTTGTGGGAAACTTGGAAAATTGAGAAAGAAAGATATGATAACATTACCCTTTGGTGGGAAGTTGGGAAAGTTCACATAAGAGAATTCTGTATGCAGTATACATCTTACTCAAATGTGTGTTTGAAACGGACTTTAGAATGTCTTGAAAGAGAAATCATTGACATTGAAAAGAACATGATGGGAGATCTTTCTGTGAATACACATGAGTGGACTGAAAAAAGACTGAAATTGAGCTCGGTTTTAAATGAAAAAGTCAAAAGAACTCTGGTGAGAAATAGTTTTTTATCACTAAAAGATATGGACTTCTTTTTTTTTCAACTTGGAACGCAAAAATGAACAAGTGAATCAAATGTTTAGTCTGAAAAACAACAATGGACAATGCACATCTGATCCTATGGAAATGCGAAGATTAGCTGTGGACTTTTACTCCCATTTATATTCAGCTGAGGACATAGATATTCAAATCCAAAATGAACTCTTACAAGATCTTCCCAGTTTAACTGACGATGATAAACAAGATTCAGAAGCTGGATTTACATTTGGGGAAATAAGTACTGCAGTAGCGGGACTTTCTTCAGGTCGTACCCCAGGTATTGATGGTCTTCCTGGCGAGTTTTATAAACATTTTTGGTCAATAATTGGAACGGATCTCTTTGAAGTGCTGCAGGAATGTATCCGTACAGGTTTTTTACCTAAAAGTTGCCAACGGGCAATCTTGACTTTACTACCGAAAAAAGGTGATCTTACACTGTTAAAGAGCTGGAGACCTGTGACTATTCTGTGTTCCGAATATAAACTTTTATCAAAGTGTCTCGCTAATAGACTAAACAAAAAACTGTATAAACTTATACATAAGGATCAGTCTTATTGTATGAAAGACAGATGTATCTCTGAGAATCAGAGAAATTTTATCACTCGACCAAGAAAAAGCCTTTGATCGCGTAGATCATGAGTATCTTTTTAAAGTATTGGAGGCTTTTGGTTTTGGGGAGAATTTTGTAAATATGATAAAGTTGTTGTATAATGAGGCCACATGTATGGTAAAGATAGCAGGTGGCCTTAGTGTCCCTGTTAAGGTGCAGAGGGGAATACGACAAGGGTGCCCACTCTCTGGTCAGCTTTACAGTTTAGCTATTGAACCTCTTCTATGCAAATTAAGAGAGAAATTAATGGGATTGAAGGTACAAGATTTAAGCTCTAATGACTGTATAAAAGTTTCAGCATATGCCGATGATATTTCTGTTGTTTTAAGAAATGATAAGGATGTTCAGGTTGTAAAAAAGATTTTAGTGAGTTATGGTAAAGCTTCTTCTGCCAAAGTAAACTGGGCCAAAAGTGCCGCTTTGTGGTGTGGTTTAGACCACAATATTCCAAACCTTCCAGGTAACTTACAATGGGGAAGAGCTGGTTTTAAGTATTTAGGGGTGTTTTTAGGGAAGGAGGACTATATGAGACAGAATAGGGAGGGCTTGGTGGAGAAGGTGTGTGCTCGATTGTCTCACTGGCTTTGGCTGCTACCCCAGTTATCGTATGGGGAAGAGCTTTGGTCTGCAACAACATTATAGCCTCATCCCTATGGCATAAAATGATCATCCTGGAACCGCCTGAAGACTTGGTATCAAGAATTCAGAAACGTTTAATATACTTTTTCTGGACTGGACAGCACTGGGTAAAAGCACCTGTGTTGTTTTTGCCTAGACAAGAAGGTGGACATGGATTAGTGGATATCAGAAGTAGAATAAAGACTTTCAGACTCCAAACAGCTAAAAGACTTCTATATGGAACAGATGTAAGCTGGTCTGGAGTAGCTTGTGCCCTCCTCAGGATTCCTAGCTTGTATTGGGTTATTTCCATAACAACCCAGAGAGTTGGGTTAAAATCGGGCTCACGTCACGCATTTTGAATTTCAACGGTTGACCGGTGCCACTGCTGAGTGCGGACAGACACGAGAGGTACGTTTTAAAATATATATTGTGTAATGTTTTATTTTGCTACAAAGTGTCTTTAAGCTCTAAAACACAGTAAACTATCAGTCACGTTTAAATAAGTGTACAAAAACGCTGCTGTCTAGTTTTTGTCCGTTACACCTGTTCCATTGATTAACTGTTACCGATGCCAAACGCGTTTTTAAGCCATCATAAACGTAGAGAGACATCGCAATTTATTTTAATACTAAACAGCACCAACAGCATGGTCCCTTACAAAAATGAATCATTTCTTCTTTTAGTAGTATAACGTTAGTTTCATGGAGTATTGATTGCCATATTGCTTTAACCATGCTTTCTGTAACAGACAATGTTTTTTGGTTTAAAGTGTAGTAAAAACCGTTTTTTAACTTTTGTAAGGGATGCAACCGGCTGCTTTTTGCTCCAAATATTTTATTTTGGCGGTCTGTGTTATAGACACAGAGCTGTAATATAAATGTGATTCTGAATGTAAATGTCTTAAGAAATGACTCAATGGCATTTTATTGTCGTTTTACTTCAGTATAATCCCTGATAAAGCGCTGTTTAATCCTGCACGTCTACAACTGTATACTGTAACCCCGGTAACGGTCGAATTTGCAATTCAGCGCCATCTACTGTCAAAGTAGAGTATTTATTCAGCGTGCCAGATGTGTTTGCTTTGAGATTTAATTAATTATTATTTTCTTTAAATGTAGACATTCTTGGAGATGTTGCATTAAAAACCTTACAAAATGGCCAGCAAGATGATTCAGCCTTCCTACAGTACCAAGAGGCAAAGCAAACATTTATTAATTTGCAACCTGTAAGTATCATTTATGACACTTAGTTTTGTTATCCTGTTTATGTGTGCATATTTACATTGTGAAAATTCTGTCTTCAGGTCAGAAAACAAACATAATTCAGTATTTGGAGGAGGAGGTATGACGAAGATCCCATGTCCTCCTATGGGATGAATTCGACTAATCACAAGCCTTTGTTATCGTGGGGAGGCATGCATGGCCCAGGAGCAAGACCAGCAGTTGACACATGCTTTAATTTTTTTTTTTACATTTTATACAGAGTATCCCAAGCCTTTCACTACTGTTAAGTATAGTTTCTGTAACACACAATACATTTTGTACCATGTGATGTTTCCTGAACACACTGTCACCTGCTTAAAGGGACAGTTCCTCCAAAAATGAAAATTGTCATAATTTTCTTCCTCTCCTGTCGTTACAAACCTGTACACATTTTTTTGTTCTGATGACCACAAAGGAAGATATTTTGAGTAATGTTTAAACCAAACAGATCATGAGCCCCATTGACTGTCATAGTAGGAAAAAAGAATACTATGAAAATGAATGGGGCTCATGATCGGTTTTATTTCAAACATTCTTTGAAATATACCTTTGTGGTTATCAAAGTAAAGACTTATATACAGGTTTATAACAACATGAGAGGGAGAAAATGATGACAAAATGTGTGAACTATGCTTTTAAGCAGTTTTTAGTTGGATAAGATTGAGTAGATTTGTTTTGTTCTTATGTTTTTGTTTATCTATGTATGTATATATGTATGTATGTGTGTATGTATTTATGCTTCTATACATGTCTGTATTTATACATTTAAATGCAGGTGCAAATGACTAAATGAAAATAAAGCATTATAAATGTATTTGTAAGTTTTGTATTATTTATTTATAAAGCAAATAATAGTAATAAATAATAATAATAATAATAATAATGGGGTTAAAACAGCATTGCAAAAATAACCCAACAAATTGGTTATTTCATAACCCAACTAATTGGGTAAAACTTTCTACCCAATGCATTGGGTTAAAATAACCCAACAATGGGTTGGTGCTATAGTAACCCACCGTTGGGTTATTTATTGGGTTATTTTTAACCCAACTGTTTTTAGTGAGTACAAAACGCTAATTTGTCTGGACTGACTTCTTTTTACTATTCAGTGCTGAAAGCCTGGAGGACGTTAAGTATCACAAGAGACACTATGGAGTTGCAAGGACTTTGGTCTAAAGAAGAACCTTTGCTGAACAATTCTATTTTTGACTTAGAGATTTTAAAATCATCTTCAATGAAGAATGCTTTAATATCTGCAAAAATTACAAAAATTGGACATTTGTTGACATCGGAAGGGTGGATGACGGCTGAAATCTTGGCATCTAAGCTTGGGTTCAGATCAATTCGTCTGGTGCAAAGGCTGGTGAAGGAGATCCAGGATTGTTTATCAGCGGATTTTAAATGCTCATTGGATGCTACTCATGAGGATATGAGTTCTGTTTTCCCTGAACTAACGATATCCCCTGCCATAGAAGATTTTGAAGAAAAAGAGGGTGTCAGGACTCTGCCTTGAGGTCTTGTGTTATATTTGTATTTTGTCATGGTGGCAGAGTTCTGGCAGTCCCAGGCCTTATGTGGAGGCTCATGCCTTGTTTACTGTGGCATGTGCCTCCGGTGTCTTGTCATTTTCCCCGCCCCCTCGTCCTCCTGCTTATTGTTAATTATTACTTATTGCCATCACCTGTTCCCTCCTCGTTATCTTGTTTAGTTTCTCTTATATAATGTTCTCTTGTCCTTGTTTCTGTGCAGGTTCATTTTGTATTGTCAGTTTGATCTAGTTGTATGTTTTCCAGTCAAGTATCTAGTAATTGTCAAGTCAAGAGTGTTATTGTCAAGTCTAGTCTAGTGTTTTGTGTCAGTCTATGCTGTATGCCCCCACGTGGGCTTTTGTTTTGTGTCTTGTTTGATAATAAAGTCTTTTGTTAACCCCTTCATCGTCCGCTATTGGGTTCATCTGTCCAAACCTTAACAGAGGGGGCCTTGCTGACTTTTACCTGAACTGGACCTTTTTAGCCAAGCAGGGAAAAAGGCACTGTACATCACTTGTGTGAAAGTTTCACACATTCGTAGCCTGGAAGGGATAAAGGAATCAAAAAGGCAGGAGCTCTTAGGACCAGGTTCTTCCCCCAAAGGACCCTGTACAAACCTCCCATTGAAAAAAGGTCTGGAGACCTTCAGTGGAGAATTGTGCATGGGTTAATAGCTACAAACAGACATAGAGCACACATTGATCCCCAAGTACAGGAGGGTTGTCCGTTTTGCGGAACTACTGAAACTGTTTTTCATTTATTTTTTTAATGTGGGAGGCTTGGGCCATTGCTTTCTCAATTGGAAGAATGGTGTGCAGTTTTAGGAGAGACATTTTCACCTACACTTTTCATTTATGGGCCAAAATATAATAAGAACAGAAAACAGATCCGTGTTTTACTTAACTTTTTATTTGGCCAAGCAAAAATGGGAATTTGGGTCTCACGCAAAAGTAAGATTAATAATGATGGGTCAACTGATGTGATGGCAATTCTAAAAGGTTTAATTAAATCAAGGTTAAAAGTGGAATATGCCTATTATAACCTGGTTAAAGACCTAGAGACTTTTAATTATATCTGGGGATTCAATCAGTGCATATGTGAAACTGACATCAATGGTTGTTTGCAAATGTACATTTAACTGTGATATCTTGTTGTTGTTGTTATTTTATTTTGTTTTTTTGCATAGTTGTCTTTTTAACCACAATGCTCTTAACTCTATTTAATATTTAATTGAACCTTGTTTTTGTAATAAAGGGGATCAAAAGTCAAGTCTCTCTCTCTCTCTCTCTGTTGAGATTTTCTCTTCTTTTCTCTAAACCAAATATTTTTTTTCAGTTATAGGTGATAGGTTTAAGGAAATAGTGAGTATTATACTGACTTCGGTCAGCGGGTGGGAATAATGGGGACAGATGCGGGGGATTTCTCGATGTTAACACTCAGACACGGCTGCAAATGCATGCCTGATGCCGCAGTGTCGGTGGAGGATTGTTTGATCGCAGTGAGCGCGGTGATCGGTGGCACCAATATTAGATCTGCCTCACGTATGAATAAGGCAATTGTGTTCTTCCTAAGTGAAAGGAATCTGGTGGATGATTTGATCGAATCTGGATTAGTAATCAAGGATACTTTTGTGCCAGTTTTGCCTTTGTCAAGCCCGTCAAAAAAAGTTGTCCTATCAAATGTACCCCCGTTTATTAAAAATGAAAAACTTGAGCAGTTACTCCAGAGGTATGGCAAGATAGTGAGCCCTATTAAGATGATCCCGCTTGGATGCAAAAACGCTGAAATTAAACATGTTATGTCTTTTCGGCGACAGGCTTTCATGATTTTAAACACTCATGGTGATCCTTTAAACTTATCAGCAAAATTAAGCGTTGATGGTAAGGATTACACTATATTTGTCAGTTCTGAATCTATGAGATGCTTTGTGTGCGGTGAATTTGGACACGTTAGGCAAACTTGCCCGAATCGGGACAGGCCGGCAGGCCCTGATACGGCTTCAGCTGCAGATGCGGGGAGCAGCGTGGGGGCGAGAGGTGCGGATGTTACTGCGGCGGCTGTGGAGTTACAACCCTAGCCGGCCGGAGGTATTTCAGCACCGGGTGACTTGCCCGAGGTGAGACCGGTGCTGGCTACCTTTAATGACGGCCCGATGGAGCCCGATGAGGAGGTGGCGGGCCCGAGTCATTTGCCCGCTGTCCCGCAGGCAGATACGGGGCCGGGACAGGTGCATACTCAGGCTGTTTCTGAGACGGATGCGCTGTTTTGTGAAAAACAATTGCAGCTTGACATAACAACCACTGATGACTCACTGATCCAGAGTCAGAATGATATTTCATCCCAAGAACCCACGGATCTAAAATCACATATGGATGATTCTGAAAATGATTACGAGGATGTTGACATGACTGATAATGACGCGATGGACTCGGAGCCTGCCTCTGGCGGTAAGACTAAACTGTACTCTGTTCAGGAAATTAACAACTTTCTTGATATAACGAAAGGGCTTCGCAAACCCAAAATTGAGACGTACTTTCCTGATTTAAAATTGTTTTTGGTTTCTTGTACATTGGCTATGAGGAAGGCTTCATTTGATGAGCTTGACAAACCCAAACGGTATCGTCTTAAGCAACTTCTCAGTAATGTTAGAAGTGTTTTAAATGTACAAGGTAAAAAGTAAAGATGGCTTGCTCACCTCGGAAATGCTTTTAAATTACTTTTTAGTGTTTTCTTTTCTATTTTTTCCATGGCACCCTTGAGATTTTGTTCTTTTAACATTAATGGGTGTCGTGATGTTGCTAAGAGGACTAGTCTTTTTGATTATATTACTTTAAAGTGTGCCAGTGTGGTTTTTCTGCAAGAGACGCACACGGATTTGAATAACCAGATTCAGTGGTTGAGCGAGTGGAAGGGTCAGGCTGTTTTGAGTCATGGCACCAGTCTGAGTGCAGGGGCCGCTGTTCTGCTGGCACCTGAATATAAAGCACAACCTGTATGTGTTTTTCATACTGGAAATTTAATAACAGATTATTACAGGATCACTCTTTTGTGCACTCTTTTACTCAATTCTGGGAGATCTGGAGAGAGAGTATGAAACAGTATAAGTCCCTGAGCCAATGGTGGGATACTGGCAAAGTTCAAATCAAACTTTTTTGCCAGAGTTATTCTGCTTACAATAAAAACATATTGGATAGCATGATGGCAAAGCTTGAACAAGAAATCTTAAATCTCAATATTGAAGGGGACTTTGTAAAAAAGTTTTAAGCTGTTTGAAACTCTCAGACGGGAGAAGAGTTACTCATAGTCATGAAATCATTGCTCATGCACTTTCTTTTTATGAGGACCTCTACAGAGCTTAACCCTGTGACGAAGACACGGCTGATCTCCTCCTTCAGGATTTACCACAGCTTTCAGAACAGGGGAAATTGTCACTTGATAGAACGTTGACGTTTGAGGAATTATCTTCTGCTGTTTAAGAACTGTCATCCGGCAAAGCTCCAGGTCTGGATGGACTAAATGCAGTTTTATAAGCAGTTTTGGCCAGTCATTGGAAAAGACTTGTTTTTGGTTTTTAAGGAGAGCGTTAAAAAAGGTGCACTACCAGTGAGTCTACGGAGAGCGGTAATTACTCTGTTACCTAAGAAAGGTGACCTTGAGGATATTAGATGCTGGCGCCCTGTTTCTTTACTTGGAACCGACTACAAAATACTTTCTAAGACTTTAACCAACAGAATGAAACTTCATATTTCTTCAGTAATTCATGCAGATCAGTCTTATTGCATCCCAAAACGAACTATTTAAGATAATCTTTTTTTGATTCGGTATATATATATATATCCAGGAGAAGGCGTTTGATCGAGTTGATCATGGTTTCCTTTTTAAATGTTTGGAGGCTTTTGGCTTTGGTCCTTCTTTCATTGCTTATGTTAAGCTACTTTACACGGATGTTCATAGCATGTTAAAAATTAATGGCTCCCTCACTAAACCTTTTAAAGTAAGCAGAGGTATACGCCAGGGATGTGGTCTTTTAGGGATTCTGTATTCTATTGCTATTGAACCTCTACTGGTAGCTTTAAGAAACAAGCTCTGAGGCATATCAACAGTGTGTCCGTCCACTGCTGTTTTGGAAACTGTTAGACTCACTGCCTACGCAGATGATGTTACTGTTATTATAAGATCCTTTCAGGATATCAGGAACTTAAAGGAATCCCTTGAGACTTATCAGAAAGCCTCCTCATCTAGAATTAACTGGCAAAAGAGTGCTTCTTTTTCTGCTTGGTGAATATGAAGATGGAGGCCCCCCATATCTTCCTCAGTGTTGTACCTGGAGTTTGGAAGGTTTTAAAGTGCTGGGAGTTTTTCTTGGAACTGATCATTATATGCAGAAAAATTGGGAGGGTGTTTTTGAAAAAGTTTCTGGTCGCCTACAAAAATGGAGATTCTACCTCAATTGTCATACAGGGGAAGATTCCTCATTGTCAACAATTTAGCAGCTTCCATGATGTGGCATCGTTTGAATGTGCTTGACCCACCAAAAGATTTGATTCAACGCCTGCAGAAGGTTTTTGTTAACTTTTTTTGGGATGTTATCACTGGCTCCCCCCTGCATTTCTTTATTTGCCAGTTATTGAAGGAGGTCAAGGGTTAATTGATTTAGCAGCAAAGGTTAAGGCTTTGAGGTTAAGAACTGCTCAAAGCTTGCTTTACCCCGTGGAAGCTAGGCCATGGGTATCCTTTGGCCTTGCTTTGCTTAGAGCTTTTGGTGGATTCGGTCTTGATAGGCAGCTGTTCTTAAAAAGTTTTTTAGCTGATGCAAAATTTTATGGTTCTGTTTTAAGGTCCTGGACAGTTTTTAAACTGCTTAGGAATGAAAAAGATCATTATGGCCTTGAGGAGCCTCTGTTTTATAACTTTTTAGGTGAAACTTCTTGTACGTCTAATGCGATTGTTAGAACTTTTATGGAAAATGGGTTAAAGATACAATTTGTATTTATGCGCCGCAAGATGGCGCCAGATCAAACAAAAACAATGATGTTGTTTACTGACGCTCTGAAGCAGCGTGGAATTATGGGATTTGTAGTCTTTAACTCAACCGCTGATGGCCATCGATCAGACGAGAACGAGAAATCACGTTGATGGATAAGGTAATCAAGTCTTATAAATGTTGCGTTTGATGACATAGTTTATTTCATTATTTAAGTTTATATGTGATGTTCTAAACGAAATTGTTAGTCATATTGATATTACAGTATTAGTCCAAATTCGATGGTAAACACAGCACAGAATTAAGTTTTCAACTTACAATCTACAATGATTTTTCACATAATGTATTGACAGTACAAATCTTATTGTGAAGTGTCTTAAAATGACCATTTATATTGCTGTACAATACCTTTTGATGTGCATATCGTCCGCGGGAAGACGCGCTGATTACAATCTACACACTAATGTTGTGATCAATATAATAGCATACGTTTTTTGAAGGGTTACGAATCAAAACAACTCACCCATCGCGTAAAACACAAGCAGGATCAGAATCTCGGTCTAGTTAAATGTTGTCGTGAAGCTCTCTCCATCCAGATAATGCAGCAACAAATTGATCCTCCCTCGTTTTGTTCCAAACTCTTCTTGGGTCGTTTGGTTGGCCCGTAAGCTTACATGAGCTGACACAACCAGCGGCAGACGGTACAGAGATATCCATAAGTTCATAAGCAAGCGCGTAGCCCGACAGGCGCTATCGCATAGTTCCGCATTTGTCCACAACACTGGCTGTGTCCGAAAACTCAAGGCAGTGAGGACTTGTTGCCTCGCTGCCTCATGAGGAAATGACTTCGGCTTCGGAGGCCTGAGGGCCGCTCAGAGAAAGGCTTTCAGACGCACTTCAAAGGCAGCGTGTTTGAAATATAAACAGAGAGCGCCTTTGTGATAACTAATCACATATTTGAAAACTACAATACTAATTTCTCGCTAGAAATGCAATTAAAATGCTTAAAAAGTGAAAATATACGTTTATTTTCACTAAATTTGTGCTCCAGCCGCTTCCTTGGCCGCCATTTTATTTTTTCGAGCTCTACCACTATTGTCATGTGGTTTACGTCAGTAAAGGTGGTGACAAAGGGTCACATGGATATTAACGTCATTGACAGGAGACCACACTGCCCCGTGTCAATGTTTTGAATGGAAATTTTCTCACAAAGTAGTTGAAAACATTACAGATATTGATAGTAATCAGCTGGACAAAATATATAACACTGGCCTAGTGGTTTTTGGAGATTTTACTGCAAATATCTTACAAATTGCACCTTTAACTAAGGTTTCTCATTTAATTGACTTTTCCTCTAAAACATGGAGGTCAGTGATGGACATCTGTAATCAGTCTGGTTTCAGATCGGTTAGGGTGATAGAGCGGACTATAGGAGGGTTGAAAGAAGCCCTTCCCTCACCACTCTTCTGTTTTGTTAACTCTTTCCTGGCCGGAGGTCCTGACAAATGTGCTTTTTTCCTACACTATTTGTGTCGCCTAAGGTTTTTTTCGGAGGACGACTGTGAAGGGAAACTGCTGTATTTTAAAAGGTTACATTAACTTATTTTCCAGGAGGCTGGAAAAAAGGAACTTTATCAGATTTGTGTTAAAACAGACCATTTTGAGGTTATTAAGGAAAAATGTGACACAAAATGGAGAGATTTTTTATTGGTTTCTGCTGGACTTTCACCTTCTTGGAGGCTTTTTTATAAGAGTCCCCTACCTAAACGATCGGGGGATTTACAGTGGAGATTACTACATTGTGTCTTGCCAACTAACACCCATGTTTCTAAGTTCAATGTGAACATTTCACCAGTTTGTATTTTCTGTTCTGCACCTGAAACTGTATTTCATGCTTTTACTGAGTGTTCAAGATTGTTTCCACTATTTGCCTTGCTTGGGAAAATACTTGGGGATTTGGGGTTTGTGTTCGATAAGTCACTTTTTGTGTTTGGTTGCAAATATTCAAAAACACACAGACAACAGTGTACGGTGGCTAATTTTATAACTGGACAAGCTAAGCTAGCCATTTGGAAGTCTTGCAAACTGGCAGCTGAGGGACGAGATTTAAATATTTTAAAGTTGTTCACTGCTCTGGTTGAATCTAGAGTTAGAGTGGAGCACAGATTCTTTCAGATGACTGAAAATCTACTTGAATTTGATTTTAAATGGTGCGTTAATGGAACTCTTTTGTTACTTGGTGAAGATGGTGAAATAACCTTTAATTGGTGATGTTGATTTTACATCTTTAACCCGAGTTATTTTATTGCTTTTTCTTTTCTTTTTTGGTTGTTTATTTTTCCTTTTTCATATTTATACTTATTAATGTGGCCTGATCACATTGCTTTGTGATCGCTCTAAGATATAATGCGATGTTTTTCAGATGGTTTAATAAAGTGTGTTAAAAGTCAAAGTCTCTCTCTCTCTCTTTCTCTCTCTCTCTCTCTCTCTCTCTCTCTCTCTCTCTCTCTCTCTCTCTCTCACACACACACACACACACACTCACATCACGTCTCTCTCAGTAGTTGCGCATTATGTAAATTTTTATGTCACATGTCTTGCTACTACTGGCACTTACAGGACCTCTTGCTGATATGAATGACTCTGTCTGTCCCTCATCATGACCAGGCTGTGGATGCTCAGGCTCGCGAATTCAGGCTCACGAATTCCGGGAATCTGTGGACCAATCACGGCTAGTAGGCTGACTCTTCTTCCTCTTTTTTTTACACATAGCAGCATATAAGTGATTTTATTAGTGCCCCTGCTTTGGCTGTTTATATTGCGTTATTAACTTTTTTTGCCGACGGCCCTCCGTTGAACGGCCGATCTTGACTTTTCCAGAACGCACAGATTGCCTACTGCTGTCACATCATACAATTGAGAGCGTCATTGTACATTCCCATACATTTAACGTTATTTCTTAGTCTGCCACCAAATTAAAATTGGCCACCACAAATAGATGTTTGCACATCACGTTTATCACTACCTCTGTATTACATGACAGTTTCTGTACAAACACCCGTGGCGTCAGTCAACACGTTCCGCTGAGCCTCATTTAAGTTGCATTTAAGCATATATGCAGACGTGCCAACTGCGAATGTGCCACCACAAACGCCAAGTCTGAAAAAAACCTGGTATGGTGTTCCTGATTCTCAACCTGTGGATGTTTTTCATCGCTAAAAGGGAATTTGGGAACTTACAGCAAAGCAAAGATGACAAACGGGTTTACTTGAGACAGCGCAAGCTAGCATAAAGTTAAGGCTAATCTTTCATATTACAGCGATGATGCTGGTAGTGATGATTCTCTCAGACCAATCTATGATCTATGGTGTTTTCGCGTCACATTTTGGTATCAGCTCGTGTCGCTTGGAACCCCAACCAAGGTGGAACTAAAAAAGTGTTGGGTACTACGTACTGCACCCAATGGAAAAGCCCCCAAATGTAGGCTGACCCGACCCAGACCAAACCGTGGGGTAATATGCAATGGAAAAGCACCATAAGAGATCAACAAGTGACCCATAAACTCATGTTTTTTCTTTAATCAGTGTGATTGGATTGAGTTACAGTTATAACATTTATGCAGTGATGTCTTGTCTTCATCTAACCTGTGTTCCTCTTGCAGATGAAACCTCTCTCATCTTTACAGTCTCCAACTTTCCACATACCAGTGGACTTCTCTGGGTGTTTAACCATCATAACACAGTCATAGTCCTACATGGAAAAGAGTTCAGATTATTTGTGACCTGGGACCATAAGGGGGTCATTGTTTACATCATCTGAAAGCTAAATAAATATGCTTGTTTGGCCGCTTGAATAAATAAACTTTGTTACGATAGGATAATATTTGATAGGAGATACAACGATTTGAAATCTGGAAGTTTTTAGCAACACATTTTACTAATCATAAATACATTCACAGTAGGAAATGTACAAAATATCTTCATGAAACATGATCTTTATTTAATATCCTAATGATTTTTGGCATAAAATAATCGATTGATATTTTGACCCATATAATGAATTTTTGGCTATTGCTACAAATATACCTGTGCAAATGATGACTGGTTTTGTGGTCCATTTGTGAAATAATGAATATAATTAATTCCACAGCGTTTCTAATATAAATTGCTGACAAATGAAGACAGTAAAAGTTAAAGGGGCTGAATGTAAGTTATTACTTAAAAAAATCTTTAAGATAGAGTTTTCATTTGTATATTTATAAGGCAACCATTATGTAATAGAAACAATGACACCTTGAGTGTCCTCCACGGTTGTCTCTATCAGCCTGTAGGCTCTTTTCTGTTTGAAGGAGTCGGATCCGAATTGGCGCGAAATTCAAAATGTGACGTCATGCGCGTGCTCGTCTTCCTGGGCGTTCCATATAGACGCTTACGGCAGTCATTAGTAAACAGCGGCAATCGCTAGCATGTTTCAAATGGACTCTGTAGACGGAAAGAAGCAAGCAACTTCCAGCACAATCCAGACACTTATGGAAACTCCTCGTAAGTTTAAAAAAAATCTTTATCTAGTGCGGCCAAAATAGTGCGTGACCGGCGTCGGGGAAAAGACAAGATTAAACATCGGATTGGCATTTGATTCTTGGAGGGAGCTCCGGTCAGCGCTGGGTATGAAAACAAACCTTGAGCAGGTTTCCTTTTTACTGCAAAGGTAAGACATAGTTACAGGGCATCTGTAATATATTATGTTATTGTTTTTGTGGTGTAATGCTAACGATAGCATTTATTTTGTGGTGTAATGCTAACGATAGCATGTAGCACAGGACCGTTTCAAAAGTTACTTTCTTATATGAATTATCTTTATTCAGAGCACGAGTGCATTAAGATTGTGAGTGTCGGGAGTGTGTTTTACAGTGTTGTGTTACAAAACTTTTAGACTTCTGTTGAAAATAAAGTAGCACTGCAACAAAATTTTAGCACTGCTAAAATATGGTCTGTCAAACAATAACTTTACAGTACTGTAACTTTTCTTACATTTGTAAACATGCTGGTGAATCTCAATGAGCTGTCTGTGGTTGCTATGGCAACTCTGGTTGTTCTGGTCATGCTCGTACGAGTGTGCCCACCGAGTACGAGCATGAGACTGGCTGCAGTTTCTATAACGGCCACTGGTGTCAGTAACGGTTAGAAATTTCTCAACTTACGGACAGCCCCTTTAAAGATCAGAACTATACTCAGGTTGTTTGGGAACGATAAAAAACACATGAACACCTACCTTATTTTCATCCATGTCATGTAAAAATGGATGGTGCCAAGATCTTATCTGTCCCATATGTCTCATCTGTCTCATCACAAATTTCTGAAAGAGAAAAAAATCTAAATTTTAAGAACACATTTCGTAGTATTCAACATTTAAATATTCATAGATACAGTTAAGATCAAAATTAATAGTCCAATGTAGGATACATGTATTAAATCATTGAGAAACACACTGGTACAGGAAATGACAAACAATGACAAAATGTTCATGAAGAACAGGAGTTAAAAACACAGGCACTTAAAAAGAGCATCAAGTCAGCTTAAAGGTGCATTGTGTAAATTTCAGAAGGATCTCTTTTGACAGAAATGCAATATAATATCCATAACTAGATTATCAGTGGTGTATAAAGACCTTACATAATGAACTGTAACATGATTGTCCTTTGGCCACTAACGTAGCTTTACGATGCATTGAGTTCATGAAATGGTGAAACATTTACAACTAAGATCAAAACCTCATAACAGAAAACTGAAAAATGCTCCCAATGAGAAGAAAATATGAGATGCTTATATTAACTGCTGTGATCAAACACAAAGCTTTTAGTGACAAATACACAACAAACAAAAGAGAAGCTTTGATGATTGTACTACATTATTATTATTTGCAATAAACTCATGCACACTTACCATCTCAAAGTCTTCCTGAAACAGAAAAGATCAGAATTGTAGAAACACATTTGTAGTATTCAACATTTAAAGATTCATAGATCCAAAGTTAATAGTCCTCTTATAAAAACTGAACACGTCTTAGATTTATCATTAGAAATAATCAGAACCAAAAGTGTTTATTATAAAATGACAAAAACAAAATCTGACGAAGTCTCTTCTGAAGAAGATATTATACGGATGCACTGAGTTTAAACAAGGACAAAATTACTAGTCTAGAAAGTACATAAGCTGGTTTAACAACAGTCATCTTGTTTAAGATGGGCATCCACTACCGTCTTTCTGAGGTCATGACTTATTTTGTTGTATCTGAGAGACGCACTGCACCAATAATCTTTCAGTCTTCTCAATTCTTGTCGCATCGTTTATGTCCGGTGGAGACACGGTGTAAGTGCGAGTTAATCAACATTAATCAAAATTGTAAATGGGGGTCTTTTAAATGATACATAAATGTTATGTATGCTATATACTTAACCACCGGTGTAAAACATTTTGAAACACTTACTCGTTCTTTATTTAAATATTTTTTCCACATTAAAGAATAATAATAAACTCATACAAACTATTGCATAACACAAATGTAACTGTGGGAATTATGTTGTGACTAAAATCAACCAAAATTAATCAAAACTCTGTTATATTTTATTGTCTGTAGTGTAGTCTCATTTGCCTAGTAATTGCAAAACCACACTTGTGTCATTTTATCAAGAAGCTTCTTGAAGTTTCACCTTAGGATGAATTTTAAAGAATATCAAAGCAGTTCGCATTTAATCTGGGCTTTTATTGGCTGTTTTTCCTTAAATACTTAGCCTAAGTCAACTATTTAAAAAAAAATTAATTAATTTATTATTAATAATTAAATAATAAAATAACATTTTAAGATAAAATTTTAGTTTTTTTTAAATATATTAATCTGTGTGTCAAAAGTAATTTCAAGCATTTTCAGATTAAATAATTTTAAAGATCATTGTTAACATTTCAGTCAAGTGTTTCAAAACTTTTGACCAGTAGTATGTATGTATGTATGTAGGGGAGAGCGGCGTTGTCACACACTTCACACTGCACTGTCTAACATTTACTGAGCAGCACCGTACCTCACAATGGTATGAATATCATATCAAATGAAAGAAGGAAGTCTTGAGCACATATTTTGTATTTATCACATTTTCATATCTTATCTCATTACGAAGTGATAGACTAATTAATAGAGAATGGTCACTTCTAACAATTTGAACATGCAGAACTGGAAATATTAACTCCAGGGCTATTCACACTGTGCTTAACCCTGGATTATCTTCGTTCTAAACCCTGCTTTTAACCCTAGGTTAAGGATCGTTTCACACTTGTAATTAAGAAGTGGGGTTATCCCTGAAATTAACCCTTGTGGGTTGTTCAAATTCACTACCCTTTCGGTTTGTTTGTGTACAAAAACGGCCAATAATTTAAACGGCTGTAAAAATTTCAGATTTTTTTGTCTTTTTTTCATAAATCTGTTAATCAACCTCAGAACTGATCAAAACTACCAAATGTTTACAAAATGTCCATGATTTTAACTCTTTAATTGCCAAGTTCATAAGTGGTGTCACTGATTTGGGGGGGGACACACAAATTGACCGATTTTCAATATAAGAAGTGATTGTGGACTTGATATTTTTAACCATTTTTACAGTCTTGGGCATGCCAAAGATTGGTAAAAACCAGGGCCGTGCACAGACCTTTTGAGGGGCATGTGCTGAAACTGAAAAAGGGCACCCCCTCCAAATAAATATCACTTAATAATTATCTTAATAGCTTTATATTTATTCGCTATTAATGATTGAAAAGAATCACTATTAATGAATGAAAAATGACAGTGCAAACGATATCTGCCCTTGTAAGTTGGCTTTAACAATTTACATCCTGGTTTTTGTCTGTATTAGGCCTATTTGTAGTCATGTGTTTGTGAAGTGCTCTTGTGAACTCGCTCTTATTTAATTGTAGAATATATTAATTTTAATTTTTTCCTCTGCTTACATAAAGTTACATTAAAATATGTTTGAAGAAAAAAAGGTATTCTGTTTGTTTTATAAGCTAATTTTTATTATTTGGTTAATATGTTTGTGTGATTGATATGTGATTGAGAAGAGGGGAAATAGGAGATTAAAGATCAAAATAGGAGATTATACTACACTTTAGCCATACTATTAGCATATTCAACATGTATCTGCCTAACTGGCAAAAACTGTGCTGAGGACCAGGAACCTTGGTCTTTTGAAGGTGCAAATAACTGCATTACTAAAAAATATACTAAATACTAAGTAGACTTAACTCTATGCAGTTGATTTCAGAATAAAAAGTTATGAACCAAATAATCATACAACAATCATACAACTCCCTTGACTAATTAAATGCATAAGATACATGCATATACAATAAATTAAATTATATCCAGATTGCATACTATAATGAGTGACAGGCAATATAATGTACATACTTGTATCCTTTACACGTTTTTCGTCTCTATCCAGTTTTCCCAACTGGGCATCTGATGTCTAAGACCTTTCTAATCTGATATGTTTTTGGTGTTAATGTAGGCTAGACATTTACCCGCGCGGGCGTGTCTTTTCGCGTGAGATGTGTTGACTTTAGTTTAACGATTGAGACGCGTCATGCAAAAAAGCGGTAAAAACCCGCCCGTGCATTCCGTATTGTTATCACGGGTGCCCTTCACATGGGTGAACACTTGTTTAAAAACTGCTCGCGCTTTGTCAAAAACTCAATTTGGTCGCAGTTTGGAGCCCTAGTGCCCCCTGATTGCCCACTCGACCAATCCCGTCTATGGATAATTCGGCTCTGCTCAAATTAGTATAAACATACTAGTGTTTCTTTCGTAATGAGACAGCATTGTACTCAAACAACAAGATACTTATTTACCGTTGCAAGACGTTCAGCTGCCTCTGACTGCTGTGGAACTTCAGCTCGCTGCACTCAGGGGGCGGAGTTAAGATGTTTGACAGACAGTTTGAGCGGATCCAAAAATATTTAGTTTTTTAATAATTTTACTTGATAAATATATTTGTAAAACACACAGACAGAGGTAAATGTTTAACAATAGCATTAATTTATATATATAAAATAAAAATAATAAAACACCTCCAAAAAAGGGCACTTCGGAGTGTAAGGACAAAAAGGGCATGTGTTCTGCACAGGTTGAGCCCTATCTGTGCACGTGCCTGGTAAAAACATTGGCTTTGATGCATTTTTAGTTTTTGTACAGCATCAGATTAATTTTTTTTCTCCTTCATTTACTGTTTTTGCCTCATTGACTTCCATTATAATGACATTTTTTGATTGCAAAGCCATGACACCTTATTATCATGCATTCTTGATTGTTCGCTGTTTTTCTTTTTGCTAAGAGGTAAGATTTGTCATTTTTACTGTTGATCACCATGAGGCCCAATTAACCCTTTAGTAGCCCTGTGCAAAAACAGAGCTTGATTTCTGGCTTGTACATTGAGTAATATGGAGTATAACAGCATATTAGCGGGACAGCGAGAGAGCGAGAGAGAGAGAGAGAGAGAGAGAGAGAGAGACAATGTGTCCATTGTGACAGTGACGAGATCGAGACAGAGACACACTTTCTCCTTTACTGTGGTAAATATAAAGAGCTTAGAGAAAAACACTTTGACAAAATCTCAAAGCTCATACCAGAGTTTCATAGCTCTTCAGATTCAGATCAAATGAAGATGTTACTGGGGGAAGACAGACACCCATCAGCTGCTGCTAAATTCATTAATCAGTTACACACCATCAGAAATAATCTACAGCCCTGATCTTGTACAGTACTTTTATTTTACCTCTCATCTGCCTCCATAAATGTACATTTGTATACTTCAAATGTTTATATTTCAAAGTCTACTTTATATTGTAAATATCCTCTGATTCTATTTTATTTTATTTGCAGTAGTACTTCATCCATCACCCAGCACCTTAGCTTAATTGCACCTAATGTTTGTTAATATTGTGTTATTGTATGTTTCTTGTTTTATGTATAATGCTTTGGCAATATTGTAAGTGACACAATCATGCCAATAAAGTTCTTTAAATTGAAATTGAAATTGAGAGAGAGAGAAAGAGAGAGAGAGAGAGAGAGAGAGAGAGAGAGAGAGAGAGAGAGAGAGAGAGAGAGAGAGAGAGAGAGAAAGAGTGTATGTGTGTGTGTGTGTGTGTGTGTGTGTGTACCTGGTAATTATCACGTTGTGGGGACCAATTGTCCCCATAAAGATAGGAATACCAGTGTTTTTGTGACCTTGTGGGGACATTTTGATGTCCCCATGAGGAAACATGCTTATAAATCAAACAGAATGATGTTTATTTAGAATTTGAAGTATCAGACAGTTTTGTGTTATGGTTGGGGTTAGGGATTGGGGTAGGTAAGGGGAATAGAATATACCGTTTGTGTGGTATAAAATGCATTACGTCTATGGAATGTCCCCACAAAACATGGAAACCAGAATGTGTGTGTGTGTGTGTGTGTGTGTGTGTGTGTGTGTGTGTGTGTGTGTGTGTGTGTGTGTGTGTGTGTGTGTGTGTGTGTGTGTGTGTGTGTGTGTGTATGTACCTGGTAATTATCACGTTGTGGGGACCAATTGTCCCCACAAAGATAGCAATACCAGTGTTTTTGTGAGCTTGTGGGGACATTTTGAAGCTTATAAATCATACAGAATGATGTTTCTTGAAAATGTGAAGTAGCAGAAAGTTTTCTGTGACAGTTGGGGTTAGGGAATGGGGTATTCAACCGTTTAATTTAGTGGCCGTTTTTGTACACAAACAACCCGAAACGGTAGTAAATTTGCTCCCGGTGTATTGTTGAGTTTTTTTTTTATTTTTAAAGCATTTTTTCAATATAAGATGTATCACCAAAAATCATTCCATTTGCTGAAACAGAGAGAAAATTGTGGCCAAATTAAGACATAAAACAAAAATGGCCTCAACAACCCACAAGGGGTTGATAAATACAGACAGGTAGGGGTGACCCCGAATAGTTGAAGATTCGATGCATCGATAGGAGAAGCCTGATTTGACTACCAATCTCACAGTCGAATCTTCACAGACGTGTTATGAAAAGAGGATCATTCAATTTTAGCCATATATCTGATTTCACATATAACAGCTTTCTCCCAATATATTAATATACAGCCTATTATGATAATGCTGCAAATAATATTTGAAGATGTAGCTTTCAATAAATATTTTTAAAATGCGTTAATAAATCCAACAGCCTCTGTGACCGGGCTACACGTTCATAAGAGGTTCCTATGTTAATAAACCATTGCCTCTCTGTTTCTCCATTTTAAAGATAAAGCTGGCAACTCTGGTTATACTTTCGTTTTTTTTATAATTTATTTTATTTTATTGTATTTATAAAACAGTCAGGGTTATCTGATGTAACTATTTGGCTTGTGTTTTGTTCATTTCTCATTTGCCGTTTTTTTTTTTTTTTGGTCATGACTGCTTTGACGCGTTAAATGGTAAAATTAAATATAAACATCGAATTGTAGCTTGGATTTCCAAGGCAGGATCACATTTGTAATGTTTTTTAGGCTTAAGTATCAATTTTTTTGTTATATCTTTGTGTGATGTTCTGTAGATCATGGCTTTAAAATGTTTTGAGGAATCATTTAATAAATGTTTATGTTGCCTTTCATTTTACCTTAAAAAATATATATATAAATGCATCGTCAGTCTTGTCTTCTTTTTTTATCACTTGAAAGACCGTTTTGGTCACTTTCTCAGAAAGTTTTTTTGCGTGCTGCTTGTGAATGAAAATAAAAGTTACCCATTTGTACCTGGTCTGGCCCCCTCCCAACACATGCACACACACATAGATGATTCGACTATCGGTCGACTATAGAAAGATTCGAAAATTCTGATTCGAATATGTAAATCCTTAGTCGAGGACACCCCTACAGACAGGTAATGGAGTAGGGTTTCATAAATGTCAGATTATGAATATCCAGGGTTACAGTATCTCTTAACCCCTGGTTAAGTATGAAAAGTGTGAAACATGAAACAGATAACACAGGATTCTGTTAAATCCATTAATAGGGTTTAGAATAACCTGAGGTTAACTATTTACAGTGTAAAAAGTTATTAAGACAACTTGCCCCAAACTGACATGTGTGCTAAAGTTGGCTAAATCTCAACATAGCACAACAGCTAAAGTATCAAAAGACATGTTACTGTCTTCTCTATTTTGTGCAAAATAATAGTTTTTAACATTCATACCTAACAAAGTTGTACATAAAATATAAAGTTTTTACTTTTACTTAATAACTTTTAAGCCAAAAAATAAGAAAGTTGTCTTGACCACATGTGAACACAAAGTTGACTATAGAAGATGTGGCTATTTGATTTTTGAGATTGTCCCTCTAGTGTTGCAGTTATGAACAGTGTGACAACCTACCCCCCTCTCCCCTACTCTGTAAAATTTTATAAATTATTAAACCCCTGAACAGGGTTTTATGATAATGATCTATAAAGAGCTAATACTTTTTAACATTAACTGTATGCATGTCAAAGCTGTTTTTCATGGATAAACAAGAATCCGGATCAGATGCTTTAACTATGCAAGATTCAATTCTCGATACTCTGATGATCCATTGAGTTAATACAATGACACAACATTAAAATGAACAACTAAGATCAGAACCTCATAACAGAAGCTAAACTGAAACATGCTGCCAGTGAGAAGAAAATATAATGAGATTCTTATATTAACTGCTGTGATCAAACCCAAAGCTTTAGTGTAAGATTACACAGAAAACTAACTGATGAAACACATACACAACAAACAAAAGATTAGCTTTAAAAATTTGTGCTACTACATTATTATTATTTGCAATAAACTCATGCACACTTACATCAAAAAAGTGTCTTGACCGTAAACTTGATGAAGGTTGACCTTTGAGCCAGTTTGTGTATCTGACAGCTAGATTGTCGGTCCACATAAATTTTTCCTCTGAGACAATGTCATTTAAACCGATCCACACGTCATCAACAGCACTTAGCATTAAAGTTGTGAGAAAAACTAAAAAAGCAAACAAAGGGATCTTTTTAATGCAAGGCATATATATATTTATTTAATATCAGTGAAACATTTTGTATTTTATTTACAAACCACTCACACTCAAGTTAAAGTACAGCCACTGTCTGTGCTGGTTTAGCACTAGGTCACTGATTTAAATAAAGTCAATATAATACTTTTAATTGCAAACATGTTAACTAGTTTTACTAGAGAATACATGTTGAATTCTTAAACACCACAATGATATCAGTAGGTTTCATTTCTTATCAAATAAATAAAATGAACAGATAACAGTATTAGTGTCATACTCACATTGCTCTGTGTGACTCCAAACAGACACCAGATTGCCTTCATTTGAAATGCAGTGATCTCGTGATTTATGCCACGACATTTTATTATCGAAAAACTTGTAACACTATTTGGAAACACAAACAATCAGAAATAAAGTGTGCAGGTTTGATTAACAAAGCTTCTTTCTCAGGAAATTAGCAGAAAAAAACTTTTAATGCATTACATTGTTGTTGACCCAGCTGAAATTTTTCAAATTTTTTGTGCTGATTTCCAGAAAGAATGGAAGATGGATTAAATATTGAGAAAAAATGTAGACTAGTTCTATTATATGTATGTTGTCGATATTGCAATAAAGCAATCCATCATGTTACTCACCGAACAACTGGTATTTATTATTAATGTTATTAGTGGTGATATACTGTACTGTATCATCCTAGATAGATTAACTAAAACAAAGAAGGTCTCTGTTACGGATGTAACCCTCGTTCCCTGAAGGAGGGAACAGAGACGTCACATTGTGACCGACGAATTGGGAACTCGCTTAGAGAGACCAATCTGTTTCGAGTACTACTAAAACGCTAATGAACTTGGCATTAAGGTATTTGCATAATGCTGGCGCTGCCCCGCCAGGTCCGTATATAAGCCGCAGCTGCAGAATACGAAATTAGCTTCTTTTCACTGAGAAAGCCCGGAATCAGTGACCGGCCATAAACAGCAGGGAGCAGCACCTGGGACGTGACGTCTCCGTTTCCTTCCTTCAGGGAACAAGGGTTACATACGTAACCGAGACGTTCCCTTTCAGTCGGTCACAACAACGTCACGTCGTGACCGATGAATTGGGAATCCCTACCAAAACGCCACTGGAGCTGACCCCTTCCAATGTCTGCATAAAGCCCTCTGGTTCCACTTAAGGAGATGGAGAAAAGGATTTAAGGCAGAAGGCCGGGCACTGTTCCTTTAACCCCACAATAGCGCCAGCGACTGGGAATCGCCCTATCTGACCCCGTCAGGGGTTAATGGTTGAGAAAAGTCAACCATGGTTGATGTAATAGACAGCCGTGGCTGTGCAAGCAGAGCAGCCTCTGCTGGAGGGAAACGTGGGCTAGTAGGATTAACACCACAGAAAATACTCACAAAGGAACCCCGCGTAAGGGAAAACACTGTGGATGCCCGAGCCAAGCACATAGGTTCGCGAGGATGCAGCTAGTTAGAGACTGACAGCCGATGCTCTGCAACATCAGCTGCCAAGGCAGCGGAGGAAGGACAAATCAAACCATTACGCATTTTTGTCCTAAAGGCCATCCATACTGACACTTATTGTGAAGTACCAGTCGGAGGCTGCAAGCCGACATGCGAGCCTGTTCTCCGTGCTCCCCCTGGTGAGGAAAGAACACGAGAGGAGACACTGTAAAATCTAATGAAGGTATTAGGTGTCGCCCAACCAGCAGCTCTGCAGATGTCTGTCAGCGAGGAACCATGAGCAAGTGCCCAAGATGAGGCAACACTCCTAGTGGAGTGTGCTCTCAAAATAAATGGACAAGGGATACCCTGCATATTGTAGGCAAGGGCGATAGTATCAACTATCCAATGAGACATCCTCTGCTTAGTGACAGCTTTCCCTCTCTGCTGACCACCGTAACAAACAAAGAGCTGGTCTGAGGTCCTGAGGCTTTGTGTGCAATCCACGTAGAGTCGCAGTCCGCGTACGGGGCACAACAAGCCATGGCTGGGTCTGCCTCCTAAGGGGGCAGCCCTTGCAAGCTCACCACCAAAGAAGGTCCCTTCCTCAGGGGAATCCGCCAGGGAGGGGCTGTCCAGAGGAGCATCAGTTCTGGGAACCAATTCCTGGTCGTCCAGTAAGGGGCGACCAGTAGAAGGCTCTCCCCATCCTGTCATATTTGCGCATCCCCTGCGGCCAGCTGTGTGCCAGTGCATCCACGCCGAGGCTGCCCTCGGTTACAGAATAAAACAGATCTATCTGCGCTCGACCGAAACGTTTCCAAATCAGCTGAACCGTCTGGGGGTGGAGTCGGCATTCGCCGGGGCGCGCAGCTCGTGAAAGCGCATCTGCCTCTGTGTTGAGCGAACCCGAAATATGAATGGCACGAAGGGACCTCAGATGCTTCTGACTCCAAAGGAGGAGATGACGAGCGAGATGCAACAGGTGACGATAGCGCAAACCGCCTTGACGGTTGATATACGCAAAAGTCGCAGTGTTGTCTGTGCAAACTAATACATCCTTCCCTCGCAGCTCCGTAGCGAAGTGTACAAGTCCCATATATACATCCCACAACTCGCCGCAATTGATATGCCAGTGCAGCTGGGGTGCTGTCCACACCCGAGGCTGCAAGCACTTCATACGTGCCTCCCCATCCCATGTCGGATGCATCTGCGTGGACAACAGCATGCCGAGAGACCTGTCTCATGGGCACCCCAACCCTCAGAAATGCAGGGTCTGACCACGGGGGGAATGTTAGGCAACAAGCAGGTGTAATGGTTACACTGTGTTTGCCGGCGCGCCACACTCTCCTTGGGACTCAATCGTGAAGCCAACGCTGAAGCGGTCTCATATGGAGCAGCCCGAGCGGTGTCACCACCATATGCCCCAGGCACTTCTGAAATTGTTTCAGTGGGACCGCGTTCTTCCCTCGAAATGAATCGAGGCAAGTCAGGATTGACTGGACATGCGCTTCTGTTAGACGTGCTGATAAATCGATCGAGTCCAGTCCCATACCAAGAAAAGAGATCCTCTGCACTTGACAGAGTTTGCTCTTTTCCCAGTTGACCCGAAGACCCAAACGGGCGAGATGCAGAAGGGTTAAGTCTCTGTGTTCGCAAAGTATCCGCCGAGAATGTGCTATTATAAGCCAATCAGCAAGGTAAGCTAGGATGCGAATACCGCTCTCTCTCAGGGGTTTTAACGCCACTTCCATCACTTTTGTGAACACACGGGGAGAGAGAGACAGCCCGAATGGTAAAACTTTGTACTGATATGCCCGCCCCTCGAACGCAAAGCGGAGAAACGGCCTGTGATGAGGCAGAATGGAAAGTAAAGACTGTGTGTGTGAAAGTACGCGTCTACATGAAAGTACGCGTCTTTCAGGTCTATGGCTGCAAACCAATCTTGGGTGCGAATTGATTTAAATATTTGCCTCGGCGTTAGCATCCTGAAGGATCTCTTCTGGAGAGATCTGTTCAGTACACGCAAATCCAAGATCGGTCGTAACCCACCGCCTTTCTTGGGTACTATGAAGTACGGGCTGTAAAACCCTGACTTCATCTCGGTTGGAGGGACCGGCTCGATCGCGTCCTTCGCCAGTAGGGCATTGACTTCTGCAAGCAGTACATGTGCATCGGACGCCTTCACCGTAGTGAAACGAATGCCAGAGAATTTGGGGGTGTGCCGGTTGAATTGTATTTCGTATCCGAGGCGGATTGTGCGTAAAACCCAACGAGACGGGCTGAGAAGCTTTACCCAAGCACCCAGGGGCCGCACGAGAGGAATTAACGGCACTACCGGTGTACCCGCGGTGGGGCAGCGGAGCGGGACAAGTGTGACTGCCGGTGCATGTGCCGTGAGAGCACAAACATCTACAGTGTGTGTGTGTGTGTGTGTGAGACACTGACCTGAGCCCGCTGAGGGTGATGGTGTCTGGTCTCCTGCGCGGAGAGCGCAGACTCTGGGAAACACCCGCTGGCGATAGAGGAGGAGGAGGATGAGCAGGTGAATGCCCGCTCACGGCTCTCTCGATCCTCTGGAGACCTGTAGAAGGAATAGGAATGCACTATTTTTGTGGTTTTGGGAACAGAAACAAAACAAATGCAAAGATTTTCCGCCCAGCCCTCCTCCGGTAGAAGGAGCGGTGCATTCACCGTCTCCTGAAGAGTGATCCGGAGAGAGAGGTCGGTCTGGGACACTCGAGCATCCAGGAACTTGTTCTTGTCAGCATCCGACATGTCCGCTAGACACAGCCAAAGGTGGCGTTCTTGGACCACCAGCGTGGACATAGCACGACCATTCGCCTGCGCTGTCACCTTGGTAGCGTGGAGAGCCAGATCAGTGGCATCCCGGAGCTCCGAGAAGGCAGGCGAGTCGTGTCCTCCCTCGTGCAGAACCCTCAAGGTCTTCGCTTGGTGAACCTGCAGCAACACCATTGCATGCAGAACCGAAGCCGCCTCTCCGCAAGCCTGGTGGGCAGTGCCCATTAAACTGGAGGACTGTCTGCAAGCACGGGAGGGAAGGGTTGGGCGGTCCTTCCAGGAGGCAGCGGTGGCCGGACACAACTGCATCGCAACCCCCCGCTCCACAGGAGGGATCCCCGTGTAACCCTTAGCGGCTCCGTTGGTGAGGGAGGTGAGGGGGAGGGCTGAAACGGCCGTATCCTGGTAGAATACGGCGACTTCCATGTTCGTGTCAGCTCCTCATGCACCTCGGGGAAGAAAGGTACGGGAGGAGAGGGTTGTGAACTCGACCCGACCAGAGGGAGGAAGGAAGTCCAAGTCCACTTCGGAGGGAGGGGGCCCACCCTCGGCTGTTGCGGAGGTTGCGGATCCAGAGGGAGACGCAATGGATTCTGCAGACACCGCAGAACATGATGCTGCAGTCTCCATTGGTACCTCTACCGGCTGCGGACGAGGAGGCTGAGGACCAGAGGACGAATCCCCCGGCCAGTTCAGCACAGTGATGCAGAGGTCGTCCTTGGAGAGCCTCACAGCCGCACCGTGGCGGCGCTGGACACTCGCAGGACAGGGGTGCCATTTTTCCTGAAGGAATGACAACTGTCTCCGCTAATTTCGTATTCTGCAGCTGCGCCTTATACACGCACCTGGCGGGGCGGCGCCAGCATTATGCAAATACCTCAATGCCAAGTTCATTGGCGTTTTAGTAGTACTTGAAGCAGATTGGTCTCTCTAAGTGAGTTCCCAATTCGCCGGTCACAACGTGACGTCGTAGTGACTGACTGAAAGGGAATCACAGATATTTTTATTTATGCATTTTATCATGTTTTAATAACAAATTTAGGCATATCTTGAACGTGATAACAGCACGGTAAATTATATTAATTCACCTGATAAATCTTTTATTCAGACCAGAGAATGAACCCCGAGGTATTTGCAGCCTTAAAATACATCTTACACATCACACTTGCATTTTATTTGTCAGATTTTTGTTTATTTGCTTAAATTAAATTCCTGATATATTTAAAGGTCTTGCTGACAAAAACCTTTATCAGCAAAAATTGTCATCAGTAATATTAACTTAATGATTGAGTAGAGTAGGTTACTAGATAATGTTTTATTCAGAATGTGTTGTGAAATAAAAAAAAATTCTCAGAATTAAATGAAATGAGACAACAGTCTTATAGTGAGCTAACATCATATAAGATAAAGAAAAACTACTTGTATATCAACTTGTAAAAGCTCAGTTTACTATAAAGCTGAAGACCAACCAAATAAAATTGCTAAATTGGATTGAAAAGCCTTCATGTAAACACCTTAATCAATATGATTGAGGTTGATGAGATGCAAATTGTTGTATTGAAAGGGATGGTGTAGTCCGACCTGTGATCTGATACAAGTACACATTTAAACGTGTGAATCATAGTATTTTCTCAATCGAATGAAAAAAATATCTTGTGAACATGCACAGAAGAATTGTGCTTAAGTCTTATATTTACCTCTTATTTACGTATCACATGATTCTCGTCACATGCAAGAGCAAGGCAATGGCAACACGCATTATTAAGGTATTGGAGTCACGCACGTCACATTCTGCAGCGTTCATGTCTTTTATAACATTACATAAAGCAATAAAATAGTGTTGTGCATTTTGAAAAGTGTGTTTTCTTTGCCTAAATCTAAAACTTCTTAAGAACATCTTTCTCCAACTCATTGTTGACTTTGTACATTTATCCAGAAATAAAGCATGAACTTGATGAAAGATGCTGTGTGCAGCTTAGTGTTGCCAAGTCCTCTGTTTTTTGGTGTAATTTTAAACTGTTTCCACTGGTTAATTGTTTTCTATGTGTTAAAGATCAAAGGATTTCGTCCATAAGTTATTAATATTTAGGCTCTGAATAGTGTTTGGGATGCTTTTGGGCTGGTTTTGAATGTCCATTGGCATGACTTTGAAACACAGATCTGGCAACCCTAGCTGTTCGCTTGCGCAGATGTTTGTCTTGCATTATATAGATTGTACATTTAAACAAATATTTTAATCAGATTGCAATGTTTAGGGTGCATGTAAACTGTAATGTTGTAACCAGCAATCGGATTAAATTCAGTCGTATTGAGTTCTTTTTTTAGGGACTAATGGCATCTCTTAATGCTTATGGGGGTCACACTGGTTTTGATGTATTTGGACAGTAATGGTTCTTACTTTTCCTCTGAACAGAGTCCATTCAGGAGCGCAGCCGCCCGCTGATACAGTGGTTGGAGACACGGTGGTGTTGACAAAATCAGCACTTCTTTTACAGATCGAGGGTAACGAATAACCACAATTAATATCATTCCAGAATCCTACAGAAACATATACATGTGCACCATTAAAACAAAGAGATTAGACAAGATTTTTTAAATATTAAACCTAATGGTAAAATGAATTAATTAATACAAATGAGAAAACTTCCTCCAAGGTCAGCTCCAACACTAATTTAATTTGAATCAACATCTTTTAATCTAGATATGATGTCTCTGGAGCAGGACTGAATAGCTGCCTCAGCATTAGTGAATGTTGTTCTTCATCTATTTGCTATATCATATACAGCTGTAATGAGAAGTCCTTACCTGTGTATTTGTAAATGGTCACACAGTTCTCATCATTGTTTGCAAAATTTGGTTCATTTGGTTGCCATGCAGTGTATACAACAGGTGAACCGTCCACCCAACTACAAACAGACAGACAGACAGACAGACACACACACACACACACACACACACACACACACAAATTAACTTTTGCCCTGCAAATTCAATGGACGGTCATAGTTACCCAATAACTAATATTATCACCAGAATAGCTTTTTCCCTATTATAAAGATTTTAAACTCTCCCCATAATCTCAGGTCATACTCTTTTCCCAATCACAATACCGACACTTCTATTCTCTGGGATGCTTGATTCTGATTGGTCAGTGGAGACATGTTTGTTATTTACAGATATCAATAATAAAACAAACCTCATCCGGGTACTGAGAGTAATCTTGACAACTGCAGTTTAATACTTTCAAATAATACATTTAATATAAATCTGAATAATTAATAAAAATATGTGATTTTTTTATTTATAGGTTTTGGGCTTTTCGTCAATCTCCAGATATTTACTCATGTATGTCCAGATGATTATTGTTGCAAATAAATCCCTTAAATATGATCACCCTGTTGTGTTTTATTCTGTGATAACAACTAGTTTTGCTCTACATTTTATTATAATGTTTAATGGTTTGCTTATTTAGTCTTAGTTTAGCATCCACCCTGTGTTGTAATCTTTCATACTCACCTAAATGATTTGTCCAACTCCACAGTCATCCCGATGTAATACATATCTGATCCTTCATTTCTAGATATCTATAAAACAGCATCAGTTTAGTCCTACTCATATGATTGTGAATAAAACACTTCAGTTTTTATCTTTCCTGTGAACTATAGACTGTAGTCCCTTTCACACACACAGTCTTTACTGGTAATTTGCTGGTAAATTGCAGTTAACAGGTCCTTGTGTGAACAGAATCTTTCCGGTAAATCAGTGCTCCCAATTAACCAGTAAGAGAGGTTGTAAGATAACCAGTAATTTACCAGTAAGTGCTATGTGTGAACTAAAAATATAGGATTACCGGCATTTAGAACGGACGCCGTCAGACCGCGCTGACAGCTTCGGGCCAATGAGAGCGTTTTATACGGATGACGCGTTTACCTTCGCACTGTTTACGGATGTTTCCACACACATGCTGCTTAAGAGTCAAGCTCACCTAAAGTTTACATCCACATTTCTTCACCAAAGTTGTTAAAACAGCTTACCATCTATTTGCCAAATTGCCGATGTCCTTAGCACATTCTCTGTGAAGCCTAATGTGCAAACGCAGGTTCTGTTTGACGCCGCCTAACGCAAGGTAACTTAACGTTATATATAATTTATTCACGGAGCTGGTCACGAGCAACTACGCGACCATCAGCGTTTGCCACAGATATGAAAACAACAAAATACCTATCGTAGATATTAAGTCATAACCCGCCATTGCTAACAAATACGACACTGAGCTCGCCGGCCGTGCGCCACAGGTAACTTCCGCTTTCTCTTCGAGTTTACCGGTATTTTGATACTGATGTGTGAATGATGTCTTACTGGTGTGGTGAGTGTAATGTTGTTACACTAGATTATTTAAAATTATTATTATTATAAATAATGGCACTAACACGCAAGAGACTTTTATTTTGAAAATTGCACTGTGATCAATGGTCATGTGACCACAATTTCTATCTTAAGTAGAAATTGTCTGTGTAAGCGTGAGGGTAGAGCTGACGTAATTTCCGGTTCTCTCTCGTTCGCTAAATGTTACTGCAATGAGAGGTATGTTTGTATCAGCTCCTCTAAAAAGTGTTTAAATAATGTTTAATTAATTAGTGTTTATGGGTTTGTTTACATGAAATCTGTTTGGTTGATATCTTCTCTTTATTAAGAGACTGGTAATCCAAGTTATGAACTTAGTAAAACTATGTTTAATAGAAGTGTGTATTCACATAATTGCCGCCATTGCGCACGTGTAGTATGTTGTTGAATTTCATTGCACAGGTAATATGTTGCTGAATTTCATTACATTAATGATGCATATTTTGGTAACACACTGCATGTGTGAACAGCATATTTTTGTATTTACTGGTAAATTCATTCTGGTAAATTCATGGTAATGTACCAGAATTACTGTGTGAAAGAGGCTTGTGTCTTCAGGCTACTAAGGAGTGAGCCCAGACTGACAAAAGAATCACAAAAGGAGCAAATTCTGTTTCTGTAAAAGAATCAGGTCTTTTCAGCACTTCCATATTAAAAACATATGCTGACCGCAGGAATAAACAGTCTGGTGGACCTGGGGTCATAAGAAGAACATCATGCAAATCCATGCATTCATAAATCAAGCATGTTTAAGGTCTGGAGTTGATTTTAGGTGTGGCATTTGCGTTTGGAAGCTTTGGCTGTGAACCCACATCATTCGGTTCCAGGAGATCTCCATGCAAGTGATACAGACCATATTTAGGTTATAAAAACACAGCCAAAGCCATCAATCAGACAAGAGTAGGTGCCAGATCAACAATTTAGTACATTCATAGAAAACAAAATGTCATGACTGCTGGGTGATCGATGGCTGTGTGATCTGTGTGTGTGTGTTGTTTACCTGTGGTGCCGGTTCCTCGTGTGTTCACTAACTCCGCCCCCTTGTTTCGGTAATTGTTCACCGGTGGTGTCTCGTTTACCTTTACCTTTATATTGCACGTAGTCCTGTCATTCGTTGCGCGCTCATTGTTTTATCACAATCCTGCTACCCTGCCTTGTCTTGTCAGTCGCTCTCTGTCTCTTCCTCTTATTACCCCAGGTTTGGTTTTCGGCGTTCAGGGACTCGTCTTCGCCCGGACCGCTCGCTTGTGGATTACTGGAACTCATTGACTTTGTTTGTCTCTCGGTACAGCTGGTTCGCTTCGTTTCTAGGCGGTATACCAGCTGTCTCTGTTTCTCTCCGGTTTGCATCATCACCCGTGAGTGGAGTACACCTTTTTACCATTGTGGATTACATTGACTCTAACGACTGTTGTTTCTCGGAACCGCTGGTTCGCTTCGTTTTTAGGCGGTGACCAGTGGTTTCCGGGTGGCTCTTCTACATCAGGATTTCACAGTGGATTACCCGTCTGAGAACTTGGATTTACCATCTTCCATCTCCGCCTGTCATCCATCTTCAGGGCGGCGTGTTTCATCCCTCTGTTGCGTGTGGTGACTGTGCTGGTGTTCTCGACGGAGTGCGTGGGTGGCTCTCTCTCTCTCTTCGGATCTGTACTGGATTATCGTGTAGCGCCGACTCACTCTCTCCTACTGTGGGAGTGCTTCATTCCCACAGTAGTGTTATCATCCAGAGTGAGTCAACGGGTGTGTGCCGTGTGTGGATCTACCAGTGACTTTGCTCTCCAGATCTCTCATTCTATTTTTCTAAATAAATATTGTTAACTTGCACTTGACTCCGAAGTTTATTTCCTGACACAAAACACACTGGTGAGCTCAGCAACAACAACAACAATCCATATACTGTAAGAAAACAATGGTGGGCGATCGCATTATCCTCTCCATGATAAAGAAAAACCCCTTTGGGTTTTTGAAACCTAAATATGGTCTGAATCACTTGCATGGAGATCTCCCTGAACCGCATGATGTGGGTTCAGAGCCACAGCTTCCAAATGCAATGCCACACTTTAAATCAACTCCAGACCTTTAACATCCATCATTCATGAGGACATTATTTAACAAACAGACAATATCTTTCCATAAAACAGCTTTTAAGTCAACTGTACCCTTACTTTTGGACTAAAAATGGGGAGCTACAAATTAAATGACTTTAAATCAATCCTAAACCTTTCATTCAATTTGAATGTGAATACTCTGAGGCTGAGAGTGTGGATATTTATTAGACTGCACAAAATGTACTTTTCTTCCTCTATTTATGGAGCTGACCGTACAATATGCTGCAGATATGAGCTTTGCCTGCCATCTACTTGCTTTACACTATGATGTCATCAACCAGAATACATTTTAATTAAAAGCATTTAGCAACAGAGTGTCAGTAAAACTGGAAAGCATTGTCAGTATTTTATGTTACCTGTGTAAATAAAAACCTCCTCTCAGTCTGACCATTAATGACAGCAAGATCAGCATGATTCTTCTTACAGAAGGCACGAGCATCTTCCATAGTGTGAAGATCAAGATTAATGAAATACTGACTGCCATTGTACTGAATCCAGCCATCAGACGTCTTGTTATATTCTATAGTGAGAGGAAAAAAGACAGACATCTTCATTTGTGTGATCTATAGCTGCAAAATCTTTCTGAAATGTTTATTATGAAATCCAGGAAGATCGGCATAATTTGTGCAGTTAGGGGTTGCCATAAAAGATGATAGAAATACAGTAAATCTCTACAAAATATTAGTTTTAACCATAATCTACGCACAAGAGCTGAATGTGTATGTGGCGCACATGCACCCATAATCTGTATCTACACATCCATCCAGTAAAACCTTTTATAGAAACTGACAGTAAACAATAAATACAACAATTGTTTAAAAACAACTAATATTATACTGATTTTTTATTATTACAAAAATGTGATTACAGTACAGAATATATACGACATAAACTGCTTATTAGTTTATGTTTATTATAGTTCTGAATGCGTTTGCGCATACTTTTGTTATGTTTTAAATAAAAAAGCAAATCATTTAATAAGCTCATCATGTCTCCATCTAGTGCATAAAAAGCGATAATAATATTTTCATATGACTAAAACAATACTGAACATGTCATGTTTTGACTTACATAAAGATTATTTAAATACACAAGTGAACACAGGAGTAGGTGAAGACACTAATGAAAACGATGATTACAAAGAACAAGTGCAGACAATCAAACATGAGGGCAATGAAGGCAACTAAGGGAATAACTGTTACTCCCCCCTCTCCCTAGGCGCGTCTTGCACCGTAACATAACATCGAAGTGGAGGGAGGAGGGGGGAGGCACCAACAAAGAAAAAAGCCAATGTAGGGGTGGTGACGATGGTGGGAGAAGCCAGGGAGGAACCAAAAGAAGGAGATGCCTGATGGATGGCCAGAGATCAGTCAGATGGAAGCCCCAGGGTGGAGTCACAGGAGGGAGGAGCCATGGTGGAGAGATGCGACTCTGGAAGAACCCTGGAGAAGAGTGGCGGTGACGACAGCCATGAAGAAGGTGACCAGGAAGGATCCAAGCAGACAGAGAGCCTGGGGGAAACAGAGGTTCCAGAGGGCCAGGGTGGAGCTGACAGGTCTGGCGACTGAAGAGGAGGCGGAGATCCGGAAGCCCGCAGCGGAGCCAGAGCACCCGAAGACCGAGGCAGAGCCATAGGGAGGGAAGAGCCCAACAGAGCCAGCAGGACAGAGTGACGAGGTGTAGATGGAGGAGTGTAGTCCAGAGGGGAGGACGCGATGATGACCAACCAAGGTGAAGCTGTAGGGATGAGGAAGCCTGGTTGAGCTGGTAGTGCGACGGGCCACGATGGAGGTGAGGGAGTCTTGACCCGAGGTAAGCTGATTGGTCCGAGGACTGAGGCTGAGTCAGGGTCTCGGAGGCTGCAGGTGGAGACATGGGAACCACCTTCGAGACAGCTGGCAGATGGTTATGCCCCATTTCAACCAACCCAGCATTGCTGACACACTGAGGGTGAGCTGGGGTATAATCAGAAGCCAGATGATGAGTGGCTAAGAAGATGACTGATGATAGGAGAGGAGGAGGGAGAGGGAGGCTGGGTGAGACCAGCGAGGATGAAGGACGGCTTGGCGGGACCAGCGAGAATGAAGGACGGCTGGGAGGGGCCAGCGAGGATAAAGGACAGCTGGGAGGGGCCAGCGAGGATAAAGGACAGCTGGGAGGGGCCAGCGAGGACAAAGGATGGCTGGGCGGGACCAGCGAGGATGAAGGACAGCTGGGCGGGACCAGCAGGGACTGTACACATTTAAAGTCATTTGAAAAATCCAGTAAATGTCCAGAGAATAACTGTGGCTCACCCTTAGCAGCGGGATTGTGGGTAGGGCTTCCCTCGTAGCCCTCGAACTCCACCAAAACTCCCACTGTGACACACAGTGTGATCGGCTCACGCACTTGGTCAGACAGTTCTGGAGACTGCGGCTCTGGCGCGACATTGGGCTCAGCGGCGGTTAGCTCTGGCTCTGTGGGTGCGGCAGATTCGGGCTCCCTGTCTGCAATGGGCGTTGGCTCTGTGTGGCAGGGTGACGACTGGCTGATCTCGGGAGTGGGGCTGGTGACGTCCTCAACTGTGAACGATGATCCACAGGATACAAGCATCCACTCCACGAATGCGGCGAAGCCCCCTCAAGGACCCTCCCCAGACAACTGTGCACGTGTGGCGGTGTTAAGGCCACAACAGAGAAATGTGCAAAGGCAGTAGTCCAGGAAGGGGGTGTCAGGAACCAACAGGAGAAATTCTTCTAGGTGTTCCTCGAGGGAGTGACCTCCTTGCTTGAGACACAGAAGACGAACAGCAGGGAAATCCATTGGGTCAGACGAGTGAAACACTGAACACAAAAACTCAGACAGAAATAAAAAACACTAACAAGGAACACTGCTAAACAGTTGGGTCAGTTCTTCTGTCACGTTTTGACTTACATTAAGATGACGATGAAGACGGGGATAAAAAACACTGGAGACTTTATTAACAAAGGTAGACGATGATGGCAGAACACAGGTAACATTGACGAAACATTAACAAGAACCGACAAGAACTGAACTAAGACAGGGGTTTAAATACAAAGTGAACACAGGAGTACACAGGTGAAGACACTAATGATAATGATGATTACAAAGAACAAGTGCAGACAATCAAACCTGAGGGCAAATGAAGGCAACTAAGGGAATAATCGTTACAGAATGCATGTGATAGTTTATATGTTTTTTATGGTTTATTCATTGTGTGTGTTGAATGAGAAAGATTCTGCTGACTGTCGGACCACGTAAAGCTTGATGTGTTGCCATAAAAACTCAAACAAGTCGATTAAAAATTGCCATTTAAAAAAAAACTCACACCAGAGGAACACTTGTGACGTTTTAAAACAGCCCCTGAAAAGGTTAAAAACACAAAGTCTTGGTCTATTCCATGTACAAACACTCAACTGACTTTCCCATTGTAAAGATACTGGTATGCCTCTGTGATTTTATATTTGCGTATTAAAGTCCCGTCACTCCCGAGCAACAACATGAAATGATTGAATATATCTTCATATGATATTAGGCCACTTATTAATTTAATTCTCACACCGCGTTATACATCGCAGGTGTAGTAAATAACCAATTTATGGCACCAATTATTAAAGCTTGCTGCGAGTGATTTAATTTTCTTACGTGAGGATAGTAATGACTGACAGGACGAAGTTGGAGGATTTGCCCAACAAATCCATGACAAATCAGTACGGATTGCTTCCTGTACTGCGTCTTTTCGCGCAATCGCGAAAGTGAAAGTAAAACTCGAGCGCGCGCTCAAACGCAATTTAAATACCCAATGCCTGAATTTCATACACCATTATTACCCATCCAAATCTGTGAAAGAATGCATAAGCATTTAAATATATTCTTTCCTCCCTATAAGTCAAGATAGCCCGACGAGCAGGGCGGGGATGCATTTTGATAACTAATATGCAGCAGATAGCTGCAGACCGCAAGTTACCTGCAGTACTAGCTAGAAACAGACCGTCTGTAGTGCGAGACTTGGAGCGTAGAGACGTTCTGTGGCTAGCTCACCTCGTTCCCAGATTAGTTACTGGCAAACACATAAAATTGCATTAATATTTTGGTATGAAAATAGCTTTTTGAATTTAGTCGCCAAACGGAAAATCTACCCGCATTTGGCGCTTGGCAGGTGTTAATTTCGGACCCGAATCACGTCACTTCATAATGTTTCCATGGCAATAGAGGACGCGGCTGCGCTTTTGGGAAGTAAATGCAACATTTTTCAACTTTCTGCTAATATATATATGTGACTTTTTGTTACGAAAATGCGGGGATTATGAAATCATGCAAGCCCGCATATTTTGTGCGCAGAAATCTGTAATTAATGCGGCGAAAGTGCGTCGGATTTGGAAAAAATGCAGCCCCGCATAAATATGCAGACTTTGGCTGATTATGCAATATTTCGCGCAATCGCACAATCGCGTTTTTCTGGAGGGACTGATTAACTTGGCAATTAAAGAGTTAAAATCATGGAATTTTTTTAAGATTTTGTAGTTTTGATTAGTACTGACTGTGATTAATAGATTTATGCAAATAAAGTGAAAAAAATAATAATCTGATAAATTTTCAGATTACAGATGTTTAATTTAGTGGATGTATTAAATTTGAACAATGCAGAAGGGTTAAATTTGCACTGTGTACCCCTGCATAAAATGAAAACAGGCGGAATAATAAATCAAACACTGTAAACACAAGCTAAACAGCGCCTACTTCAGTAACACACAAATAGCTTAAGTTGTTAGCCCTGCCTATCCAACTGCTGGGGGAATCAGTGGATAGTGCAAACGACTTTCAACTAGAGGACCCGGGTTCGAGGCCCGACTGGACTCATCAGGTACATTACAAATAATAAGTTGTGTTTGTGTGTTAAGTTGTGTGAATGGGTTGTATGTCCTACTCGTGGTGTGAAACGGGCAAAAAGTAGATCAACCGTTCAAATGTAATTATTTTATGATATATGATAAGTATATGTATGCAACATATATTACACATATATGTGAAGTCATGTATGTCACATATATAAATAATTATAAAGATGACATATATGTCTATGTATCCCTTTTGGGTTACACTTTATTTTGATAGTCCACTTTAGACATTCAACTAACTATAAATAACTTAGCAACTACATGTCAATTAACTTTCAATAATTTGCAACTATACGTCAACTAACTGTCATTAGAGTATTAGTAGACTGTAAGGGTTGGGGTTAGGGAAGAGGTTTGGGTTAGTGGAATAAGTTGACATGCACCTGCAAAGATACTTATAGACAACTGAATGTCTGTTGAGATATCATCACAATAAAGTGTTAGTAGATATTAAGCAGATAGTCTACTAATTCTCTAAAGATTGGTAGTTAATAAGTAGTTGCAAAGTAACTTATAATTAGTAAAATGTCTAAAGTGGACTATCGAAATAAAGTGTTACCGTTTTTTTGCACACATAGACATATAAATTTGTATGGGATAGACATATATGTCAATATATGAAATTGTTCCATTTTCGAATAGGTGTCATATATAGTTATACATATATGCACATATGTGTTTCTACTTTATATTACCATATATTTCATATAGGGATATTTAATATATTCACATATATTACATTTCCGTATGGGAGATAACTGCCACCCTGAGCAAATGTCCATGTCACCCATGCCTTAATCCGCAACTGATATTGTTGATATATGAAGAGTTCAGGTGCAAAAGCTGCTAAACGAGCCACCCTCATTAATAAGATAAATATTGTAACTGAATGCTCTTGGCATGTAAACAATGTTCATCAAATACTTTCGCGTCAAATCCACTTAATACGGCCTCAGGCCATTCAGAAATACAGTTTTTTATAGAACTGTAGTTCTCAATCAGTGAGGGGTGCTGAATGAAATGCTTATTCATGAAAAGAGATAAAGAACATCAATTGGGTACTCTCAAGTAAAATATACATAAATGGAAAAAACTCATGCATGAATAAACTGATTAAAAAATCATAATCTTTAAACGATTCATAAGTTTTAACATGTTTGCTCATGAAATTGCAAGCTTGAACTGCTTGCAATCCCATGATCAAACATGTTAAAACTTCATGGCTTATGGTGTTTTTTTTAGTTCTTTAGTAAATTGTTAGATGAGGTAATATGGACAAAAGTTAGATTGAAGATGTATCACTCCATATCACAGAAACTCACATTAAAACATGAATCTACTAGAGAGCTACGTATAGATCTGAAGTCAAGCAACACGTGAAACAGATGAATGCTGTTGTATAACATAAAACAAGTGAATCCTTACCTTGAATGATTGATGTCGGAGGGGATTTTGGAGTTATGCCTGTAAAAAAAAAAAAAATTCACCATACATCACAGCCTCGAGTACCTTATTGCTTTTCATAAATCTGGTACAACACCATACACATATTAAAACAAAAAATATGTATCAACACAACATTTATTAAGTAAAATCACTAAAAGTCTTCCTTCTGTTGGAAAAATTATTCCCTGACCGACTTTGAACAGAAACGCCCCATTCAGACGGCCAGTGACAAGTAGTAGCAGAGCGATGTGATCTCATTCATTCCAATGGAAGCTTGACAACTTCCAGCGACACAAGCGAAAGTAACCGTTGCCAAACAGATGAGCGTATCCAGCAACGGGGGAAACTTAAGAAAAGTTTAACTTTATGCAAATGATGACTGATTTTCATAAGCGAAAAATGGGAGTGAAGCAATGGAGTTCATGTCATCTTTCAATCATCAGTTACTGGAGTAGATGGTACTCATTTGTTTATGACAACCAGATTTAGAAATGCCTCATTGAAAGAGATGGGCGACACACAGCGAGAAGTCGCTGGTGGTCTGAATGAGGCTTAACGCAGTGTTTCACATAATGTTTACATTGTGTGCTGTGTGTGCAGTGCTATCACTGAGATTAGCGGTCACAGCTGTGTTTTATCATAAATAAGCCACAGCTATTGACCAATCAGAATTAAGGACTGAAACTAACCGTTTTATAACAGGAGATTAGCCTACACTGTAAAAATTATTCGCTGCCTTAAAATTTGATTTTAGTTGAATCAACTCAGATTTACAAGTCATTTTACCTTACAATTATTTATCTTGACTAGAGATGAGTTGCTATAAATGATAAAATGTAGTTGAAAGAAGACTTGTCAATCTGAGTTGATTCAACTAATACATTTAATGCAGCAAAGCATTTTTTACAGTGTACAGAGTTTGAAATGTTGCGGCTGACCAATCAAAATCACAAATTCCAGAGAGTCATATAATAAATCTAAATTTTCATCAAAACAATTCATTCACTAACACAGTTTTTGTTTACTCTGTACTGGATATTCGTGCTTATGTCTGCATGTGTACCTATTGGAATCTGACAGACCCAGTTTATATAAGCATCACAATCACGATCATTCCACTTGCGTCCAGAAAAAGTGCCATATTCAGCACAGTTCTCATTATTGTTGACGTTGTTTGGTTCACCGGAGGCCCAGTTCTGATAATCGGACTAAAACAGAAATAAACACACAATCACTGACAGAAGAACTTGATAAAAATGTAAAATAATGTTAGAAGGAAAAGCCTCAACAAATCAACACAAATAGACAGAGAGTAATGAGAAATCACTCACAGGAGTTTGATCTGACCACACAAAACCAGAATTACTGTCCAATGAAGTAAAGCCAATCCACGCTGGGTCTCTGCTTGAATACCTTGAAAAAATGTGACAAAACTAAAATTAGTTTTTCTTTGCTATTGGTCTGCATTATGTATTTCCGGTCTTGCGACCAGGGTGGTTTCAAAGTCCCTTTATTAAGAAAAGTCTCTTCACTCAGAGTGTCATGACTGCTGGGTGATCGATGGCTGTGTGTGGGGTATGTGTGTGTGTGTGTGTGTGTGTGTTTGTTTACCTGTGGTGCCGGTTCCTCGTGTGCCCACTAACTCCGCCCTCTTGTTTCGGTAATTGTTCACCGGTGGTGTCTCGTTTACCTTATCCTTTATATTGCACGTAGTCCTGTCTTTCGTTGCGCGCTCATTTGTTTGATCACAGTCTTGCTACTCTGCCTTGTCTTGTCGGACGCTTTTCTTGTCTCCTTCTCTAGTTACCCCAGGTTTGGATTACGGCATCCGGAGGCTCGTCTTCGCCCGGACCGCTCGCTTGTGGATTACTGGAACTTATTGACTTTATTTGTCTCTCGGAACAGCTTGTTCGCTTCGTTTTAAGGCGGTACACCAGCTGTCTCTGTTTCACATCGGCTTGCATCATCATCAGGATTCTACAGTGGATTACCCCGTCTGAGAACTTTGGATTTTCCACCTTCCATCTCCGCCTGTCATCCACCTTCAGGGTGGTGTGTATCATCCCTCTGTTGCGTGTGGTGACTGTGCTGGTGTTCTCGACGGTGTGCGTGGGTGGCTCTCTCTCTCTTCAGATCTGCACTGGACTATCTTGTAGCGCCGACTCACTCTCTCCTACTGTTGGGCGTGCATCATTCCCACAGTAGTGATTACACCCAGAGTGAGTCGAGGGTGTGTGCCGTGTGTGGATCTTACCAGTGACTTTGCACTCCAGCTCTCTAATTCTTTATTTTTTCTCAATAAACATTGTTAACTTGCACTTGACACTTTTCCTGACAGATGAGCGCGCCACTAATGGAGTCAGCAAGTTTGGAGAGTCTGGAGGTGCAGACCGCCCTTCACCAGCAGGGGGCGGTCATTGAACAACATTCCTCATTATTGTCTGCTGCGGCCAGAGATTTCAACATTTAATCTGAGCAATTTAAGGAGCTTAGTAATCGCTTGGACCAAGTGGCTCCTCACCATGAACCTCCAGCTACATCCGGAGGAGTCGTTTCGACTGAACGGGAGCCACACACGGCAACACCTCCTACCTACAACGGCGATCCCAACACCTGCAGATCCTTTTTGCAACAGTGCTCTCTCGTCTTTGCGCTCCAACCCCGTCGCGTTTCTTCATCCACTTCCAAGGTGGCATATGTTCTGACATTACTCACGGGAAGAGCGAGAGACTGGGGTATGGCTGCCTGGGGGGCTAAGGCTCCATTTACGTTTTCATTCGAGGCTCTTGAGGAGGACATGCTGAAATTATTTGATCGTTCACTCAAGGGAGACATGGCAGCGGCTGAGTTGGTAAGATTACGGCAACGTAATGACTCAGTTACTGATTTTGCCATCAGATTTAAAACTCTCGCTATTTGCTGCAATTGGAACGACGCTGCATTAAGAGCTCAATTTCTTGAGGGTCTCACACCGGGTATTCAAGACGAGATCGCACTGAGGGAGCCACCCACGTCACTGGAAGCTGCCATCGATCTGGCTCTGAGGGTTGAGTCTCGCCATCGGCAGAGAGATCTGCGCCGTTCATTTCGCCATCTGATGTCGGAACCAGGGGAGACCGCTTCGGAAATACCCACCAAGGAGCCTATGCAGCTGGGCAAGTTTCGTATATCTGCTGGTGAGAGAAGTCGTCGTCTGTCAAATGGTCTCTGCTTATATTGTGGCAAGCCGGGGCATCTGGCGGCAACATGTCCGGTAAAAGCTCACGCCCGCCGATGAACTTGGGAGTCTCGGTGGGCGCATCGTCATTTAAATCTCCCGTAAGCAGCACCACTCTTCCTGTCATTATTAACTCTTTCCATTCACAGGCGTTGCTGGATTCCGGTGCGGAGGCGTGTCTTTTGGATGCTGGGTTGGCCAAGTCCTGGGGTATCCCATTCATCCCTCTCTCCTCTCCTTTGTCTGCCTGGACATTGAAGGGCCAGCATATGGCTGTGATCACGCACCGCACACCCCCTGTGAGTTTGTTTGTTTCTGGCAATCATCGTGAGGAGATTGAATTTTACATCTTAGAGGATTCACAATCACCAGTCATTTTAGGTCATGACTGGTTATCCAAACATAATCCTCACGTTGATTGGCAGAACAATGTTGTGTTATCTTGGAACTCTTCGTGTTATGTTTCTTGTCTTGGTCCTGCTCCTTCTCTTGTCTCTTGTTCTGTCTCGCAGGTCCCGGCTGTCGATCTCTCAGGGGTCCCGGCAGAGTACTCGGATCTGTATCAGGTTTTCAGTAAATCCCGGGCCACTTCTCTGCCTCCTCATCGGTCGTATGATTGCGAAATCAAACTACTTCCCAACACTTCTCCGCCTAAGGGTCGTATATTTTCCCTATCTAAACCAGAAAGAGAGGCTATGGATAAATACATTAATGACGCTCTTAAAGCCGGTCTCATTCGCCGCTCCTCGTCTCCAGCTGGTGCTGGATTTTTCTTTGTAAAGAAGAAAGACGGGTCTCTTCGTCCGTGCATTGATTATCGAGGGCTGAATGACATTACTGTTAAGAATAAGTACCCCTTGCCATTAACGTCATCAGCATTCGAGTTGTTACAGGGAGCGTGCGTATTTACCAAACTAGATCTGCGCAACGCTTATCACTTGGTACGTATTAAAGAGGGCGATGAGTGGAAGACAGCCTTTAATACACCCTCAGGACACTGGGAATATTACGTTCTGCCGTTCGGTCTTTGTAACGCTCCGGCTGTCTTTCAGACCATGGTCAATGAACTGCTGGGTGACATGATTAACAGATTTGTCTTTGTGTATCTCGATGACATTCTCATCTTTTCTCCCTCCATGCAGATACACACTCAGCACGTTCGCATGGTTTTACAACGGCTTTTAGAGAATCAACTATTCGTTAAGGCGGAGAAGTGCGAGTTCCACAGGAAGTCGGTTTCATTTCTGGGTTTTGTTATTGCCGAGGGAGAGATTCGTCCCGATCCCGCTAAAGTTAAGACGGTTGCCGATTGGCCAGTACCCGACACTCGGAAAGAGCTTCAGCGATTTCTGGGGTTCGCCAATTTTTATCGGCGTTTCATCAGAAATTTTGGTCAGATCGCTAAGCCTCTTACCGCTCTCACTTCACCTAACGTATGTTTCCGTTGGAATAGAGAGGCTCAGGAGGCCTTTGATGCGTTAAAGTCCTGGTTCATCTCTGCGCCTGTCCTCTCCATTCCCGATCCGGCTAAACAATTTATAGTGGAAGTGGATGCATCTGATGTCGGGGTAGGCGCCGTTTTATCTCAGCGATCGTCTATTGATGGGAAAGTACATCCGTGTGCTTTTTTCTCTCACCGGTTAAACCCAGCAGAACGTAATTACGACATAGAGAATCGGGAGCTGTTGGCGGTTAGACTCGCTTTGAGTGAATGGCGTCACTGGTTGGAGGGAACCTCGGAGCCCTTTCTGGTCTGGACGGATCATAAGAACCTTGAGTATATCCGTTCGGCCAGAAGAATAACATCTAGGCAGGCTCGTTGGGCACTCTTCTTTGATCGTTTCAACTTCACTCTCTCGTACCGGCCTGGCTCGAAGAATACTAAACCTGATGCTCTCTCCCGTCTGTTCGAGAAGTCCGATTCAGAGCGGACGGAGACCATTCTCCCGGAGGGGAGAGTGGTCGGCGCCCTCGTATGGGGAATCGAACAGCGGGTTTGAGAGGCCGGTCGGGAGGGGGAAGTTCCGGAGGGGTGTCCGGCGGGTCGCCTATGGGTTCCTGAGCGGTTACGTTCCGCTGTCATCCGGTGGGGTCACGAGTCCAAGTTTGTCGGCCATCCAGGTATCCGGAGAACGTTGGCTGCCGTCCATCAGCGTTTTTGGTGGCCTTCTATGTCCACAGACGTCAGACAGTTTGTATTAGCCTGTTCGGTTTGTGCTCGTAACAAAGCATCTAATTTACCACCCGCTGGTCTGCTTAAATCTTTGCCCGTGCCCTCCCGCCCCTGGTCTCATATAGCCCTTGATTTTGTCACCGGCTTACCGGCATCTAGTGGTAACACTGTTATTCTAACTGTGGTGGATCGCTTTTCGAAGGCGGTTCATTTTATTCCCCTGCCCAAGCTTCCTTCTGCAAAAGAGATGGCTCAGGTTTTGATTAATCACATCTTTCGGTTACATGGTATTCCGACTGATGTAGTGTCAGATAGGGGTCCTCAGTTCATCTCTCGTTTTTGGCCGGAGTTTTGTAGACAGATTGGTGCTACAGCAAGCTTGACTTCTGGTTATCACCCGCAGACCAATGGGCAATGGGAACGGGCTAATCAGGATCTCGGTAGAACACTCCGCTGTCTGTCGTCACAATATCCGTATACCTGGTGCGATCAGCTTCCGTGGGTTGAGTATTCTCATAATTCTCTTCCCGTTACCTCTACCAATTTGTCCCCGTTTGAACTTTCCAACGGTTATCAACCTCCCCTGTTTCCATCACAGGAGCCCGAGGCAGCAGTTCCGTCTGCGTTAGCTTTCGTGCGCAGGTGCAGACGCACTTGAAGGAGAGCTAAGACACTCTTATTATCTAATTCCAGACGAACCAAAGCTGCGGCTGACCGTCATCGCCGACCTCCACCCCGTTACGTTTGTGGTCAAAGGGTATGGCTTTCTACCAAGGATCTGTCTCTCCGTGAGCTTTCTCGCAAGCTGGCTCCGAGATTCATTGGGCCATACAGCATTTCTAAGGTCATTAATCCGGTGACGGTAAAGCTTAAGTTACCTCCTTCTCTTGGTCGGGTTCACCCTGTTTTTCATGTATCCAAGGTTAAACCTGTGATGTTTGCTCGCTATAATCCTCCTATCTCTGCCCCTAATCCCCCCGCCCCTCGTCTAGTGGATGGTGCCCCTGTCTATACTGTTAAGAGGTTACTAGACTCCCGCCGCAGGGGCAGAGGATTTCAGTATTTATTGGATTGGGAAGGATACGGTCCGGATGAGAGGAGCTGGGTTCCGGCTCGGGATATACTGGATCCTGGGTTGATCGAGGACCTCCGTCGGCAACAAGGTGAGTCTCCCGGTCCGTCTGGTGCCGGTCGTGGAGGGGGGGCTACTGTTATGACTGCTGGGTGATCGATGGCTGTGTGTGGGATATGTGTGTGTGTGTTTGTTTACCTGTGGTGCCGGTTCCTTGTGTGCCCACTAACTCCGCCCTCTTGTTTCGGTAATTGTTCACCGGTGGTGTCTCGTTTACCTTTTCCTTTATATTGCACGTAGTCTTGTCTTTCTTTGCGTGCTCATTTGTTTGATCACAGTCTTGCTACTCTGCCTTGTCTTGTCGGACGCTTTTCTTGTCTCCTTCTCTAGTTACCCCAGGTTTGGATTACGGCATCCGGAGGCGCGTCTTCGCCCGGACCGCTCGCTTGTGGATTACTGGAACTTATTGACTTTATTTGTCTCTCGGAACAGCTGGTTCGCTTCGTTTTTAGGCGGTACACCAGCTGTCTCTGTTTCACATCGGCTTGCATCATCATCAGGATTCCACAGTGGATTACCCCGTCTGAGAACTTTGGATTTTCCACCTTCCATCTCCGCCTGTCATCCACCTTCAGGGTGGCGTGTATCATCCCTCTGTTGCGTGTGGTGACTGTGCTGGTGTTCTTGACGGTGTGCGTGGGTGGCTCTCTCTCTCTTCAGATCTGCACTGGACTATCTTGTAGTGCCGACTCACTCTCTCCTACTGTTGGGCGTGCATCATTCCCACAGTAGTGATTACACCCAGAGTGAGTCGAGGGTGTGTGCCGTGTGTGGATCTTACCAGTGACTTTGCACTCCAGTTCTCTAATTCTTTATTTTTTCTCAATAAACATTGTTAACTTGCACTTGACTCAGAAGTTTTTCATGACACAGAGGACATAATTCATATTTGAAATGTTTCTATGCAGCTATTTTAGTGTAGTGATTTTAACCCAGGCACCAATTAATTTAGTGATTTTTACACGGGCAACAACTGGGTGGTATGCCATACACAAGCCACTAGAGGTTTCACCTCAAGTGTGTGTACATGTGTGTCTCAGATGACCCCTCCCTCCACTACTTCGGGGCACCAGCTAAAGAATTTCACTTTAACAATAAGAATGATCTAAATAGATCATTCAACAAATAAGTAAATATGTAAATTAATTTAATAATCTGTAATTTATCTGAAGGATTTTGTGAGATTCTGGCCAGCTTGTAGAACCCTTTAACTGTATTAGCAACACAAGGAAGACACAGTGGTCATAAAATGGAATTTATTAACAAAAGATAAACCAAAATAACTGAAAGAACTACTAAATGATACTAAAATACTAAGGATAGAAACTAAAATTCAAAGAATAGAATTGAAGTGACTGAGTTGAATTTATGGCAGAATTTTTTGATTCTGATAAGATGAGAACCTTATTTTTTATAACTAAAATAATTAAAGAATTAACTGCTAAACATTAAAGAAATCAGTTATGCAATATTGAAAATCATATATGGTAACAGTTACTGATATAATAGACCAATGCCAAGGTTTTCATTAAAGAGATTTGGATATGTGATATTTACGTTCTGTGTCAAATGAGAGACTCAAACTTGTGGTCGATCTGGTTCAGTCTCTGTTGTCAAACTCAAGGAGAGATTCAGAAACTTGTTTGGTTCTTCGATGATCTGTTAATGTCTCTCTTTTCAGGTTGAGACTCAGAGCTTTGAGGTTTTGGTTTGTCCTGTTACAATCTCTAGCACACAGGCGGGAGACTCAGAACTTTGGTGTACTCTGCTAATGTCTCTCTTTTCAGGGTGAGACTCAGAGCTTGGGGTACTCTGTTTACGTCTCTAGCATACATGCAGGAGACTCAGACCAAGGAATGTCTGGAAAAAAGGAACTTTTATAACTATTTAGATATGGAGAAGTTTGCATCTTCGCGCTTTCCTGATGCAGAACCGTGATTGGCTGTTGATGTCAAAAGGAGCCCACAGAATGTGCCCCACTTTTCTTCACTGTGAGGAATTCATTTGCATTGCATAAAGCACAGAGTTTAACTTTGTCTTTAGAATTTCATCTATTTATTTTCCACTTACCAAACCCTTTCTGAAATACCATTGGCATTGTTCTGAGTGTAAAAAGTATAAACATGGCAGCAAAATGTTAACATATAACACATGCATTCATTCATTCATTCATATGTTAATAACTGTAATGAACTGTTTCATAACATAAAGATGTAATTCAGAATGGTAGTGTCTTTAAACAAGTCAAGTCAATAGGTAATGGTTTTAGTCGAGAGGCTGGTTACTTTATCACATTTTCTTCATGAAAACATTTTCCTCTTGCACATTCACAAAATGTATGGATTCAGCCCTTGCTCCACTGAGACTTCAGGGATCCACTTAGACAACTGTCTGGTGTTAGCTCACCAAATGGCAGTTCGGCATGGAGATGCCATTCGTGGCCATATGAAATGTCTGGGGTTACACCTTAAGACCATAAAAAGTACATTGTTTCTCGGGGTGGTTTGGGATACAGTGACAAAGCAGGCACATCTGTCTCCTGCTTGCAACGAGTCAATCCTGACAACAGTGTCAAAGATTGTATTAGGTCTTGTTTACACTGTAAAGTGTTTTTTTTTATATTAGGTCTGATGGCAGCAGTTTCCAATGTGATTCTTTTTGGTCTAATACACAAGACCTCCAGAGAAGGTACACGATAATGTTTTTTCCTTTTTTTGAGATGGCACCACAAGCCATCGCTCGGTAACAGAGCGCAGGTATCGAGAGGGTACGTAAGACTGTATAAGCAAGTGAAGGTGAGGAGGTACTGACCCAGTGGTAGTTTTAAAGGCCAGGATCAGAGCTTTAAATTTGATGCGAGCTGCTATAGGGTGTTAGGGATTTACAAGAGGAACCCAAGCGCAGACGGTGGTGGGGATGCACACAAACTGTTTATTCGAACAAACAGAAAATAAAGCCCACGAGGGAGCAAAACAACATAAACAGGATAACTTAATGAACAGGAATAAACACTAAACTGGACAAGATACAAGACTACACTAAACAGGATAACTCTTAACAATTAACTAGACTGAACACTAAACATACAATAGACTAGACTAGATTTTACCAGACAAAATACTCACAGGTAAGTAACAAAGCACAAGCACAGGACAATGAATACAAGAGGATTAAATAGGGGAGCAAATCAAGGGGGGAACAGGTGAAATAAATCAAACAATAATGAGGAGAGGATGACAAGGGAGCGGGGCAAAAGTGACGAGACACGGGAAAAACGTGGCCTGATACAATAACACTAAGACCACGCTTTCCCACATAAAACATTGTACTGTCAGAACCCTGCCATACTGGACTAAATATTAAAACAAGACAAGGTTCCAGCAGGATCCTGACAGTACCCTCCCCTCAAGGGACGCCACCTGGCGACCCTCAAGGAGAGACACAAGACAAGACAGACTGCATACAGGACAAAAACCATGAAAACATTACAAAAATCAAAAGAGGCAGACAAGCAATAACAACGAAAGGGTTGGGGTGTGACAACAAAAACACCACACAAGGAAGGGGTGGTGGAGGAGCAACAAAGTTCATGTGAGGAAATCCAGGCAGGGTAGAGCTGGGTGGGCAAGGGGCCTTGGGTCCCGAGGGGGAGGTAGAGGGCTTGGGACGAGGAGTCCGGGCAGGCTTGGGGGTCTTGGTTGGTGAGGCAGGTGCAAAAGGGGCAGACTGAGGCAAGGCTGAGGCAGGGAGGACAGGAGGCACAATGGGGAACAAGGTAGGGTCTCCGGGCAGGAAAGGGGCAGACACAGGAGCCATGACAGGGGGCGCTGCGGCCGGCAGCGGGGACGAGACAGGGACCATGACAGGGGGCGCTGGAGCCGGCTGCGCAGACGGCAGGGGCTGCTGCGGTGGCTGCGCAGACGGCAGGGGCTGCAGCGGTGGCTGCGCAGACGGCTGGGGCTGCAGCGGTGGCTGCGCAAACGGCAGCCCTCTCCTCCTCCTCTTCTTGTGTGGACGAGCTGCAGAGAGTGGAGGTGGCGGGACCAACTCGGAGGAGGACCCCCCAGACGAAGACTCCCAGGAGATCCTCCTCTCTCGCTTCCCTCGAAGGGACATGGGTAGGGAGGAGCTCTCTGGAGCTGGAGGGGAAAGTTCTGGACCGCCAGGCGCCAACACTCCCATGATACGTCCCTCCGGGATAGATGAGAGGGGCACAGGCTCGACGGCTCTGGTCGGGTTCCGTCTGGAGTTAATCCCGGGTCCAAAAACGAGAGGATCATACCAAATAGGACCCGGTTCACACTCCAGGACGAAACCCCGACCTCTCCTCGCCAGACGGCGGTTCATGTCTGCTGGGTTCCTTGTTGGCTTGTGCTTCTGTTAGGGATTTACAAGAGGAACCCAAGCGCAGACGGTGGTGGGGATGCACACAAACTGTTTATTCGAACAAACAGAAAATAAAGCCCACGAGGGAGCAAAACAACATAAACAGGATAACTTAATGAACAGGAATAAACACTAAACTGGACAAGATACAAGACTACACTAAACAGGATAACTCTTAACAATTAACTAGACTGAACACTAAACATACAATAGACTAGACTAGACTTGATTTTACCAGACAAAATACTCACAGGTAAGTAACAAAGCACAAGCACAGGACAATGAATACAAGAGGATTAAATAGGGGAGCAAATCAAGGGGGGAACAGGTGAAATAAATCAAACAATAATGAGGAGAGGATGACAAGGGAGCGGGGCAAAAGTGACGAGACACGGGAAAAACGTGGCCTGATACAATAATACTAAGACCACGCTTTCCCACATAAAACATTGTACTGTCAGAACCCTGCCATACTGGACTAAATATTAAAACAAGACAAGGTTCCAGCAGGATCCTGACATAGGGAGCCAGTGTAACTTGACAAAGAGAGGAGTGACGTGCGCCCTCTTTGACTCATTGAAGTTTACAAAAATATTTCTGAGAAGTTCAGAATAGAGAAGTTTCAGCAGAAATGTTCTGATAACAGTGTTACCATGGGGGTGTTTCTAACGTAGTTTAATGTCTAACTCATGAAATTATAAAAAACTCTATTTAACCCTGCTTGCATCACCTTACAAACTAATAATAATGATAATAAAAAATATATTTTGTGTGTTAGAACATGTGAGTACTTACGGTAACACATTCAATTCTTTTGCTGAATGAAAACTCGCTAAATCACCACCAACAGCTCGACAGAAGTCACGCGCTTCAAACCAAGTCTTCTTCTCATCCTTTGTCTTTCTGTAGATCTAAGAAATACAAAAGGTGTGATTCTCCTGAACAAAACTTGCTGCACATCTCAACATAAAGATCATAATAATGCCTCTGGTTCGAGCTGTTACAGATGCTCTGTGTTTCAGGAGAATCGTGTGTCTTCACATTTACCTGAACACAATTTCCTGGGTCTTTTTTAATCCAATTATCCGGGCAGCTGAGAGGTCGTGTGGTCGGAGGCTCTCGGGTTGTAGTGACTCCTTCTGCCATTTTCTTACAGATGTATTTCTGTTTAGTGTTACAGGCCAATACATCCCATAATCCTGCTGAAGTTCCTGTTAACATTGCCACACAACCTCGGTGCTTATCTGAGTGAGAAAATACAAAGATGTGAGAAGTTAAACTCTTGTAGTTTTGACTTTGATTGATGTCACACAGACCGAACACAATGAAACTCATCAACATACCTGGCATGCCTACATTAAAGTGTGTAAACTTGACTTTATCACCATTGATCCACTGGAATTGCTCAGTCTGATGAGTATTAGACAAACCAATCCAGAAATATTTCTCAGGTCGAAGACCAACCAGACTGATGAGAAACGCATTCTCATATCTAACAGCAAAGATACCACATTGCATTATTAATTTCACTGTAATTTAGTAAAGTATTACTAAATATCCTCTACTCACCTGCTGCCAACATCAACAAGGTTAGCTGCGGTCTGCTCACACGTCAGTTTGGCATCATCAAAAGTTTTGGCTTCCATGGCAACGCTATAACAGTTATAGCCAAACCTAAACCAACCCTGTGTAAAAACATTCTCACTATAACCAAATGTCCCTTAAAAACACACAGAAGCTGTTAAAATATATTAACAAATAGACTGAAGATACTTTCATGATATATGTCATATAACTGACTTTACTTGGCTTTGATTTTTAATTTGTCATTGTGTTAATTGTGCGACTTTATTGTGGTTAGTTGACTTTCTTCATTATTTAATGTTTGTTTATTGAAGTAAAATAAAGAGTATGAGGTGATGCAGACTCACAGATGGACATCCAGGTGTGATGACCTCTGGAGATCCTTCAGGTTTAATGGAAGCTTTCTTCTTACAGATGTAACCATGAGCTGACTCACACAGATGATCTGACCACTTTCGCTGTTACACAAATGTTAAGCATCACTAATGAAGAATTATGACCATAAAACAATCAGAAAGAAACTATAGTGAGAATGATGAGCAAAAAGTAAATAAAAACTACCCACCTTTCCTGTGATAAGAACACAATCCTCCATTCGATTTGTGATGTGTGAAGGTTCTCCAACAAACCATTTAGTGAAGGTGACGTGTGATCTATCTGACCACTCAAACAGATTCTGAATCCTTTTATCATTAAGACCAATCCAGAACTCATCAGTCGACACTACACAACAACAACAACACTCAATTTTAGACCAACTGATAATAAATTACTAGAGGTGCAACAATTACAACTATTTTGATAATCAAATAAACAGTCAATGATTGCTTTATGTGTATGTGGCCAAACAATCCCCTTTAAACAGGCGCCATTTAAGCCTATGTGCTTTATCGTCAAGGTCACCACCATATTGGACCTGGCAAGAGCGATCTACAAACAAACCGAAGTAAACAGGAGAGCTGTGACATTTCTAAAAAGCACACTAATATTCATATTTCCTGTTATATCAAGCACTGGGTGGAAATATTAATGTTATTGAACTTTCTATCCAGAAATGCTTCAGCTCCACCATACACCATGTTTTAGGACAGTCCTGTTCTGTCCAATATGGTGCCAAAAGTGGCTTATGGGACTGTTCGTTGCGTCAGATTTACTTTCTATGCTCTGCTGTTCACATTTATATATTTATTTATTTATTTTGTCAGACAACAATGTTTAGGTTTTTGTGTGTTACTAAAGCAGTTTAGTTGCGCACACGTACTGTATCCAGTCTGTGATATGATGAAACTGTGTTCTTCTATGTTGTGAATGCTGGCCAGATCTGATCCTTCTCTGTGACACGCGGCCAAAGCATCACTCCACATTTTCTTAGTGCGCTCGAGATAATAACAGTGACCGGCGTACGGCACCCACGCCACTGGACAGAAGTTAGGCTGATCTTCACCTGATAGAGAGAGAAAAAGAGAGAGAGAGAGAGAGAGAGAGAGAGAGACAAACAAACATATAACATTAACTGAATGTGGGCTCTGTGAGTGTGTTCCCACAAAACTAATGAAAGGTATTGTATGGTGTACCACAGGGATCAGTTCTAGGGCCTATCCTCTTCTCGTTATTTCATCTACATTTAGTTATTTAGCAGACGCTTTTGTCCAGTGCGACTTACAATTGAGGTAACAATAGAAGCAATTAGAGCAACACAAGAACAGCAATATATAAGTGCACTAGAACTTATCAAGTCTAACACATTATACATAGCCAATGGTTCGTTTTTTTTTTTTTCAGAGAATGTAGAGATAAGGAAAGAAAAAAGAAACGGAATTAGCAAGTGAGGTGTTGGCGGAAGAGAAGGGTTTTTATCCGATTTTTAAGGACAGAAAGTCAGCAGATCTTGTCACAACTGGTAGATCATTCCAAAGATGAGGAACAGAACCTTTTTGTGACGGCACCACAAGCCGTCGCTTTGTGGCAGAGCCAGGGATCTAGAGGGTACATAAGTCTGTATAAGCAATTGAAAGTAAGGGGGTGCTGACCCAATGGTGATTTTAAAGGCCAGGAGCAGAGCTTTGAATTCGATGCTAGCTGCTATAGGAAGCCAGTGTAACCTGACAAAAAGAGGAGCGACGTGTGCCCCCTTTGGTTATACATGCTACCTCAAGGAGACATTATTAGCAAACATAATATCAACTTTCATTGTTATGCTGACAATGCCCAGCTTTATATTTTCTCTGAACCCATCGAAACTGTAATGAACAACACGCCTAAGGAAACCCCAGGGGTCACGAGAACAAAGGACTCCCCAGAGGTAGTTTATGCCCCCCATCATTGTGAAGAAAAGTTGCTCAATTCTGATTGGGCAGTGATGGGCTAACACAAACACATGCCCAGGACTAGCAGATAAGGATTCCAGGACAATGGCCAGACATCAGTCTTTGGATCACATAGGGCAACATTTAGACCATTTCAGTGAGGAGAGAACATTTTCATTGGTCCACAGGTTTGCTCTATCACAGTGGTTTTCAATCGTGTCCTAGGGGACCCACTGCTCTGCACATTTTGCATGTCTCCCTTATCTAACACACCTGATTCAGATCATCAGCCCATTAAGGGAGAGATCCATGAACAGAACTAGGTGTGTCAGTTAAGGGAGACATGCAAAATATGCAGAGCTGTGGGTCCCCTAGGACAAGACTGAAAACCACTGCTCTATCAAATGGACAACTCACAGACTTCTTCCTCTGGGTCATGCAGGGCAACTTTCGGACCATAACAGCAAGTAGAGAACATTTTCATTGGTCCACTGGACTATCACCCAAACTCCATAAGGCCAACAGCTAGAGGGCAATAAAATATTTACAGTCTCCAGGTGCAACATGCACATTCGCAGGTCACACATCAGCAATAGTTGAACAAGAGAGACAAAAGCTTACCACATTTATACAATAAGAACTTAAATTGGACAATACAATCATGAACTGGTCATTCGGGTGTTGTTCAAAATATCTGTGTGTTGTTTAAAGTAACTTGAGACTGCAACACAACCTATGTAAACTCAATAACTCATACATGAATAAATATAAATATTAAATTAAAAATCACTTTGCTATTCTACACACACACACACACACACACACACACACACACACACACACACACACACACACACACACACACACACACACACACACACACATGCATGCACACACCCACGCGTTCATAAGAGCAACATCTGAAACTCCGTGTCCTATTAGAAGCTGACGAATATATGAATCTTTATTCATAACACAGCACGGCTCATGTGAAATCAGATATAATTTTACCCAGACACATCTAAAATGTTTGATTCTTGATTGTCTATAAAGAAACTTTTGATGTTACAAAACAAATGTTTAGATCCAGCAGTATTTGTCATAAAATACGCGTGGACGCTCCACCTCAAAAAATGTTTAAATCAGAGACATGGTTCAAGAAACACTAAATCTAAAATAAACACTTACTGTTGTCAAAGTGGACAGAATTAGATTTATATACACATACAGGCATACACAGTTGGGTTTAGGAGACATTAATGAAGCCAAACCAGAAGATGAGATAAAAGTGTCTCACAAGTTCCATTTCAGTCGGTCACTACGACGTCACATCTCTCACTTAGAGAGACCAATCTGCTTCGAGTACTGCTAAAACGCCAATTAACTTGGCATTGAGTTATTTGCATAATGCCGGCGCTGCCCCGCCAGGTGCGTATATAAGCCGCACATGCAGAAAGCCGGCAGTATCTGCTACTGAGAAGCTACTCTTCTGGGAACGGTTGCTGAAGTTCCCCCAGATCGGTTTGCAGCCATAGACCTGTAAGATGCTTACTTCATTGTGTTCATCCTCCTTCGCCACAGGCCGTTTCTCCGCTTTGCGTTCGAGGGGAGGGCATATCAATACAACGTACCACCATTCAAGCTATCTCTCTCTTTCCCCCTGTCTCCACAAAAGTGTTATAGACGCGTTAAACCCCCCGAGAGAGAGCGATGTTCGCATTCTGAATTCTGAAAATTAAATTGAATATTCATTTGGAACCGTTATGTAGCTGTGAGGTACTAATATGCACTCTTTAAGTAAAGTTGTACCTTTTAAAGGTGTGATATCTGTTGAATTCCCTTTGCGGCAAATGTAACCTAACTTCTTACTGCAGGCCAGACTTTCCCACTTGGATGCTTTACCAGCGTTTAATGCAGCACAGTTAAGGCCCAGCTCCAGAGAGGGATTACCTACAGAAATATAAAGATGGCATTCAAACAATAAAAAACATTTACATCTAAACCATTAATCTGATTTTCAACTGGATCATGTGTAAAATTGGGTCCACACTACAGAGTGTTACACTACATTTTTCTCTCCCTCTCCTCCCCACTACCTTCCCTGCTTCGCTCCTCTTGTTTCATCTAGTTTAGGCTTGTGTCTTAACTTTAAGAGACTCTCTCCGCACTGCTCTAAAAACAAAAAATCATGGATTTGATCAACTGTCTCTGAATGCAATTGACAGCATCTGCGCGACGAGAAGCTTAGGTTCGAGGGAACCTGTCTGCACTTCCGGAACATTCGCAGCTGGCTACACGATGGAGGCGTGGGAGAGTTGGCCGGTCGTGTGTCTGGCGGCTCTTTCCGTGGAGGACATTGAAGATATCTATCTATTCGGAACCATGATAACAGGCCTTTTGCTGACTGGATTAGGCACTTCCCCGGTTTATCGAGAAATTAAGAAGATGGTGACAGCTGTCCAAAGCCCAAAAAGCCTGCCCGGGATGATTGAAGCAGTGGGCAGAGTGGTCAGCACTCAGGCTGGGACTATTAACCGCATTATGGATCACAACATGGAGAAGCTCATGGATATACAAAAGCTGATGGATCAGAATGGACTAAGAAAGTAGATGTTTAAAGAAATGGAAGGAAATAATTCTAATCTTATCTGCTTTCGGCCCCCCTTAAAGCAACACTATGTAGTTTTTTTTACCTTTAAATAATGTCTCTAAAATTATTTCAGTGATAGAACAACTTTTAACTGGACAAATTGTACTGTTGCTGCAACCTGAGCAGCCTCCTAGCTGCTACAAGCACAGTCTGAAAGTGGCGGTGGAGGGTAGGAAACACCCCGCCCCTCCCCCTGCCTGCAGGAGAGTGTCTGATACCAGGCACTGTTGCGCTTTTCAACCACACGGGGAGCTGTAAGTCATTTTTACATGGAAACTACATAGTGTTGTTTTAACCAGCACCCTCATCCCTCACCTTTGCCGTATTGTACCCCCCAGCCTGACAGGCGTGTCTGTGACCAGCACAGAGAATGGCGGCAGGACCGGAGGGCTGTTTGCCTGCGCTGGGCTATCTCCACCCCCCATTCCCCCCTACCCTGTTGCAAGTCGTGTGTTGTTTATGCTGTAAAGTGTACTGACTATGTGCTTTTGTTGCTGATGTGTTTTTTTTCCTGTTCCCACACTGTTCTTCCTTTGGAGCATGGTCCGTTTTTTTCTGCTCCCTCATGTAATGCTGTACTTCTTCCTCAATACTCTGTCGACCTGTTCTGTCCACCCCCTTGTCAGATTTTATGTATTGTATGTATGGACAGGTTGATGGATAATTTTGCTGGTGCCTGTGACCAAGTGACAAATAAAGTGATTGATTGATTGATTGATTGACCGATTAATTACGCCAGAATGAGAGTATAGTTCCTAGCCATATTAAGCGCTATGCTAATGGCCTAATCAGATTCAATGGACCCAGAGATCAGCTGAATGAATTCCAAAACAGTAAAAATCAAATGTTTAACTCTAGGGGAGCTGGAAAATTATCATAAAAAGTCCCTTTAAAAGCTGCAATTTGTGACTTTATCCTCTCTATCAAAATCTCGGTTTGAAACCTAAAATTGCATTTTACATCTTACATCTTACTTGTAGAGTTATTTATTAACTTAGCACTCTAATAGCAGTTTGTCATTCAGTAGATTTTGTATACTTAAAAAGGAACTATGGTGTAATTTAAAACACAAACATCAAGACTGAGAGCACCAATCACAACAATGGTGACAAAGATCTCTGATTCTTAAGGTTTGTGTGTTTAAATTAGACAACGGTTAATTTTTAATTGTCAGTGTTTAAAAAATATTCAGAATGACAAACTGATATGAGAGTGCCAGATGTCATACTTTAGGATCACATTATTGACAGAAAAAAATACCTGGTCTTTTTGCTGCAACAAACATGTTTTAAACACACAAAGTTAAAAACGAACAAGCTAAAAATAAAGAGTCCATCTAACACAAACACTGATCACCATAATTGTGACTTAAAATAAAACAAAGCCAACATTGGCCAAAGCCAATAAATAACTCTACAAGTCATTTGCTTAGGTCATTTCCCTTATCAAGAAAATATTTCTTGATTTAAGAATTTTGAGATATTTATACTGAAAACAAGACAAAAATACTAAGTAAGAAAGTCATTTTTGCAGTGTAAGATGTAAAATGCAATTTTAGGTTTCAAACAGAGATGGCGATAGAGATGATAAAGTCACAGATTGCTTTATAACACTCAGTAGTGTGGACCTATACAAACACTGAGCAGTGTTAATTTACCACTGGGGATTTAGCCGTGTCATGAATGTTAGTTACCTGGAGCCCAGTTGAGATATCTGAATGGGTTTCCATTACTCCACTGCCATCCACTCTCATAGTCAAGACTGTTGAGTCCGATCCATAAAGCTGAACCCAAGAGATCTGTCAAGCCTGAAATATAAAGTTCATGAAATTCTGCTTTGTTTAGTGGATGAAATCATTTTAGTTTAGGATAATAGTGGGATCTGTGTACCTGATATATAAGACTGTTCATGTAGTTCTGATATACTGAGAAGATCTGCATCTTGTTGTTGGCAGCTGGCTCGAGCTTGATGCCAGGTCAGTGCTGATTGTGTGTTTATCTGATATAATACACCAGTTACTGGATCACTGTCCCATCCTGAGACGCCTATTGAGACAACAATAACTTAAATTATGTGCTTTTTAAACATTTTTTGCATGTATTTTAATATATATATGTGTGTGCGTGCGTGCGTGTGTGTGTTTATCATTATATTTGCTGTATTTTATTTATGGTCTTACGTTTGGCTGGACAGAGGCCCCACTTCTTGTCTGTATCATAATCTGTCTCAGTTGAACACCACAGTTTGCCGTCTGATCTTCCCTCCATGATGCACTCAGCGTACCACTTGTCATTAAACTTAAAGGGAAACTGACATGGCTTTCCAAATGAATTCCCACCCAGAGTATAAATCTCTACAGGACACAAAATTAGAGGAAAGTGAGAGAAATATCGATGTAGGGAACGGAAGATTCTTTACTGATGGGTTGTGACTCAATACTGGATCAGAAGTTTTTACATTTATAAATAACACAATTATATCATTATTGCAAACGTTACTGTTCTCATAAATAGATTATAATCGAATAAAATTGTATATACTTTTTCATTGGGTATCAAACATGTTGTCAAGTAATATAAAACATCATATTAAACTCGACATGCCTTTTAATGTAATTTACATGAAAATGACTCATTATATAAGAGCAGGACTATATTACAAATTATATAAGAGCAGGACTTTAACATTACATAAATATTTTGCAATAATGAACAGCAGTGTTAAAAGCAAAGAAAAATGATATCAACATCATGAAGTGCACCCCAGCACCACACATCTACAAAATAAAACATTGACCTCTTTAGAAGGACTATTACAATAAACAGAATTACAAAACGCTAAGCTAAGCTAAGCCAATGACAGTATATCCCAATAAAAATATCATGGAAATTAAATGATAACATTTTTATTGTTTTGCATTTACAGTTGCTATCCAAAGTTTGTATTCATTACTTAATATTGTAGATGTACCTTGATATCCATGAGAACACAGATGGTCTGTAGTCCCATAAATCTGCCAGCGACTCCAAGATCCATTTCCCTTAGAAAGCAACATGTTCTGTTCCACTCGCTTGCCGTAGTTCAGATGTAACGGTTGTCCCTTTAAGCCAAACAAGGTCTCATTCTTACATTCCCAGGTCTGGAGAGGACTGAGCTCTTTACAGGGCAGAAGAATCACTTTCTGCCAGTCTTTAAGTCTTTGAGCTCCCAAACAGAGTTTAAGAGAGACGCTGATAATTCTTGAAGAAGAAACCCATCGGAAACGCTGAGCGTCAGAAGATACATCACACGGTGCCGTATGTACAACACTGGCATTAATGACATTCACACATCTGTTGTGATTCTCATTGTAGATGAGAAAAGAGCTGAAGTCTAAAGAAAAATAAATATAAGACAAGTCAATGATATTTAATATTACACCGACCAAGGTTTTTTTTAAGTCATTCACTAAACCTGTAGTGCCACTGGCATGCAGAACTCATAAAGCATCTATATTATTTATATCTACTGTATTTAGTTGAGAATGATGCTCAACCTTTAACACCACATCTAGATACATAGACAGATATTTGTATGTTATATTTATATGTTACTGTAATGAAAAGTGAAAAAAGATATTAAATATTTAAGTGTCCATTATACAATAGTAATTTCTTACATTCAAAATAAATGTTGAAAATAAACCAATGTACCTGTTTGACTGGACGGCTGTACTGCAGCATAAAAACAAATCAAAACAAACAGTTGAAGACCAAACATCTTCATATCTGAACTTGTGATCCACACATGAAGAAATCCAGCGTGTGTTTGGGAAGTAAGAGACTTATAAACACTCTTGTTAAAGTTTCTATACGGTCATGTGGTTAACGTGGTTCTGGTTTAAAAGTAAGTCCAAAGTTTCTTCCTCATTTGAACTTCTTAGGGAGTTTTCCATTTTTCCTTGTAAGCAATGTAGAGAGATTTAAGTAGATGATTCAGTGGCACAAAAGTTATTTTAGGAAATTGCAGAATTACCAGTAAATTCAATGATGTGCTCTTCAAACACTTAACAATGTGACATTTTTACCAGTAAGATATCATTTGCACACACTGTAAAGAATACATAGCATTTTTGTCAAATCACCATTTATTTTATATTACTTTCACTAAGTTAAAATATTTCAAATAGTTTTTTTTTTTAATTATGTTAACTTTACAAGCCAAAACTTAAAATTATAGCTGAAATTGACTTGCAAAACCAATTTTACTACATGCTAATTTTTTAACAGTGCCTCAGTACCCTTTGGTACCAATAAACTCTGTCAGAAAGCGTTGTAAGGGTGGGGGGACATTAATTGCATGGTGATTGAGCAATCTTATTATTTAAGACAAAACACCTGCTACGTGAATTTGGTTACTTTCTTATACCAGTAGTAAAAGCTCTTTTCGGCAGTATTTTGTTCAAAGGAATAAAAGTACTAATTTACAAGTACAATAAAGTTACAATGGTAACTTTAAATAACACATCTTTAGAATATAAAACAGAACATGTAAGGCAACACTAAAACATAATCATATAAAACAATTATACTTTAATAAATGATTAATAAAAATATCCACAAAACATCCCTCAAATCCTTTAATAGATTTACCTCATTATTTATGTAAATACAACAGCCAATAACATGTCTTAAGCAGCATACATTTCAGTATTTTTAGTTTTAGACGTAGTTCTGTGTATTTAAATTAGATTATTTATTTTGATTAATTATGAATATGCAGTTTAGCTGTAGTATGATATATTTGAAAATAACAAATATTTGAAAATAATGCACACTCAAGTCAGTTATTCCGCTTATAGGCCTACCACAATTACCACAGAATTAGACATTGTTCAGATATTTATTTTAAGACATTTGACAGGTTTTTCTCCTTAAAATGCTATTGTGAGTTAGACTTTTTACATTTTTTTTCAGCATCTCATCTAAAGCCTGGTTTTCAGTAATGAACTGTAATGGGGTCGACAGAGCTGGAATAATAATTGAATAATAATGCACAGTGAATGTTTCTCAGCCAATGAGAATGAAGCATTAAACAGCACCAATGTATAAAGTGTGTGTGGGGGGGTAACAGTTAATCATGACCAGGGCCGGAGTGGGGCCACTTTTCAGCCCGGGAGTTTCAGGCCCAAGACCGGCCCACTTTTCCATAGTGTTATTCCAAATTAGCACTTTTTTCAAATTGGATAAATTAAGCACAGCTCTTACTATAGTTTTTTATTAATATCATGGTTCAACAAATAAGGTAAAAGCTAAATAATATTTCACTTAAGATGAGAAGTTAACAAAAATATTCCTCTACACTCTTAAAAAGGCTGGGTTATTTTTGACCCATAATGGGTAAATATTGGACAGAACAAACATGCTGGGTAAAAAATAACCCAGCCCTTTTTGGATCTATTCCACAAGAAAAGGTTGATAAACTATTAGCATAGCTAATGCTTTGAGGCCTATGATTAATCAGATGCAAATAGAAATATGAAACCCAGTCCTAATTAAAAAAGAAAACAATTTGACAAAAATATTGAATCCAATATTGGGTAAATACATGGGCGAGGCTAGCCCCTTTTTAGGGGTGCTTCAGCACCCCTAAAAAGGAGCTCAGCACCCCTAAAACTTGGAGCAAGAAATGTATTTATTCTAAAATGTTCGTTCGTCTTTGACAAGGTTAAATAATGTCCAAAACATACTCCGTGGTTTAAAATGTATATGTTAAGGTAGAAAATGAAAACCTCCACGCTTAGCAAATGGTGTCATCCTCTTCTTTTACTTCTCTGTACCTGCATCGCTTAGCCCGAGCACGAAACACACGCAGAGTGAGAATCAGTTAAAAGTGTTGTGATGCAACTTGCTTGCATGAATCTTACAAAATGTTTACGTTATGTTTATAATGAGCGAGTACATCACGAATCAATCTTTCAAGCCGCGTTTTTGTCTTATACTGAATCACCATGGTACACGTATAATAAGTGTTTATTTTCGGATTATTTTAGTCCGGCGGGTACCCGCGCGCTGCGGAGTAGTACAGTACCTGGGTGACTCGTCCATAGACTTAAACGGAGAGAAGTAGCGCCGGTTACAATGTTCTTCTGCAAGACGCATGCAGTTTTGTGCGTCTCAGTGGGTAGTTGCATACGTGTGTCTCTGTTGTTAAAGTTTATTGTATGATTTATCGTTAATTTGAGACTTATTTTAACAATCGGGAGTCATGTAAACATGACGTCACGTGCGTCTTTTCTGGTAATTCGTCATGAAAACATGGCGTTTGGAACAGAGTGAAAACAAACTACGTTTCACTGTGTATACCACCAGTACCGGTAAGTTATGTGTGAAATCACTAACTGTCTGACTATCAAACTAGACAATAAATATTTTTTTAGTTCGTCACATGTTAGATTAATATGAAGGGGATAACGTTTTTAACCCTTAGTGCAGGAGTCACAAGTGTTTTGTTTTAGACATATAGTAAAGGTAATGGTTCAATTAAAGGACTGTTAAAAGAAAAGCTGTAAATTAACAAACTATTAATAAACCTACCATACATTGTAGGCATAAAAGTTATAAATTAGGAGATTTTTCATTTTGACAAAGGCTTAAAACGAAACACTGTATATTCACATAAAACCATACCCACACTGCTGCTGTAGCCCACCTTTTGTCCTGATACTTTAATATAGCATTAATGGCAAAAAAGTGCAAGCTCGCCACTAATTAGAAATAAAAAGGTTGGCAAAAAAAAATGCATCTCAAAACTCATCAGATTGATGCTTTAAAATATGTAATTTTAAAAAATGTGTAATTTTATTACCCTAGAGGGGTAATTTTCTTCTCATCTTTTTCACCCCTGACCCGTTTTCATGCCTGAAAGGTCTTCAAAAAAATCTGGATTTTGGAGTTAGTTGAACCAATGTTAAAAAGATAGTTATTTTACAATAAACATATTATTGGTTTCTGTAGGAAAAAAGAGTGGGTGGTGGCAGCGGAGCTCATTGGGTGCTCAGCACCCCTAAAGCATTAACCCTAGAATCGCCTCTGGTATAGCATAACAAGTGATTTATAAGCTTTTTTAGGCTTGTCATTTTTGACTGGGAACACAAAACGTCTTATAGGGTTCTCAACACAACCTGAGGGTTAAATAACTTTAATTCATGTTGTTTATTCATGGCCTCCTCATTTTCAGCGGGAAACTGGCTTATCTGCTGCTCATAAGCTGTCTGCATAATATTTGCAAAGTCCATGTATACACAAAAAGCTAACATTTTAACTAAAATAAAATGTTGGCTTGTAAATAGTTTGACAACAGTATTAGCCGAATAATTACGTTGCTAATGCTAATCATTACTAGGCTTATTTCTCTTTAAGTTACCTGTTTTTGTCACTTTTGTTTGTCCTATTTAAAATAAATTTGTAAGTTTGGCACATTTGGCAGCATCCTCCCTTCAATGGATTTTTTCTTCAACCTGTTTTTTACGCCCTCCTCCTCTCAGACGCGTATTGTTACGGTAGGGCCGGCCCAGCCTACCGGAGAAAAGTTTTCTTGGACGTGCTATGGACCGAACCAACTCAATGGGAGGGGAGGGGAAAACTCCCTCACATGGTACAACCCATGCAGAGGCTGCGCGCTGCCAATGCGAAACGTGTGAAGTGTCATTTAAGAGAAGATAGACTCACTGACGTGACAAATGTAAAAAAAAAAAAAAGTCGACCGGCCCAAAAGTGAAGCGGCCCACCGGGAATTCTCCCGGTTCTCCCGATTACCCACCTCGGGCCTGATCATGACACACACTAAAATATCCTATATTGATTCTGAATGGTAAAGGCGATATTATGCACAGCTCTTTCAGGTACTATGACTCTTAAAAGTCATGCAGTGTGGAAGCCCCTGTCGCACACTGTTAGACTTAACTGTAGTTTCTACAGTTACTTACCACAAAATGCCCAGTAAAATACCATCATTTTCTTTTCCAGTTCATTACTGTAATATGCATTGCATTATGGGTATTGACATTTAATTTACAGTGATTTACTGTATGTTTTGATTTGCGGTAGACTGCTGTAAAACAACAGCAGTAGTGCTACTATAGTTGGATAAAACAGTTTTATAAAAACAAATAAAATGGAAAAATAAAATATATCCATGAAATGAAATACATTTTATTTGTTATGCTTTTAGCAGTAAAATAAATTTCAAAATGTGAATTGTTTTTCAGCAGTGTTAATAATTTATTGAGAATTGTAGATAGAAACAAGAAAGTGTAATGATACGAAATGCGCGGAAGCAAATGCAGGTGAAAAATGTAACAATGTTTATTGATATTGTGATGTCACTAGAGGCTGTGTCCTGGAGGGACGGTACATTTCTCTGAGATGGCTTCAATCACAAACAGCTATGGCTCCATCTGCTGGGCTAGTCGGGAACGTCACCCCTCAAATAAATCAATATTCCCACACAGCTGAGACTGATTAGGATCTGATGAGCTGAAGGCTTTTTAAGGGTGAGAGACACAATCAGTGTGTGTGTGGGGTTTGAGAAATAAAACTCTAAGCTGCACTAGCAGAAGAGGAACACAAAAGCTGGAGAAACTAACATTGGAAAAACCTTGCCGTTGGAAATCCTTATCAGACTGAAGAAGGGCTTGTTACTGGGTTGACCACAATCTACATGGACTGAAGTAAGAATAGAAGAATGTTTATTTACCTGAGGGAATCAGGACTATGAGAAGAGACCTCATTGAAGTTTGATGCTTGAAGGTCAACAAGATGCCAGAACGATTTTTGTTGTTAATTCCCAAAAACTATAATAAAATCCTTGTTTTATTTGAACTTTGTCTCCTCACACTACTTGAGCCATCCTGCTGAAAACTGTGTAGCCTCTCATGACATCACAGATGGTGGAGAATGTGGGCATTGCTCAAGCTTCAATAGTGCATGTCAGAGGAGGATACTGAAAGTTTGATCACCCAGTTTTCCAAGTTGGCCGTAAACCCCCCACCGAATAAAATGGAGGAAATTTTGAAAGCCCTTGTTGCTGGCCAGCAAGCCCAGATGCAAGCAAACGCCGCTCTATTGGAGGAGCAAAAGAAAGCCAATCTTCTGAAATCAGAGGAACTGCAGTTGCAGAGACGGATGATCGTCCAAAATGCCCGCCCAATAAAGGCAAGTGATTTTATAGCTAAGATGGGGTCCACCGATGACATTGAGGCTTACCTGCATGCCTTTGAAGCCACGGCCACTAGGGAAGCCTGGCCCAAGCAGCAATGGGTTGGCCTGTTAGCCCCCTTCTTAACTGGGGAATCGCTGAACGCCGTCCGGGACCTGGGCCCCGACCAGGTAACTGACTATGATGCCCTGAAGTCTGAGATCCTCAGAAGAAATGGGCTCACCAAGTTTAGTATGGCCCAGCGCTTCCACAGCTGGACCTTCCAACCAGACCAGCCTCCTCGGGCGCAGATGCATGAACTTGTCCGGATCACAAGGAAATGGCTAGATCCGCAGAGGAATACGGCAGCGGCAGTGGTGGAGGCCATTGTAGTGGATCGTTACTTGCGTGCCCTGCCTTATGAGGCGAAGCGGGTTATTAGTCAGCAGGCCTTGAACACGGCTGATCTGACGGTGGAAGCCGTAGAAAGATACCAGGCTACAGCGGAGATGCTGCGGGCTTCGCGGAAAGACCCCAGGAGTTCGTTCCCGCTGCAGGTAGGAGGAGCTCGACTAAAGAACCCCAAGGTCTCGAGCCCAGCCATGTCAGGACCTATCCCAGCTCCAGGGGGAGCCAGAAACCAGTCGGGTTCAGGGAGAGTACAGCGAGAGAGTGAAGCTCGACAGTGTTACCGATGTGGGGAGATGGGACATATCTCTTGGCAGTGCGGGAAACCAGCGGATGAACCTATGCCCACTGCTGAGTCCTCCAGCTCACCACCCGCACACCATTATGCCTCGCTCGTTGGAGTCGTAGATGGGGGCTCAGATCGACCCCCCACCTGCCCGGTGACGGTGAATCAACAGGATGTGGAGGCCTTACTAGATTCAGGTAGCCGGGTCACCCTGGTGCGTAAGGACCTGGTAAGCCCATCATGTCTGACCCCAGGGAAAATCCTCCCTGTTTCCTGTGTCCATGGAGACACCAGAGACTACCCCGTTACGGAACTCACAATGACCACCACCCGGGGCACCATACTCACGGCGGCGGGGGTGGTTGATTCCCTCCCTGTCCCTGTCCTAATTGGGCGAGACTGCCCAGCCTTTTACCCACTCTGGAGAGAAACTCAAGAGAGGCTAATCCGCGTACCTCGTAGACGGAGAGACAAAACTTACCCTGAGAATGCTCAAGTGCAACCCTCTAAATCACTCACGCCCACCTGGGCCCTGGCAGGAGTGGCAGATGACCAGACTGACACAGAGGCTGGTCCGGACACGGGAGAAGATGAAGTGGCCCAGGAAAGTGCTCCGGTCCCTAGTGACGAAGACGTCCAAGCCACCCAAGAGCTTCCCCCTCTCACAGGCCAGTATGGTATGGCTCAATTACAAGATCCCACTCTTGCAAATGCCTTAAGAAATGTGCAGGTATTAGAGGGAGTAGTGTTAGGTGATAGGACAAGCCCCACTTACCCCCATTTTGCAATAAATAGAGGGTTAGTGTATCAGGTAGTAAAGAAAAATGATGAAGTGCTTGAACAGCTCCTTGTGCCACAGCCGTATCGGGCCAACGTACTCAACCTAGCACACACGCACCTGCTAGGGGCCCACTTAGGCATAGAGAAGACTAAGGAAAGAATCCTGCGACGGTTCTTTTGGCCAGGCGTACACAGAGAAATAGAGAACTACTGCCATAGTTGCCCTGAGTGTCAGCAGGTGGCGCCAAAACCCACATATAGAAACCCGCTCATTCCCCTGCCCATTATCGGAACTCCATTTGAGAGGATTTGGTTAGACATAGTTGGGCCCTTACCAAGAAGTTCCAGGGGACATCAGTATATCCTAGTCATCCTGGACTATGCGTCCCGTTACCCTGAGGCCATTCCACTGAGGAAGGCTACATCCAGACAAATCGCCAAAGAGCTGTTCCTCCTCTCAACTAGTCTGGGAATCCCAAAGGAGATATTGACAGATCAAGGGACTCCATTTATGTCTAGGGTGATGAAAGAACTCTGTGCGTTACTGAAAATTAAACAGCTGAAAACCTCAGTCTATCACCCCCAGACGGATGGCTTAGTCGAACGTTTTAACAAAACACTAAAATCCATGCTACGGAAGGCAGTTGGGGAAGATGGACGCAACTGGGACCAGCTGTTACCATACATACTATTTGCGGTGAGAGAGGTACCTCAGTCTTCTACTGGTTTTTCACCATTCGAGCTCTTGCTTTCCTACAGACCCAGAGGACTGCTCGACATCGCCAAGGAGGCCTGGGAAGAGCAGCCATGCCAACAGCGAACATTGATCGAGCATGTCGGGAACATGAGGGACAGAATGAAGGCCATCTATCCCATGATGCGTGAACACCTAGAGGCCAGTCAGCGGCAACAGCAAGCCTCCTACAACAGGTCTGCTCAACCCAGGGAGTTTAAGCCGGGAGACAGAGTGCTGGTCCTGGTGCCAACGGTTGAGTGTAAATTCCTGGCAACCTGGCAAGGACCATATGAGGTCATTGAACGCATGGGAGAGGTAAACTACAAGGTGAGGCAACCTGGGAAAAGGAAAACTGAGCAGATTTATCATGTTAACCTCTTAAAGAAGTGGCACGCCAGAGAGGCGATGTTCAGCTGTCTACCCCCCACAGGGACCAAGGAATTGGTGCGAGAAGAGGTTCAGCTGGGTCCGAGTCTGTCCCCACATCAACGACAGATGGCCCTGGAACTCGTAGATCGGAACCGGGAGGTCTTCTCCTCCCTTCCAGGACACACAGAGGTGGTCCAACATGAGATCCGCACCAGGCCTGGCAAAACGGTAAATCAGCGTCCATACCGTGTGCCGGAGGCCCGAAAAGTAGCTATACAAGAGGAGGTAAGGAAGATGCTAGAGATGGGAATAATTGAAGAGTCCCAAAGTGCCTGGGCAAGTCCCATTGTACTAGTTCCCAAACCAGACGGATCAGTACGGTTTTGTAATGATTATCGAAAGTTGAATGAGGTGTCAGAATTCGATGCTTACCCAATGCCTCGTGTCGATGATTTAATAGACTCCTTGGGGCATGCTCGCTTCCTAACCACCCTTGACCTCACCAAAGGCTACTGGCAAGTGCCCTTGACCCAGGCATCCAAAGAGAAGACAGCCTTTGCCACCCCGGACGGCCTCTACCATTATACCCATCTTCCATTTGGTCTCCACGGGGCACCTGCCACATTCCAACGCCTAATGGATCGAGTCTTTGCTCCCCACAAGAGGTACGCAGCGGCATATTTGGACGATGTGGTCATACAAAGTCCAGACTGGGACAGCCACATACCCCGAGTACAAGCAGTGCTGGATTCGCTCAAGGAGGCAGGGCTCACAGCGAACCCAAAAAAGTGCAGGTTGGCCTTCAATGAGACAAATTACCTGGGGTACACCATTGGGCGAGGGTTGGTCAAACCTCAAAAAGCCAAACTGCAGGCCATACAGGACTGGCCACAGCCCATCACCAAGAAGCAAGTAAGGTCATTTTTGGGCCTAGCCGGTTACTATAGACGTTTTATTATGGACTTTGCTACCATAGCTACACCTTTAACAGAGCTGACAACCAAACGCCACTCACGAATGGTGAAGTGGAATCCTGCAGCAGAGGCAGCCTTTGTTAACTTAAAGCGAACACTCTGCTCCAGTCCAATCCTGGTGGCGCCTGACTTTAAGAAAGAATTCATTGTCCAAGCGGATGCATCAGAGGTGGGTCTAGGTGCTGTCCTCACCCAGGCACACGACGGTGAAGAACATCCTATTCTCTATCTAAGCAGAAAGTTACTTCCAAGGGAGAAGAATTATTCAACCGTGGAAAAGGAATGTCTTGCTGTAACCTGGGCCCTGGAGTCCCTGCGGTTCTATCTCCTGGGTCGACGTTTCACTGTGGTATCTGATCACGCCCCTTTGCAATGGATGGCAAAGAACAAGGAAACTAACAGTAGAGTTACCAGATGGTTTTTGAGCTTGCAACCGTTTAACTTTTCTGTTGTACACAGGGCTGGCAAGCACCACGGCAATGCAGATGCCCTCTCCCGGCGTGATGCCTTCTTCTCTGCCTTTACCCCGACGAGGACGTCGGTCTCGAGGGGAGGAATGTGTGATGTCACTAGAGGCTGTGTCCTGGAGGGACGGTACATTTCTCTGAGATGGCTTCAATCACAAACAGCTATGGCTCCATCTGCTGGGCTAGTCGGGAACGTCACCCCTCAAATAAATCAATATTCCCACACAGCTGAGACTGATTAGGATCTGATGAGCTGAAGGCTTTTTAAGGGTGAGAGACACAATCAGTGTGTGTGTGGGGTTTGAGAAATAAAACTCTAAGCTGCACTAGCAGAAGAGGAACACAAAAGCTGGAGAAACTAACATTGGAAAAACCTTGCCGTTGGAAATCCTTATCAGACTGAAGAAGGGCTTGTTACTGGGTTGACCACAATCTACATGGACTGAAGTAAGAATAGAAGAATGTTTATTTACCTGAGGGAATCAGGACTATGAGAAGAGACCTCATTGAAGTTTGATGCTTGAAGGTCAACAAGATGCCAGAACGATTTTTGTTGTTAATTCCCAAAAACTATAATAAAATCCTTGTTTTATTTGAACTTTGTCTCCTCACACTACTTGAGCCATCCTGCTGAAAACTGTGTAGCCTCTCATGACATCACAATATAAACAAAGAGAGAGAAACAGAGTCAAATGCAGAGGCAGATATGTCCACTTATGGTTGCAATGGTGGCGAAGACTACGGTGGTGAGTTGGTGAAGATGTTATTGAGTGCGGCGTTGGTGGAGTGGTGAGCAGTGGTGAAGATCCGAACTGTACACAGGAACATCCACACGGAGACGGCGACGACAATAAACAATCCAACTGAAAACACGTAATCCAAACAGCATGCCACAGAGAACCACAAGACACAGGAGCTGAACATAGAGTAATCATCTGGCAGGGAACAGAGAGTCATGTGAGTATTTATGGAGTAGCAGAAATGATGATCAGCTGGAGCGAGACAATCAACACACAGGTGAGCGGCATCAGACTGATGAGCACATGGCAGATCGGTGAGTAAACAAACACACACACACACACACACACACACACACACACACACATGACACGGAGGAAACAATGGATTTCCTACCGTGACAGTACCCCCTCTCCTAGGACGTCACCTGACGTTTCCAGCCTGCTATACCTGTTGATTGTAATCATCAATAAGGCGGTGATCCAGTATGTCCCGAGCATGAACCCACCTTCTCTCCCCTATGGACCGTAACCTTCCCAATCCACCAAGTACTGAAATCCGCGTCCCCTCCGTCTAGAGTCCAGGATACGATTGACCGAATACGTCGGTTCCCCATTAACGAGACGAGGCGGGGGGGAACCGGGGCAGGCGGATTAAGACGGGAAAAAATCACCGGTTTAATTTTGGAAACGTGAAACACAGGGTGAACCCTCCTGTACGCCGGAGGGAGGTTAAGACGCACTGTTACCTGATTAATGATCTTGGTAACAGCAAAAGGGCCAATAAATTTGTGAGCAAGCTTATTCGAAACGGAACGCATCGGAATGTTCTGGGTAGAAAGCCACACTCTTTGACCGACGACGTAGACGGGGGGGCTTCGACCGGTGGCAATCGGCCTTAGCCTTGGTGCGCGACCTCACCTGGAGCAGAGCTCTACAAGCCCTGGTCCAGGTGCGGTGACACCTCTGGACTAGTGCGTGTGCGGAGGGGACCGAAACCTCGGATTCCAGACTGGAAAAATTAGGTGGTTGGTAACCTAAACTACACTTAAATGGAGACATGCTCGTAGATGACACTGGCAGAGAATTGTGTGCGTACTCCACAATAGAGAGTTGTTGGCTCCAGGACGAAGGATTCTTGGAGACCAAACATCGCAACACCCTTTCGACATCCTGATTGGCTCGTTCGGTTTGACCATTGCTCTGGGGATGAAACCCAGACGAAAGACTAACAGTCCCTCCTAGCAATTTGCAAAACTCACGCCAAAATTTGGATACGAATTGGGGACCTCTGTCAGAGACCACGTCTGTCGGGAGGCCATGTATACGGAAGACGTGATCAATGACAGCTACCGCTGTTTCCTTGGCTGAAGGTAGTTTGAGCAAGGGAATAAAGTGAGTCGCCTTCGAGAACCGGTCCACTACGGTTAAAATCACTGTATTACCCTTAGAGGGTGGGAGTGCGGTAATGAAATCTAGCAAGATATGGGACCAAGGTCTCGAAGGGACTGACAGCGGTAATAGTAACCCATCCGGAGGTCGATTGGAAGTCTTACCAGTGGCGCAAACCGAACAAGCCAAGACGAAATCGTGGGTGTCACGGGCCATACCAGGCCACCAAAATAGTTGCTTAACTAGGAACCTAGTTCTACTAACCCCTGGGTGACAAGCAACACTGGAGCAATGACCCTACTGGAGAACGTCTGACCGTAACTTCTCCGGCACAAATAGTCGGTTCGGTGGGCAACGGGCCGGGGGCGTTACCCCTTCTAAGGCAGTCAAAAACTTCGATTCGACCTCCCATCTGAGCGCGGAGATAATGATGGTCTCCGGTAAAATGTGCTCGGGAGTGGCAGTATGATCGGAACGCTCAAAAAGACGGGATAAAACATCGGGTTTCATGTTTTTGGAACCCGGCCGGTAAGAGAGTGTAAAATCGAAACGACCGAAAAATAGAGCCCACCGAGCCTGCCTGGAGTTAAGTCTTTTGGCAGTTCTAATGTATTCGAGATTCTTATGGTCCGTCCATACAATGACAGGTACCCCTGACCCTTCAAGCCAATGATGCCATTCCTCCAGTGCTAGTTTGACTGCTAACAACTGTCAATTGCCAATGTCATAGTTAACTTCCGCAGGAGATAAACGATGAGAATAATACACGCAAGGATGAACCTTTCCGTCTGAGGATGCACGCTGGGAAAGCACTGCTCCAACCCCCACCTCTGACGTATCGACCTCCACTATGAATTGACGTGAGCGATCAGGGGTGACGAGAATGGGAGCTGAAACAAAGCAGCTTTTCAGTTTGGCAAACACAGCCTCGGCTGCGTCTGACCACCTGAACGTCAAACTATAGGAGGTCAAGGCGGTCAGAGGTGCGGCTAGTTGGCTGAAATTGCGAATAAAACGCTGGTAAAAATTGGCGAACCCCAGAAATCTCTGCAGGGCCTTGCGAGACTCTGGGGATGGCCAATCAACCACAGCCTTAACTTTGTCAGGATCCATGCGAACACCCTCAGTCGAAATGATGTGTCCTAGAAAAGAAACAGACTGTGCATGAAAAACGCATTTTTCCGCCTTGACAAAAAGCCCATTCTCTAGCAACCGCAGAAGCACTCATCGTACGTGTTGCAAATGTTCCTGGAGAGACAAAGAAAAAATTAGTATGTCATCCAGATAAACATATATAAACTGATCTACCATGTCTCGCAACACGGCATTAACGAGTGCTTGCAAGACCGCTGGAGAGTTCGTGAGCCTGAAAGGCATCACGCAGTACTCAAAATGGCCTCTAGGGGTGTTAAAAGCAGTCTTCCATTCATCCCCCTTCCTGATGCGAACCAAATGATAAACGTTACGTAAGTCCAATTTAGTGAAGATAGACGCTCCCTGCAACCTCTCGAAGGCCGAAGACATCAACGGCAAAGGATACGTATTCTTCACCGTGATGTTGTTCAACCCTTGGTAGTCAATGCAAGGTCACAAGGATCCGTCTTTCTTACCCACAAAAAAGAACCCCGCCCCCGCTGGAGAGGAGGAAGGACGAATGAACCCCGTTGCTAAAGAATCAGAAATGTATTTCTCCATGGCCTCCATCTCAGGAACAGATAGAGAGTATAACTTGCCCTTAGGCGGAAACGTACCTGGCAATAAGTCTATACCACAGTCATAGGGACGATGCGGAGGGAGAGAATCAGCCGTGACTTACTGAACACCTCCTTCAGGTCGAGGTACTCCGCGGGCACGTTAGACAAATCCACTGCTTCCCCCTGAAACACAGACTCAGAAACAGTTAGACAGGCAGAGACAAGACAGGACTTATGACACTCCTCGCTCCAGCTGGTAACAGAACCCAGTTTCCAGTCAATTTTGGGATTATGAGAGTGGAGCCAAGGATGTCCGAGAACGATGGGTGAGAGGGATGTGTCAGTGATGAAGAATGAAATAGTCTCAGTGTGGTTGCCAGAGGTGATGAGCGTGACTGGAGCGGTGGTGTGTTTGATAGTGGGAAGCTGTAATCCGTTGAGCGCAAAGGGAGCGATCTGGTGAGTAAGTGGGATGAAGGGTATCTGGAGCTTACGTGCAAGTGCGCTTTCGATAAAGTTTCCCTCCGCCCCAGAGTCCAAAAGTGCATCCCCAGTGTGTGTCTTAGTGGACCACCGTAGTCTCACCGGAAGGAGAGTAGATGTAGTCGAGGTCTTGTGTGCAGAGATCCCGCCCGATAGTAGCCTCCGTCTTACTACTGGGCTTGGTCTTTTACCGGGCATCTCTGGCAACGGAGTACTTCTTGGGAATAGGTAACCGGGGTTCTGGTAAAAAACTACCCCCTGGAGGTGAAGATGGTGCGGGCGGCGTGGGTGGCGCAGTGGGTAGCGTGGGATGTGGAGATCGCTGAGAGAGCTCGGACGCTTTCGGCACCATTGCATGGACGGCCTTCCGCATATCCTCGATAGCTTTGTCTTGATGATCCATACGAGCCAATGATCTCTGAAGAAACTCCTCGAGCGTTGTGGTAGGTTGATCGCCTGCTGCTTCCATGTTGGCCGGATGATTCTGTAATGATACGAAATACGCGGAAGCAAATGCAGGTGAAATATAAACAATGTTTATTGATATAAACAAAAAGAGAGAAACAGAGTCAAATGCAGAGGCAGATATGTCCACTGATGGTGGCAATGGTGGCGAAGACTACGGTGGTGAGTTGGTGAAGATGTTATTGAGTGCGTCGTTGGTGGAGTGGTGAGCAGTGGTGAAGATCCGAACTGTACACAGGAACATCCACACGGAGACGACGACGACAATAAACAATCCAACTGAAAACACGTAATCCAAACAGCACGCCACAGAGAACCACACGACACAGGAGCTGAACATAGAGTAATCATCTGGCAGGGAACAGAGAGTCATGTGAGTTTTTATGGAGTAGCAGAAATGATGATCAGCTGGAGTGAGACAATCAACACACAGGTGAGCGGCATCAGACTGATGAGCACATGGCAGAGCAGTGAGTAAACAAACACACACACACACACATGACACGGAGGAAACAGTGGATTTCCTACCGTGACAGAAAGGGATTAAAGATAAATGATTGACCGTCAGATTTGAATTTGACCTCAAGACTTCAAAACACTAGTGACGCCAAGATTTCGCTCCTCGGAGTGTCGGAAGAGTGACAGAGAAGGCTACTTGTGGAGTGTAGTGAGTAACTTTTACCAAGTGACCTTGTGGCACTGTGGTAGTGTTAACTTACGGACCTACGACATGGGCAACCAGGGTTTGATTCCCTTCAAGGCAATATATTTTTTTAAATAGGTTACAGTAAGGGTATACTGTAAAATGGAACTGCGGTAAAGTCATTATACTGTAAAAAAACATGTACAGTTATGGTACTGTAATGGCAGTATCGCATATATATAATAAAAAGTCTAACAGTACAGATCCATGGTGCAGTGTCAAAACAGCTGCGACTGAACGCTACCCCATAGTCATGCAATGTGAAAAGATCTGTGACCAAACTACTTTGAAAATCGTGCAGTCTGAACTCGGCTTAACACAGATTTAGACCAGTGGCGGCTCGTGACTGCACTTCCGAGGATGCGCAAATTCATAATAAGTGTTCGGATTGTCACGTGTGTGGTTCCCTTTTTCAAAATATGTGTCATGCGTGTCTAGAGATCCTGTGTGCATCACGTGTTTTGTCGAAATAAGTGCCTGCTAGAGACGCGTCAAAACCGTTTATGATAAAAGAGACGCTCGTGTTCCCTAAATACACGCAAGACACTCCCTTTACAGTAAACTCTGATTACGCATGAGATTGTGCGAATATCTGGTACACGCGAGCGTCTCCTTTCAAGTTCTAGGCAGCAGGCACTTATTTTGTGATGACACGTGATGCACACACGATCTCTCAAAGCGCAGAACACATATTTTGAAATGACGAACCATACACATGACAAGCTACATACATGTTGTGACGAACTTCGCATCGTGAGCTTCAGCCACCACTGATTTAGACAGATTTATAAACAATATTTGAGAGAATTAGGCCTTTTGTGTACATAGAAGAAATATGAGATCGTTGAGTTTAGCTCATAAAAAAATGGGGCAAAACAAAAGTGTTGGGTTTATAATTTTGTTTAATGTTTATCCAGCACATACAGATTGTCAGAAATTACCAACATTTTTTACTTTCCTTTACTGCCAGTAGACCTTCTTATGTTGTCCATTTTTATATAACAAAGATGACATGAGCAGTTTATAGATTATAATATATATGTCATGATTTCGGTCTTACCGGTTTGCTGTGTGCCCTGTTTCCCTGTGTTGTTTTGTGTTTGTTGACAGATTCACTCGCGCGCCTCACACAGGTGTTCCTGGTTCTCTGTGATTTCCTCACCGCGTCATCTTCACCTGAAGCTTGTTTATTCCCAATCGGCAGTAGTATAAAGTCCTCTCTATTCCCCTCAGTATTTGCGAGTCCGTCTTTTGATGTACGTCGCCGTATCGTGTCTTGTCGTGTCTTGTTGACTTAATAATAGTCTGTGTTATCTGCTTTTCGCTATTTCAGAGATTTGGCTGCTGTTTGATCTCCTGTGGATATTTGTCTCTCCGCTGTGGATTTACTACCTGCTGTTGGATTTATAAGAGACTCTATTTCCTCATTGACTGTGCCAACTGTTCTGATCTCACAGCGAGCAACGGAGTTTGTGCCCGTAAGGGTTGCCCGTTTCTGGGGTTTAATGACTATTTCTCTCTATCTCCATAGACTGCCCTTGCACCAGTTGAAAGCCTGTCGGGATTAATTCGCCTGCCTTCCTGTTTCTCCACCTGCGGTGCCTCGCTGCGGAAGTTTGGTAATCCGGCTGGTTTCTCCCCGGTGCCAGGGTGAGACTGCCCAGTCGTTCAGGCTTCTGCGCTGCTGTGCGCGCAGGAGCGACCTACGTGCCTTCCCCCATATTGGGGGTTCAGATACCTGAGTAATTCCCCGGTTTGAAGAAGGTCGAGGACGGCCGAGGCATCTTCAGTTTCTCTATTTCCCACCAGCAGTCTTTCTGTTTTCTGCATTGTCAAATAAAGTTACCTTTTGCATTGGGATCCTGATTCTGTTGTTCCTTACTATATATATATATATATAAAATAAATTGTCAACATAACCTTTCCTCTACATCCAAACAAACTTCTTTATCGTCATTTCTGTTTAGTGTATGATATCATTTAGTATATTATTTACATTACATTTATTAATTTGGCAGACACTTTTATTAAAAGCAACTTAAGCGAGCATTTAACATTTTAAACTAAGAGCCACCAGCAAGCAGAGAAAACAAAGCTATAAGTTCACAAGTGGAAATAATGAAGCAATGCATTTGCAGAAACGTCTATAATATACTCTATGATGTGATTATGATAAGTCAGCAAATTTCTTCAAATAACTATTGAAGAACTTCTTGGTAATACCAACAGCATAATTCTGCATATGATCAGTTTTTGTTCTTGATTTCTTGGTAAAACAAAGAGGAACAGAAACAGATTAACAACCCATTTTAAAATAGTGAGTTTCTCAACAATCAATAGAAACTGATCAAAAAAACTGGACCGAGCATTAAAAAGCAATTATGGTCCGATTCACAACTTTACTTTTCCTTTGGTGTTTAAGTGTGTATTATTACATGTTAATGATATGCATAAGGTACAAACCACAAAGTAAACGATGACGCGAGTTATCATCTCCAATGTAAATCTCTTTGCTTGGTCTCCAACAAACACCCAGACTGCAGGCAACAGTTTACTTCCTGGGATTGGTGATGTAGACAAGACTGACATTATCATAATTCCTCCCACTTTGGACTCACAGCCTGTAAGTTAACTCCTGTTAACATTGCATTGTGAGTAAATCTTTCAAACATGGTAAGGAGTGTCACATTTACAGCTGACATCAGAGGTATTTAGACCAATCACAATGTACAGATTAGCTGGCCAATCAGGGACACAGAGATTTTCAGATCGATGAGTTTTGTACGAAATCAGAATGTTTGAGGAAGGCAGGGAAATGTGGAGCTACAAAAATGTATAGTATCTAGAAAATTATGTGTTTTTTGAACCATAAACCACGCGAACACATTGTATTATACCAAACTACACAAAATAATCTTTTTTTTACCAATGAAATAGGTGCACATTAATATAGCAGTGCAGTGTTGTAATGTAACAAAGTAAAAATACTTCGTTACTGTACTTAAGTAGAAATTTCACGTATCTTTACTTTACTTCGCTATTTAAATTTATGTCAACTTTCACTTTTACTCCACTACATTTTCTAGATAAAATGTATACTTTTACTCTGATACATTTCCACTAAGCATATTTGTTACTCGTTACTACAAAATAAAATCAGAAGAAATGTGTGCAACCTCAATAAGGGAGTTTTTGGCGAATCACTGCTTCTAGATTGCATTACTCACGCTCCGCACACTCTATTTCACGCACACTCTATTTTAGCGTAGTGTTGCCAAAGGAGGATGAAGCACAACTGAAACCGCAATGAAAGCACCTACTGGAGGACCTCCCGTTATCGTAATCGACCACCCCGACGATGAACAGGGTGAGAAAGCTAACGTTATACACCCGTGGCTGTATTTGTAAGAAATGTTTTTGTACATTGGATTCCCGATTACCGAATAAAGTGCCTCTTATGCCTACCGAAAATCACTTACATTTTGTCATTTAAAAACTCCCCGTCCAACCTGAAGAATCACATCAAGGTACGTTAAAATAATAGTTATTAAGTAAAGCAACAATGTCAATGTGATTCAACATTAGTTATCATAAGCCGTATCAGATAATTATCTGTCTAATGTGATGGCCAGGCGCACATGTTTAATAAACGTCAACGTTAACATTACACCGCTGATTTTCCCATGGATTTATTTAATTCACAGAGAACTCTCAACTGAAACACGCTTAACTGTTTATGGTAACATTATAGCATAACTGCCGGCCGAATATTCCCTCCGGTAGGCTAATGTTAGATTGAGAAATATTTTTTAAAAACTGCTATCAGTGGCAGGTTAGAAAGAAAGTGTTAAGGACTGTATTTACGTCTTCAAAAGCATCATACGTTTTGTCAAACTTGAGATTTCCTTTTATGTTAATTAACTCAAAACTCAGTGGTTAAAGGATAATGTTGTGCTAATGTTATACATTATGAATTTACGCTTGCATTGTTGATCAAACTCACAGTGCTTTCATTGCCACACAACGAGTTGGCATTTTTTCTTAGTAGAGCAGCTAACTTAAAGGGATACTCCACTTTTTTCAAAAATATGCTCATGTTTTGAAAGAAATAAGTTATTATTTATTTTTCATTTTTACCTGAAGTTCATCCAAAACGAAATTTCTGCTCTTTTATTTGATGTCATCTCTAAAAATATGCTGTTTGCTCTTTGAACTTAAGAGAATTGTGCCTGAAAAGTCCTGGAAAAAACAGATTTTTATTTTATGATTGAGATTAAGAAGATAATGGGAACCCTGAATATGCTTCACTATAAGAAAGCCACAATAAAGTTCACAATCAAAGTTCTAACCGCTTGCTTAAAAAAAAAAAACTTTTTACTTTTACTTCAAATACTTAAGTACATTAAATATCAGAAAACTACTTTTGATACTTAAGTACAGTAGCCTATATATCTGATACTTTAAGACTTTTACTTGAGTAATATTTTAAAAGACAACTTTCACTTCTACCAAAGTCTTTTTCTAGTACAATACTTGTACTTTTACTCAAGTATTGCTTTCTAGTACTTTATACAACACTGTAGCAGTGTAGCTTTGTGTTTCAAATTTTCTGCAGATAACTCTAATGTACTCATAGGCAAGGCAAGGCAAGTTTATTTGTATAGCACATTTCATACACAGAGGTCATTCAAAGTGCTTTACATAGAAATGAGAAAACAATATATAAAAGAGAAAAAAGAAAATGTAAAAATAAGAGATACACAATACAATCGCAATAAAAACAAAGATACATGCGAATTTAAAATAAAAATGAAAGAAAATAAATGTTATTTTAATAAAAACAGTTTAAAGTGTTAAAAAGAATAAAACAGAATTAAAAGTGACTTTAGTTAATAGTGCAGTCAGTGTGAAGCAGCACAGTGCTCATTCAGTAAATGCAGAGTTAAACAGATGTGTTTTTAATCTAGATTTAAAAGTGTTTACTGTTGAAGCACATCTGATCTCTTCTAGAAGCGGATTCCAGCTACAGGTGGCATAATAACTAAATGCTGACGCACCTTGTTTTGAGTGAACTGAATGCAGTATGTCAGTAATAACCTGAGTAATATGCCATTTGTTTATTGTTTAAGTGCTGGTCATTCTGTGTTGCCAGATATTAGTAAAAAACAAACAATAAAGGCCATAGATGAAAAATAAGTTCGGACCTGTCTTTCAGAAATAAATCTGAGACATTGCTTACACTAACCTGCACATTCTCACTTTAAACATTTCCCAAAGTGTCACATTAATTGCTAAAACATGAAACCGCCCCATAGAGGTCTTAGCAACATTGGAAGACAAACACGTCTGTTGTTCCTTGCAAAGTTCTTCTGTTCTGTTTTTAGATTCATGGTGTGACGCGGTGCTTCTCTTCCGGTGTGCAACGCCCTTAAGTGTCACGCTGGTAACTGAACTTTGTCATTTCAATACATTAATATAAAAAGATTTCATCTTATGAAGTAGCCTTCTACTCTCACCGGTTACATTTAAGGCCTAGTCCACACAGACACAGGTATTTTTATAACGGTGACTTTTTTATGCAGTTCGGCCATTCGCAGTATAACGGCACTGAAACCGAACATTTTGGAAAACCCCTGCCGGAATGAGGGGTACAGATAAAGATAAAGGATAGTAGGCTTAAAACAAACTCCATCTAACTGTGTATTTTTTAAAGTTTTCTTTTTCATTAAATAAGAGGTCTTATTTAATGAAAAAGATACACAGTTAGATGGAGTTTGTTTTAAGCCTACTATCCTTTATCTGTTTGTATATGTGAAAGATTTTTTTCTAAATCAACCAAAACATGCTTATCTGTATATTTAAACAACATTTCAGGAGAAAGTCATTAACTAGGAAAGATCTGTTGTGTAAAAGATATTTTTGTTTATTTAATCAACTGCTGTGATTTGTCAGAAGTATGTACATGATATAAGCACATTTTAATCTGTTAATGCCAAATTTGCTTGTTGTGATTATGATGACAATACTGGACGCAAATTTTACAGTATCCACTTGTAATGTCTCTATTATAAATGGACTAGTATAGTACATTAGCCTGTATGGCCATGATATAGGCTTATTGCATTAGCAAAACTTTAGCTAACTTATTACATGAGTCATGCATGTTAGCAAGACAAAATAAATTTGTCTTGTGGCTTAGGTGCAAAATTTAGTATTTTGTTCATCACCACACCTTAACAAGAAGTCAAGAAAAAGACAACTGAATTAAGAGCTGGGAATGGCTACTGCCTACCTGTGTGATGTGCCAGTGTTGGAGATGTGTGTTGTTTACAGCTGGACAGACAAGTGAACTTGCAGACATGGGCAGGGGCGGAGGGATGGAGAGATTTTTGTATTTTAAAAAAATACTGATTAAAACTGAAGAAACAAGTACTGATACCAGAAAAATCGACTTACGTACAGTAACGGAGTATTTGACCCATCTCTGGTCTCACGTCCTTTACAGTAAAGTAGAGCTGTCCAGTCAACTGTATGTACTGTATGTCAATCACTTGATGAGCCTGCACGTGACAACATGAAAACACAATAAATTCACTGTCCGGCTGCACTCAGCAGTTTAAACAGTCATTATTATAGACAGTGCTAATTCAGACAGGCACATATACTGTATAACAAAACTAGCAGACGCGCTAAATGCTAAATTTGTCAAATAAGACCCTACGGCTGAAGAGGAAGCGGTTTAAAACTCTTGAATCGCTGGACAGCACCTCTTCGCCTTATGTAGGCCTACTTTATCAGCAGCTATACATCTGTAAACAATGTTACATCCTACCCACTAAACACAGGACGTCGGATAGACGTGCAGATCATGTCTATATTGGGTCCGTCGGTCCATGACCAATTCTGGACATGTATTCGACTTCCAAACTAGGTCCACTCTTTGGACGTCCCACCATGACCCTATTTGGACGTCATATTGACGGGCAACATTGGACGTTTAAACTGGGTAATTTTTTGGACGTCATATTTATGGGCAACATTTGACGTTTAAACTGGGTAATTTTTGGACGTCTATGACAGGTCTATGTCTATATTACATGATTAGGCCTATAAAAATGTGTTTATTTACAAATATCAGCATTATTGTACCAACATGATTAATACATACGAATAGTCTATATTATTATTACAGTACTGTTTTTTCTGCTTTCTTGAATTACATACAAAATTCATCTAAATGTACCATTAAAAATATGGAATTAAATGTGTAGTTCGTTATATTAAAAGTATATGACCATACTAATAATTTAACATGAAAATATTCTCATATTAAATTGTTCATGATATGAATGCAATAAGAATGCCTTATATACAACCTGAAAGTATGGCCATGTGGCCTAGTGGTTAGAGAGACTTGTTTGTAACCCAGAGATCGGGAGTTCAAAACCCACAGCTGGCAGGAAATGTCTGAAAGGTTTCGGTGTGGTGGATGGGTGAAGTGCAGAGGCAATCATGTCTTTTCGCTTTTTTCATGTCTCTTTTCCTTACACGGCGGTCCTACAGTTGTCAACATTTTTAGACGTGCAGAACACGTCGAAAAAAAGACGTCGCCTGGCGTTACAAAACAACCCCTTTTATGGACCGGATTCGGACGTCCAAAAATTACATGAAAAATACGTAATTCCGACGTCACTTTGCGCAGTGGGTATTTACTTACAAAAATAATATATCGGTCAAAATTAATTATTAATGTCCCGTTATTTTCTGGTTACTACAATTCATACACAAGGCATTTTATTGAAGGTAATATACTATATCAGGGCCGGAGTGGGGCCACTTTTCAGCCCGGGAGTTTCGTACCCAAGACCGGCCCACTTTTTCCAAAGTGTTATTCTAAATTAGCACTTTTTTCAAATTGGATAAATAAAGCAACAGTTCAGCTCTTACTATAGTTTCTATTAATATCATGGTTAAACAAATAAGGTAAAAGTTAAATAATATTTCACTTAAGATGAGAAGTTAACAAAAATATTCCTCTACACTCTAAAAAAAAAAAGGCTGTGTTATTTTTTTACCCATAATGGGTAAATATTGGACAGAACACATGCTGGGTTAAAAATAACCCAATGTTGGATTGTTGTTATGCAACCATGGGTTATAATAACCCAACAGTTGGGTTAAAACAACCCAGCATTGGGTCAATTTTAACCCAGCAGCGTGTTCTGTCCAATATTTACACATTATGGGTCAAAAATAATCCAGCCCTTTTTGGAGTCTATTCCACAAGAAAAGGTTGATAAATTATTAACATTGCTAATGCTATGAGGGCTATGATTAATCAGATGCAAATAGAAACATAAAACCCAGTCCGAATTAAAAAAGAAAACAATTTGACAAAAATATTGAATCCAATATTGGGTAAATATATAGCATAACAAGTGATTTATAAGCTTTTTTCGGCTGGTCATTTTTGACTGGGGACACAAAAGGCGTTATATGAACACAGCCTGATTGTTACATAGCTTTAATTCATATTGTTTACTCATTGCCTCCTCGTTTTTAGCGGGGAACTGGCTTATCTGCTGCTAAGCTGCTTGCATAATATTTGCAAAGTCTATGAATCGTCATGTATACACAAAAGGCTAATATTTTAACTTAAAAAAAAATGTTGGCTTGTAAATAGTTTGACATCGGTATTAGCCGAATAATTACGTTGCTAATGCTAATCATTACTAGGCTTATTTCTCTTTAAGTTACCTGTTGTTGTCCTCTTGAAAATAAATCTGTAAGTTTGGCACATTTGGCAGCATCATCCTCTAATGGATTTTTTCTTCAACCTGTTTTTTACGCCCTCCTCCTCTCAGACGCGTATTGTTACGGTAGGGCCGGCCCAGCCTACCGGAGAAAAGTTTTCTTGGACGCGCTATGGACCGAACCAACTCTATGGGAGGGGAGGCGAAAACTCCCTCACATGGTACAACCCATGCAGAGGCTGTGCGCTGCAGTGTCAATGCGAAACGTGTGAAGTGTTTTTTAAGAAAAGATAGACTCACTAACGTGACAAATGTAAAAAAAAAAAAAAACTCGACCGGCCCAAAAGTGAAGCGGCCCACCGGGAATTCTCCCGGTTCTCCCGATTACCCACTCCGGGCCTGTACTATATACTATATAATTACTGTCCTCCTTCTCTGCAGAATGCATTTTTTTTATTAGGAAGCTTAATAGAGCTTTAGCACTTTATGTGCTCATCAACCGCACTGACAAAATGTCTCTGCCATTCTTCTTGTTCCTCAAATCAAGCTTCAAAAATGCAGTCATTTTTTTTTATAAAAAAAGGAAATATATCGCTTGGTTTCATCTTCTCAAATTTTAAAATAGCACCTGTGGCGCCTGGTGCTATTTTTTTGGGGGGGGGGGGGGGCACACAAACAGACTCAAAACAAACTTTTACTGTAGTAATGCAGGACTGTAAATAACCATTTATCAGGTGATGGATATCATTACTCCTTAGCAAAAATGCTGAAAATGTTACTGTTGAAGTCAACTGTTAAAGCATTTAATAATTATTTATTACGGTAATCATTTAAACAAACACACACACACCAGAGGTTGGGTTAGACTTTTTCACTTAAAAAAATCCTGTCATAGTCAATTATTATCCGTCATTTCATGTTTTAATGATCATTTCTAATCATGAACTTAAAAGACAAGCATAGAAGCTCAAATGTGTTTATTTATTTGTTTAGAGAACAGATAAACAGAGACGGTGCATTACTTAACTTAACATGTTTAACATCACATGAACCAGATTAATAAATGTTTTTTTTTCTCACAGTGACAGCGATAAAACACGTGAACTTTATGCTGAACAGGCAGAAATGTTCAAATCACAAAATACTGTTGCAATTAAAATAGCAACAAACGTCTTAATTGAATTAAACTCATGACACTGTATTTTGTATAATATATGCATTAATGCAGACTCTCCTCCATTACATTTGGGTTAACCCGATCTGACACACGCACGCACGCAAGCACCCCCACCCACACACACAGTAAAGTTGCTTAAACACAGACCAGTACTTTAAAAAAAAAGTTGACCAAGCCAAGAAAAATACCAGATTATCTGAGCATCATGTCCACACAAAGGCAGCTCAAATGTGCCACAAAATCTTGTGCAGTCTATGACGCAGACTTTCAAACAGCAAAAAGGGAAAACAATAAAAGTCATGACTTATATAGCATCCAGCTAACGTTAGCCAACTCCGTTTGCCATAAGTGCTGGAAAAGCACACATTGTAATCTCAACCGCGATCACTTCCTGCTGCTCAACTGGTCCAATCTCCTTAATCCTTTATTTATTCTTTAACTGAACGCCTTAAAAGGGTAATATTGTAAGGATAAAATGATATTTTCTTTTATCTCAAGATATTTCTCTTGCTTTCACTGATCAGTGCTGTATCTATCAGTTACATGACAATCTGCAATGCGGTTATGAGACTCTGAGGATGATCGATCCAATCACATGAGGTCAAAGACATAAAAAACAATATTGATTCTCTTACAACATAAGTGGGCACCATGAGCTCACAAGATCCTCATAATGTTGTCACAATGTGTGTTTAGTGTTAATAATTATAATTAACAAGGAAACAAGAGCGTGGGGTCAAGACTGAAGACAGGAGAGCATGAGACACTCATAACACAACACAGATCACGTGACTCTCCACACAAACACAAGACAAGTATATGGGGGGGTCAGGACCCTGTCACAAAAATCAAAGACTTAAACACATACATGACTGAGAGGATCCTGACAGAACCTAGAAAATGCATCCATTCAATAATAAGCAGTCGTAGTGGTTAGAAACAAATAAACAAATATTTTTTACAAACTTTAGATGGGCTTGGATGTTTATCTTGTGATAAAAGGCTCATAGCCCAAATATAAAGAATTTTGGAGATTTTTGTCACATGTATGGAGCAACCAGTACACGCCAGATATTGTTGTGATTCTTTTAATGTTGCTGTAGGCATGGCTGTAAACATGGTTTGAAAATTAGTGAGGTCCTGGGTTGTTAAGAGTTAACAAATGCTATCCTAGGAGGAAAAGGTGGACTAAAATACACTCAGTAAATGTACTATTTTGTGCACTAATGTTGTAGTTAATATACCAAAAATTTGTCTAGATAAACTTAATAACATCTAGCCTACTTGCTTCTATTAAAGTACTGGTATTGTATACTTTTTCAGGTGCATTGAAGTACTACTCAAGAAGAACTATAAGGTCCATTGTGTATTTGTAGCACAGAACTATTACAAAAAAAAAAAAAAAAACACTTAAGGACAGGGTTTAGATTAATCCAGGACTATTTTAGGACATTTAAATTTTTTTACAAACAAACCTTACAATAAACAATACTGGTGTGCATCTTGAGACAAAACAATGGCACTGATATATGTTAAAATATGTCAGAACAAGGGGTTTTGAAATTGAAATAAGTCAAACATGCATTTAGGACTAGCATAAGTCCTGTCCGGAAAACCGTCTTTGTCACATTTTCATTAGATACACTCTTTATAGTCACCAAAATGTGAATCCCTGTGGAGAATAGAAATGCTGTACATGTTAGAATTAAACACAAACATGTTTGTCATCTACACTAACAAAAAATGCTTTTAACAATAAGCTCATATTTGTCACATTTTCAAAAGACACATGAACAACAAGACATTTCTTTTCTAAATTAAATGGATAGTTCACCCAAACATTAAAGTTCTTTCATCATTTACTCACTCTTGTGTTGATACAAACATGTGTACATTTCTTTGTTCTTTTAAACACGGAGGAAGATATTTTGAGGAATGTTTGTAAAGAAACCATTTGTGAGCACCATTCAGTTCCATAGTAGGAAAAAAGAATATTATGAAAGTAAATAGGGCTCACGAACGATTTGGTTACAAACATTTCTCAAAATATCTTCCTTCATGTTTTTCAGAGCATAAAAATTTATACAGGTTTGTAACAACGCGATAGTCAGTAAACGATGACAGAATTTTTATTTTTGGGTGAACTATCATTTTAATTTTAACAGAAACCATGCTTAATAAGCTTGGATTTGTAAAAAAAAAAAAAAAACACATTAACAATCTTTAACATGTTAATCTGTCTGCTACATTTCATTTGACCAAACAGCTGGTTTGCCAAGGTTTGTATTTTAGGTTGCAGGTCTTTTTTGTCCCATGGAAAGTAAAATGCACTGAATGAATTCAAATGTGTACTTCAGTGACTTTGGGTAATTCAGAACAGAAGGCACATTGCTTCAGGAAGGTCACATAGATTGTTAATCACCATTTATTATACCATTTGAGGATGTAAACTCTAAAAACCAATGGTCCTAAATAGCACTAAAAGTGGTTCACTGGCTCGTAATCACAGGGGAACCATTTTTTGTGCCATATAGCACCTATATAGTACCTATGTTGAACCATATTGTGCTATATAGAACCATATCTGGTGATGCTATATCACCCCCAGATGGTTTCTCATAGGTGCGTATAGCTATATATTGCTAAAAAATGGTTCCCCTATGATTATGAGCTTTTAGAGCTATTAAGCATATATTTATATCATATATTTTCAGTGATGTGAGCCTAAAGATATCAATATCACTTTGTTTATGTAAATGAGGAAGAGTCATATCGCTTTCAAGTTTAAATACGGCGTACCACAGGGATCAGTTTTAGGCCCCATCCTATTCTCGTTATATATGTTACCTCTAGGAGACATTATCAAGAAACATAACATAAGTTTTCACTGCTATGCGGATGATACCCATCTTTACATCTCGTCACATCCTAGTGAAACCCACCAGTTTTCAAAGCTAACAGACTGCATTAGTGATATTAGGGACTGGATGGCACATCATTTTCTTATGCTAAACTCCAATAAGACAGAGATACTTATTATTGAACCAAATTGCTCCAAACATAATATGTCAGACTACAAGTTGCCCATAGATGGCTGCACGGTGGTGCCATCTTCCACTGTTAAGAACTTAGGTGTGATATTTTATTTTATAATAGGGATTGTGAATGAGTTCAGAATCAACCAGTCACAATCAGACTTAAACTAAATATGAATAGTAAATACCTGTCATTAATTAAAACTAATAATTGAGTGTGACTGGTCCAAAAGTTTTTTTCTGACATCAGTTTGGTAATATCCAACTGAAAAAGTCATGGCTGCAGAGAGCTTACTCAGCAAGTATGAAATCACATTGTTGGAAATATCAATCATCAGAGGGTTACAAAATATTTCCAAGACATTGAATATACCATGAAATACTGTAAAGACAATAATCAACAAGTGAAGATAATGACACAACACCGACATTACTAAAATTGATGAGTAGACCAGGACAAAACTGGTAAGGAAGGCTGCCAAGAGGCCTACAGCAACAGAATTGCAACAATATCTGGCAAGGACTGGTTGCCCCCTAAATGTGACAAAAATATCCCGAAAAATCTCAATTCTTCTTGTTTGGGCTATAAGCCTTTTATAACACAAAAACCCATCCAAGCTAATATTGAATGGATGCATTTTCAAGGTCAGACAACTACCCTGCACCACCAGTCTCTGTTCATATTATATTATTTGTGTCGGAACTGCAGCATGATTGCATAATCAAGCTGCTGCTGTGTACCCATACCATAAAAACAGAAAACAGATAAGAAAGAGAAAAAAATCTATGTTTACTACTCTTTATGTATGTTCTGTACCTTCTTTGCAAAAAAAGATAAGAAAGAGAAAGCACCAAAATGTTCAGTGCTGTTTGCATCATCTTGGTTCTTCTTTTTAAACTTCTGGTTCCCTTTCAGTCGGTCACTACGACATCACGTCGTGACAGACGAATTGAGAACTGCTTCGCGGGGACCTATCTACTTCGAGAAACCTTTAAAACGGCAATGAACTTGGCATGCAGATAAATGCATCTGCCGGCGCCGCCCTGCCGCACAGGTATTTAATGAGAGGCAGGTGCAGTTATCAAATCAGCTTTTTAGCTTCGAAAGCTGGCAGACCTGTACTGCTCACAAGAAGCTGCTCTTTTCTGTCTTTAGGAATAGATATCTGCATGTCAGTTGATTGGGTGAAGGCACCACAGCGGGGCTCACGAGTGTTTCCACCGTCCTTTGATCTACGTGATCACTTTCACTCTCTTTAGTTGAGTGTGTGCATTCTCCCCCCTGTGTGCTTAATCAACTTGAACATCTCAAAGAGTGATTTCCCTAAAAGAGCTAATGTTGAACTTGCGTCGTTTTAAAGACAGCTGTTCTCTGCTCACGGGCGTTAAGTGTCTTTTTAAAGATGTCTTTTCGTCCGTGCTCCAGTTCTGGATGCGGCAAATACATGGGTCCTTGTGATGGACACGATCGCTGATTCGGTATCTGCCGTAACATCGGAGGGGGGGCGTCACTCTCGGACGTTGATCCGGATTCTCTCCCTCCTTCGGGAACGGTTGCGGTTCCCGATCTCAGTCCAGAGATGACAGCCATGCTCGCTCGGGTTGCGGAGTCGGTCGGGTTGGAGTGGAGAGCTCCTCCCCCTCCTGTACCGTCCCGCCTAGATGATTGGTACTTTGGGGCTGCACGGACTTCCCAGTCCTCCCCACCAGTGCCATTCTTACTCGAGGTGCATGATGAGCTGACTCGGACATGGAAAACCCTGTTTTTCTCCCGGAACCGTCTGCATCAGCTAACACCCCTCACCTCCCTCGATGGCGGGGCGGCTAAAGGGTATGCTGGTATCCCGACAGTGGAGCGTTCAGTAGCGCTGCAGTTGTGTCCTGCTGGCGTTTCCTACTGGAAGGACCGTCCAACCCTTCCCTCGCAACCTGCAGACACTCATAAGCTCTGACGGAGTCTGCGTACCGGGCTTGTGGGGAGGTGGCCTCAGCCTTACATGCCATGGCTTTGTTGCAGGTCCATCAGGCTAAGGCTCTGAAGGATCTGCACGAGGGAGGTCACGATTCGGCGGTCTTGAAAGTCCTGCATGCGGCTACAGATCTAGCGCTACGTGCGACCAAGACTACCGCACAGGCGGTCGGTCGTGCTATGTCCACCCTGGTGGTCCAGGAACGCCACCTCTGGCTGTGCCTGGCGGACATGCGGGATGACAATAAAACCCGGCTCCTAAATGCTCCAGTGTCCCAGGCCGGCCTGTCCGCGAGGCGGTCGAAGACTTCGCACAACAGGTCTTGGCCACCCAGAAGCAGACTGAGGCCCTTGCTAACACCTGCCCCGTCGACGTCGGCACCTCAGTCTGCCCCTCGCTGAGCGCGTCCTGCAGCGGCGGCCGCCTCCGTTCCTCATCGTGGATCTTCTAGGAAGCAAGGAACCGTCCGTAAGCAGCCCGCCCCGCCTGCTAAGCCTGCCCTGAGACGGGCGACCTGGAGGTGGAGGGAATCGTTCTTCGGGAGAATCGTTCTTACGTGAATGCACCCTCCCCCCGGAGGAGGACCGGGCGGGGAATCTTTGGTTTTCTTTAATTTCCGTTCCACCGGCTTTTTAGCCGGCACCCACAAAAACACAAAAAGAGCGAATTCCTCTTCCTCCTCCAGGTCTTCAGAGGCAGTTGGGTGTGACGGATGGACTCATACCCCTACGTCCTCCCTCTCCTCTCTCGCCAACGGATGTGTCGAGCACCCCGGGACGTCTTCATCAGAGTCTTCCCCGCACAGCCATCCTTCAGCGGAGTCAGGTGAGTGCTCATTCAAACAATACACATGTCAACGCAGCCCAAGAGAGCGCATCGTCTATACAATTCGCCCGGCGACCTCCCAAATTTACGAGCATTCGTTTCACTATAGTGAAACCCACCGATGCGCACGTACTCCGTGCAGAGATTGCCATCCTGCTGGCGAAGGACGCAATAGAGCCGGTTCCTCCAGCCGAGATGAGGTCAGGGTTTTACAGCCCTTACTTTATCGTACCCAAGAAAAGCGGCGGGTTGCAACTGATCCTGGATCTGCGCGTTTTGAATCGAGCACTTCACAGAATGCCATTCAAAATGCTGACGCAGAAGAGCATATTTCAATGCATTCGCCCACAGGATTGGTTTGCAGCCATCGACCTGAAGGACGCGTACTTTCATGTCTCGTTTCTGTGCTTTGCGATCGAGGGACGGGCTTATCAGTACAAAGTCTTACCGTTTAGGCTCTCTCTCTCCCAGCGTCTTCACGAAAGTCGCGGAGGTGGCTTTAAAACCCCTCAGAGAGAGCGGTGTTCGCATCTTGGCATATCTCGACAATTGGCTCATTATAGCACAGTCGCGTCAAATGCTTTGCACTCACATAGATTGTGTGCTCAAACATCTCGCCCGTCTCGGTCTTCAGGTCAATCGGGAAAAGAGCAAACTTTTCCATACACAGAGGATCTCTTTTCTCGGTATGGAATTGTCTTCGGTCAATCTCACAGCACGTCTCATGGAGGCGCGCGCTCAGTCGATTCTGGCTTGCTTGAATACGTTTACAGGAAACAATTTCAGGAACTCCTGGGGCATATGGCAGCAGCTGCGGCTGTGACACCGCTCGGTTTGCTCCATATGAGGCCGCTTCAGCATTGGCTTCACGACCGAGTCCCAAGGAGAGCGTGGCTCACCGGCTTTCACCGAAATGCCGTCTCACTTTCACCCCGTTGTCAGACCCAGCGTTTCTCAGGGCAGGGGGGGGACTGAGACAGGTATCCAGACATGCAATAGTATGCACAGATGCCTCCAACACGGAATGGGAGCCACGTACGGCGAGCTTGCAGCTTCAGGAGTTTGGACATCACCTCAGCTGCACTGGCATATAAATTGCCTAGAGTTGTGGGCTGTTTATCTTGCGCTTGTCTGCTTCAGCAGCGAGTTGCGAGGCAAAGATGTATTAGTTCGCACCGACAACATTGCGACTGTTGCGTATATCAATTACCAAGGCGGTGTGCGCTCTCGTCACCTGTCGCATCTCGCCCGGCATCTCCTCCTTTGGAGTCAGAAGAATCTGAGGTCTCTTCATGCCATTCACATCCCGGGGTCGCTCAACACAGCGGCAGACGCGCTTTCACGAGCAGCGCGCCCAGGCGAATGGCGACTCCACCCTCAGTCGGTTCAGCTGCTGGAACCATTTTGGCAGAGCACAGATAGATCTGTTTGCATCTCCAGAAACAACCCACTGTCACCTATTTTATTCACTAAACGAGGGAACACTCGGCGTGTATGCATTGGCACACAGCTGGCCGAGAGGTCTTCGCAAATACGCATTTCCCCCAGTGAGCCTCATTGTGCAGACTTTGTGCAAAGTCAGAGAGGACGAGGAGAGTATTCTTTTAGTTGCTCCATATTGGGCCACCAGGAGTTGGTTTCCAGAGCTCACCCTCCTTGCGACAGCCCCTCCCTGGCAGATTCCCCTGAAGAGCGACGTTCTGTCTCAAGAAGTGGGCACATTATGGCACCCGCGTCCCGATTTGTGGAACCTCCATGTGTGGTCTCTGGACGGGGCGCGGAGGTTCTAGGTGATTTACCCCAGGTGGTATCTAACACCACTGCTGCAGCGCGACCACTGTCACGAAGGCTGAATCCTTCACACACTCCCTCTATTCCTCCTTGGGATCTGTCCATGGTGCTGAAACCCCTGCAGGACGCCCCTTTCAAGCCTCTGCGGATGGTGAGTATTAAGTTTCTCACTATGAAAACTCTGATGCTCCTCGCCAGGGGCGTCGCTAGACCCCTTTTACTGGGGCACGTGCCCCAGTGTAAATCTTTTGTGCCCCTGTGTAAATCTCAAGTTTACATTTGAGCAGTTAACTAGTTTATTCCTTTACAAAGACAATCGCGGCAAAACGGATCTATATGCAATGTAGTTACCCAATTCACGTTTGAAAAAGCGACGCAACAGTCGCACTGACGCGTGCACGCCTCAATTCATGTCCGCGTCCGCGCACGGACATGAATGGGTGCGCGGACGCGGACATGAATTGAGGCGTGCACGCGACTGTTTTGCCGTGCGCAGCCGCATACAAAGTACACGCGATTGAGTTGGTTTATGAAAACATGGCGAGACTAAAGTAAGTTTCTAAATAATAATGAAAATCTCATTGACGCATGTGATGGACATCAGAAATGTTTTGTGCAAAGCAGGAAAGGGGAAGGAAAAATAAGAGATGATGAATTTAAGGGAGTAAAGACACATAACATCCTACCCTGTCAGGGCTTAAACATTAGAGGGAAAATTTCAGGAAAACCTCTGTCAATAGTCTATAAAATTGCATTGTTCACATACAAAAACTGTGTTATACTGTTCTGTATTTTCAGATATGAAATTAATATTTAGTTCACTAGCTCTAGGTCATTACATAATCAGTTAGCAGTAACTAAGATAGATTTTTTAGTAGTCATAAAATGAAAATATTCTTAAAAATAAAAAAGAAGTTATTAATCATTGTTATGTAAAATGCAAATGTGCATAACATTTTTTTCTCTCCAGCCATTATTTCCAAACATTTTATGCCTTAAGACATGTTAATTATGTTGTATATATGTATATATGAAGATGATACTTAAATATTTTTAAATAAATGTTTGTCTTTCCCAGTACTTGTTGCAATGTTGAAATAGTGGGTTAAGCAAAGGAAATTGTATCTTGCACACCGCAGGCTTTCAAGAAAAAGTAATAAAAAAAAAATGGGGGGCCTGTGCCCCAGTAGAGCTTTATGTCTAGCAACGCCCCTGCTCCTCGCATTGGCTTCTATTAAGAGGATAGGGGATCTTCATGCATTTTCGGTCAACGATTCGTGCCTTCAGTTCGGGCAGGCTGAATCCAGTGTTATGTTGAGACCCCGGCCAGGCTACTGTTGTGGCAAAAAGTCTTAGCTTAAATCTTCATAAGAAAAAATACTCAGGAGACAAAGGTTCCAGGTGCCAAACAAAAATTACTTTATTCGCTCGAGCCAACAAAGTGAGACAATCAACACCCCTCAAAGAGGTGCTCAAAGATCATCTGCCCTCCCAACATCTGACTCCATTTTTATACAGTAAGATCAAACAATTCTTATCTGAGATGACGTATACTCTTCTAATTGGTCTCGGTCTGCCACAATTAATTTTATTTGTTTGATGTAGCAAAAGTGCAGCTGAATCCTTCCTCATATCTAAAATTATATATTCAGCTTATTGGTTCTCATGGCCTTGGCCTAGCTTGCAGAGGTAGCTTATTATTAATATAGCAAATTACAGCTGGACTGCTCCTCAAATCTTAAAATGACGTACTCTTGTTTGTCGGTTGTTTTGACCTAGTTTCTCATAATAATCATGGCGAGAACAATTGGGGTATAGTGGCAGGATCGCACCTGGTCTCTTTTAATTAGGAAACGAAAGTTAACTGAGAAAACGAAAGTTAACTAATCTAAAATGACGTCCTCTTGTTTATCGTAATTTCGACCTTTTCTCATAAAACGAAAGTTTAACTGGGTGTCTTATAGCCTTTTGTAGAAACAATAGGCCTTAGGCCTAATATAATATTAATACAGTATATGATCAGTAATATATCCAACAAAAACTACTATATTCCCCCCTCATGGACTTCAAAGTCCATCCAACATGAGGGGATACTTTTAAGAAAACCATCACATAATGAGAGTGCTGCAGCAGAATGTTGTCGCACATGATGTTACCCTAGCTAAGAGCTTTTAATGGATCAAAAGTTCCATGCAGATCCTAACACAGACGCAGTTAAGATGCAGCACTCACTCCCTTAAGGGAACAAGAACCAAAAACCTTCCCAAAATGGCACCATTCTCACCATTCAGTTTGTTTTAGTGAGTATATTCAAAAACAATTAACATCTCATTATTTGTAATTAAGAAAAAGAAAGACACATGTGAAATCAAATTCAGTAACTTTAAAAGGTGTAAAACTTATCATTACTAAAGATAATGCAGAAAAAATATATATCAAGTAAAATAAGTCCATCATCTTGATCAGTACTATATATATATTGATTAATTAAAGATGTTCTCAGTGCAGGTAGAGAGATACAACAGTAGTGTAATACAGCAGTAACAATTCAGTAATGTAGTATATCAGTAGTCAAAATATTTAATAATATAATGGTGATGTGTGTAACTTTAGGGCAAAGATTATAATTCCAGTGGCTGTGCAATAATGGATCTTCGTTCTCAGAGGAAACCCTAGCTTTTCCGGTCACCAGGGGCGCTATCTGAGACACTCTTTAGCGTAGTAGTTGAGGTGAAGTTGTGCTCTCATATCTGTGTTTCGTAATATGTGTCTATGTGTATTATATAGTATATTTCACATCTTTACATTGTCCCCAGTTGTGCGGCCGAGCTAGACAATTTGTCCCCTGGATTTTATATCTAAAAAAGACACCAGGACCTGTGCATCCTTGAGGACATTTTTGTCTTTTTCAGTTTTGTTTTTTGATAACTTTGCCTGCGTTAATGCTAACTGCATAAAATTTGCCACAGGTGTGCATTTTTATTGGAATTTTAATATTTCACCTTCATTTCCTTTAAAAAATCTATTTTCTACTAGGTACACAAAATACTTCCTCTCAGGACCTTTAGGACAAAAATGTCCCCATTGAAACCCATTAAAGAGCACCTATTATGGGATACACGTTTTTAAACATCATTTTGTGTGTAAGTGTGTATTAGTACATGCTAACGATATTCAAAAAGTACATACCTCAAAGAAAACGATGACGCGAGTTATCGTCTCTAACGTTCGAGGACTACAAAAAACACTCGGATTGTAGGCAACAGTTTACTTCCTGGGATTAGTGACGTAGATAAGACCAACATTATCATAGTTCAGCCCTCTCTGCTTTGCTTGGGTACGCCCTCAAAGACGAGGGTGGGGAGCGCCGAGTCAGAAGAGAGCTAAAATGGCGGAGGTTGGGAGTCCCTGCTTTGACTCTGTTTGCAAACTCTTGTTTCATCGTTTAAGCGATTAAATCTCTCGAGTAGACGCTGTCTCTTTAGATGCGAGGGCAAAATAGCACTTTATGGACTTCCACAGAGGACATCATGTTTAATACGGTTCCGGAAAAATCCAGTCAGAAGTTGTTCACGGAGTTTTCACAATAACTGCTTCTCATGAACCGAAGCTGGACGTCTCCTCCTGAAAGTTGGATTACTGTGCACTTCTGGATCACAGGCTGTAAGTATTCACGTTTATTATTTGCCTTTTACTGTACATTACGTAACCGGTAACCGGAGATTAACATAATGTGCGTGTAGAGCTCAGATATATATAGGGATGGGTATCGTTAAGGTTTTAACGGTATTACTACTCTTACCGGTACTGCTTAACGGTCCGGTGCTTTAACGGTATTCTTATCGGTACTTTGGCCAATGTTAACATCAGTGTTGGGGGTAACGCATTACAAGTAACTTGAGTTACGTAATAATATTACTTTTCTGAAGTAACGAGTAAAGTAACGCATTACTTTTTAAATGTACACATTAATATTTGAGTTACTTTTTCAAAAAAGTAACTCAAGTTACTTTTTTATATTAATTAATTTGATTAAAAAATATGTACTGAATTAAACTAAACGTATTCACTCTCTGTGCCTGTGTGGAAACAGTTTGAGTCAGAAACTGAGATGGCAGGCCAGAGCTAAACATTTTTGTGATGAAATATGCAATTTCTGAAGGCAGAACTTTTCAGTCATAAAAACACCTGCAAGGCCTGAAAGAGATCAAGCTTTAGCCAAGAAAAAGTAACGCAAAAGTAACTAAAAGTAACGTAAGCATTACTTTCCATGAAAAGTAACTAAGTAATGCAATTAGTTACTTTTTTTGGGAGTAACTTAATTTTGTAATGCATTACTTTTAAAAGTAACTTTCCCCAACACTGGTTAACATTTGATCACGCACCTATGTTCACATGATTAAGTTAATTATGTGTCTGCATTTCATTATTACAAATTAATTTCTGGATATCATTTCTAAATATTATACATATATTTATTAATGCACCAGCGTGAAAGCTGCAGAAAAAATACTCTAAATAGGATATTTAGGCTAAATAAATGTTTACATGCTGATTTTTCTTTATTTGGGATTTTTAAAAGAAGTAGAAAATATGTTGAATGCATAACGTTCAGCATTTCCCCAAAAGAAATCAACAGAATTTCAACGTAAGGAAAGCAAACCAATTAGGGAGATTGTACATTTATTTTAAATGACGTGAACAATGTTGATTCAACATGATTTTAGCATACATGACTGACGTTGATGCGGCAACCACCAGAGATGATGGTTGAATTTTGCAGGCTGCGACCTTCTAAGGACGTATTTTAAGACCGATTGCGTCACAGCAGCGCGACTTGAGGCTGTGACTTGTGTTAATATTATTCTGTTTATGTTGCGTATTTCTAAGGTTGATTAATTAATTATATATTGTTGAATAGTTTAATCTACATCAACGTGTCATATTTTCTAAAATAAATGAATATTTTTCTGATTCCATATTTATTTAAATAAGTCAGAAACGTCTCCGCTGTGTCCTGCTGACAGGCGCGGTGGGTGCGTGCAACAGGTGACGCAAATTATAGGTCCTCCGAGGGTTAGACTGTCTCATTTCAGTTCTCTTCGCGGACTTCTGAGGCTGCCACCTTGAAAGACAGAGTGCTCCCCTTTTAAGGTTGTATGCTTAGAAGGTCGCAGCCCTTGAATTGGGACACAGCTTCTTTCTGCACGTAATACACTTTTGAAAGATGCTTTGACAGATTGCTTGTGTTTCCGCCCTTACATGCAAACATCTTGTTGCACTTACCTGTATGACAACGAGCGTTGTCTGCATCAACTCTAGTGAAGTATAACCACACTTTTGAATGTTTTGCTCTATCCGCCATCGTCACTCTTTGTATTAAGCGGTAGTTTTCGTGCTGTTATGCGTGTGCCGCGCTCGTTGTTGTGGTTGTGTTTGACAGACAGCCAGCCTCCGCGGCGCGCATGAGAGATCTCGCAGGTCTCACAGACAAACGTCTTAATCGCAAATTAGAAATGTTTGGTGAGATAAAATGTGCACGAAAACATTATTAAGCAAGAATACATAGTACATTTATTTTAATTTTTTTCTCCAGGACCGATAGCAGAACCGATAGCGTCAGATCTTACTGATACTACGGTCTTTCATAATTTAGCCCCGGGGCCAGTTTAATACCGGGTTTCGGTACCCATCCCTAGATATATATCTATGTGTAGAGCTAGAGCTAAGCTTGCAAGCGAACTGTTTTGTGTTGTAATACTGTATTTCATAAACAACGTACCATATTTACACACGTGTATGTTGAATTATGCAGACTATCGTTTTTTTTATCGATGTTGGTTTAGACATGTTTACAAACTTGCTAAGTTACCAGCTAAACTGTTACCGGTAAAATTTGTTCTCATGATCAAACTCAAGAAACTCTAAGTACAGATGATTTGTTTAAAGTTATATGTATTTTACTGTTGTATTTACTTGAAGCTTTCTTAGATTTTGAAACAAAGTAAACACGTAATGTGTGTTGCTAATGTTGGGCCATGTAATATGTAATACATTAACGTTTTAATGAATAGTCTAACGATTTATAGTCATGGTACTCTATTGTTATAATATGTCTTTTTGACTGAATACATGTTTGTTTTATTTGTCTATATCTTAGATTCGCAGCTGGACACATCCTTCTACACTGTATGCAAACATGCAACATCATTACACACAGTACAAGGAGTCAGACTGGCATATGAGGAGCAAAGGTGTGTAACACATATGATGTATTTAGCTAGTGAAACCACTACCAGTCTTAAATGTATAACTGATGATGACAAAGTTTTTTTCTCTGCATAATCATAGGAACCCACGCAGTAGCATCGTTTCACAATGTTTCCATCATCATCATCAGTGGATGCCTTTGCTGTCCGTAGCCTGAGATTTCAGATTTGCAGCAAAAAAAATAGATTTTCTCATTTATTGGAATGCTATGCAGGTATTTAAGTATTTTAGTAACTGTGTTAAATAAAGTAGTATTTACTTTTACAATAAATTTATGCTTGCTTATATTTTTACAGGTTGTACCTTGCAGCCATCCATTACAATGTCACCAAGCCGTAACAAAAGCAGGAGAGGAAAAGTACAAGGCTATGTTCCCAAAACACAAATGACAAGTAATGTTTTATTTCAAATACAGTCATAATTAAAAACTTAATGTATGAAGCAGGGAAATAAATGATCAAAACAAAAGATTTATTGACTGCAATATTTGTACAGTTATGTGGATGATGTGATCAGGCTTGTGTTTGATGAGGTATTTGAAGATAAGCTGAAGGAAACCCCGATTCCAATGGACCTGGCATCACAGTTTGAGAGACCTTCAAAGGAGGACGTGATTGCATGCCATCTTCAGTGCAGGGGTCGTCGAAAGCCAAAATTGTGACCGATCTGATCAGGAAGCTCCAAGCGTATCTGGAGAACAACACACGACAGGATGATAACCTTATAGTGTCGTCTTAGATAGCACCAGCTGACAAAGCTTTGATATGCCATTTATCTGAATAGATAGCTGTAAGAAATGAATTGAACAATTTTTGAAACAAGAGCACAATATGGTTACTAAAGTATGTTTATTTGTATATTGTTTAACATTTAAATATATATTTGTAATAAATAAAAAACTTTTGACGGACTACTATATTTTCTTTAAAGTTACATATTTTGTTCTTTTGGGTACTGTGTTACTATAATGATACTTAAGTGTTATTGGTTTAAAAATGTAATAAAACTTACTCTAGTCCTGCGCCTCAAAGGCTTATAGTTGGTACAATAAATGTTCTGTGTGTAGGGATTTAGACAATTTGTGCAAAACCTGGATGATGAATCACGCAGGTAAGAGGCCCTGGAACCTGTTACATTCTCCTTAAAACCTAATAAGTAAAAAGAGCACTTTTAAGTAAGCAGTCTTTCATAATAAACTTTACCATAGTGAAATAATGTAGAACATTCTGTAGCAAATGGCTCGGAGTCAGATTGGGGCCATTTGGCATCTGGATTTCAACAGCCCTAAAATTGTGATAATTAGATAACCCTGTCTCCTCTATCACCTATCAAGGCTGTAAAGTGGGCGACAATTAAAACAAATGCCGTCGTAAAAGGAGGTTCAAAGGAGCTCCATCAGAGCCGATCGAATGACGACCGCCAGAGACACAGCAGGGGGCACAGACTATATGTCTGTGATGAAACCACATTTAAAGATCACAATGAGCTGTTTAAATGTATATATATTTTATATCCCTTTACTGCATGATCGTGTATGTGTGATGTAACTGTGTGTTAACACTTTAGTTAGATTTTGTTCACTGTAGCATGGTTCATATCTTAGGTATGAAATTATTATTCAACGTGATCTTAAACCCATGTCTTGTCTAGTATCAAATTAATCCACTCTTTATTTCCTAATCATTTCTATGTATCATATTACCATAAGCCGCATCAATGTCATTTAATATCGATTTGAAGAGTTATGGAAACAAACTTTTATCATTTGGCATTTACGCAAATGTGATGTCTGAAAGAACAAAGGCTTGTTTCCCGCGCGATCGCTCACTTCGCACATTGGTCATTTCACCTAAAATGGGCTGGGCGCGTGAAAGGTCAAAACGGCCTATCGCTCAGTTGCTCAGTTGCTCAGCGCTCAATCGCTCAATCACCCAGGAGCGCTCAGTCGCTCGGTTACTCAGGTAACCCGTCAGCGCAGTTTGGAAACTCGCTGAGACTCACCCAGAGTCCCTCGGATTCATCATCTTTTCTCTGAGCCCTGTCCTACTCTTCGGGACAGTAATTTCCTGGCTTGCACTTTGCACTTCGAGTTCGGACAATTTACGCGGAACACTCCGCCATACGGAACAACCAAACGGACTTACGAGCACACCTGGATTATCTCTCTCTCTCTCTCTCTGCTCGCACCCGCGCGCACCAGACACGTCGTACTACATCATAAAGAGCCAAATGCAAGTATTAAACTTGTTCTACTCGCTGATGTTTAAGCTTTACCCCTTATGAAAATTAAGGCGATCCTTAGAGATTTTCCGATGGTTTGTGCAGATGTTAAGCAATAGTGTTTTTGCCAATCTTTTATTCTCTCTCTAGCTTTTCAGTCTTTTCTTTCTCATCTATGTTTTATGTTATTGTATATGTGTATGTTTAGTTAGTCGTTGTGTGTACTTCGTTTTGTAGTTAATAAACCGGTTTTGCATTTTCACAATTGAATTGTTTCTGTGTTCAATGCTCACGAAATTAAAGTCACTATTTCTGCCTTTTGATCCAGCTACACGCTGCGAGTAGCACTGTATATCAGTAAGAAGGTTAATTTTAAAGGCCATGAAATTAACATTTCTTAGACGTTAATATACGATTATGGATATATGTCTTCGGTGGACGAACATATTAATTAATTGTTATTATTAATTCTGCTACGCCAGGTAAAACCTGATAAACTTGTATAATTAATTACAGTTAGTTATACATAATATTCCCTTTTGAGCTAAAATCTAAGATTCCCTTGGGAATCCCCGTAGTATTACAGTCGGAGGTTTATAGTGTTTCAAATAACTTTATTCCCCTCCTCCCGCTGAATCGCTACAATTCATTTCAATTAATACTTTCTTTAATAAACTGCTACATTTGGTGTTTCCATATAGTTTGCACAGTGATATAGTATGTAAGCAGTATTTTATAATAAAGTTTACTAGTAACCCTTCAAACACACGCCGAACCCAGTTGACCAATAACAGCTGAGTAGTCATCTGACCAATCCGAATACACTAGACATTTTGGGAGGCGGAGACAGGAACTAAACCGAGCGTTATCCAGACATGCAGAAATCGGTGAGGTATGTAAGCAATTTATAAGACTCACAATGCATTAATTAAAGTTTTAATAACATGTATGTACTATGGGATATTACAATAACGTGCTAACGTGCTAATTTATTAGCATAATTGGTGCTCTTTAAAACTGCAATTTTTAATCCCGGTGACATTCAACTATAAAATTATGCAATCTTTATTAACAGGCTTTCATTCGGTTGGCAAGGCTTTAAAATTTAAATTTTTACTATTATTGACCAGATGGTGCCTTTTTTCAGTTTTGGCATATAAAGCAATCGCCTTATTGTTGTTTTCTGCTTATGCATATTATAGAGCCAATTAGATATATTATGAAGCTATAATTGTGTGGGTGTGTTGGTATGGATGTCAGAGTGTGGTTTGTATGTGTGTACTGAAAATTTTATGTGTATGTGTGTGTGTACCTGGTAATTATCACGTTGTGGTGACCAATTGTCCCCACAAAGATAGGAATAGCAGTATTTTTGTGACCTTGTGGGGACATTTTGAGGTCCCCATGAGAAAACAAGCTTATAAATCAAACAGAATGATGTTTCTTGAAAATGTGAAGTAGTAGAAAGGATTTTTGTGATGGTTGGGGTTAGGGAATTGGGTATGTAAGGGGAATAGAATGTACAGTTTGTATGGTATAAAATGCATTACGTCTATGAAATGTCCCCACAAAACATGGAAACCAGAATGTGCGTGTGTGTGTGTGTGAGCGTGTGTGTGTGTGTGTGTGAACAGTTTGAATGAAAAAATATATATTGTACTGGAAATCACAAGACTACAACCGCTGCAAAGGAGGTGTCGTTTTTTTTTTCATAAAAAACAGCAGTGGCATTGTGTAAACAAACCAGCATTTAAAGGGTTAAAATTATGAAAATTAATGAATGTTTGGTCATTGTGATTAGAGCTGATGCTGGTTAAAAAATGGCATCAGTGAAAGTGGAAAAAAAATATAAATCTATAATATTTTTAGGACACTTTTTGGACATGGACATTTTTGTCCCCTGTGAACCTATGTGTAACTTTTTTTAATTGATGCACAAGAGTTAAAGATGAAAACAAAGATAAAAACAAAATTTATCTAACTTCCTGCCTACTCAGGATTAATGATTTGTAACTAACACTGAAAAACAATAAAAGAAATACAATTACAATCTAGCTCCCTCACTTACCAAAAACATCACAAAAAGGGTGTAAAGTAAAAACAAAGTGTTGTGACATTTTAATTCATAGTTTCATAAGCATAGTCGTGCGGTGGTGTAGTGTCAGCTAATGGTGCAATTTGTATGTTTTAGCATTAGGCCGTCAGTACTTTGGCATAGACTTAGTTCTGTTTGCACCTTCATCTTTGCAGCAGCTTTGTCCACCACAGACCTGAGGATAGGTAGAACACAACAGAACACAAAAAGAAAAAACAACAAGTGCAAGACAACATGAAATAGCTGTTTTGGTTAGCCAAGCTCCCCAGGAACAAAAGCAAACAGTTATCAATTTTCAAATCAGTACCATCATTAAGTCTTACTTGTTCTATCAGCTTCATTTTATCATCACTATAGTTAATAAATTGATTCAAATTGTAATAGAGATTATTAATTCATTCAGATTTTTTTTGGTTGGGTGTTATCAAAACCAGTGTGAATTCAAATCCAGATTTGGAATTCAGATACAATTTGGTATTCCTCTTGGCTGTTCAATATAATCTATCCAATCATTAAATAATTGGCAATTTGGTATGCTCGTTTTACTCTATGATAAAGGGGTCAGGGCTAAACATACTCATCAGGCTTGTTACCACCCAATTGAGGTACCAACATATTAAGCTAGTCAAAAACAGAAAACAAATCACTATGGCGAAGCAAAAGATAATCAATCTTTTTTTTATGTTACTTGTAACAGTGGCAGTTAAAAAAACCCAAAATTAACACAAAAAATAAATGTAAGTGCCTGAGGCAAGAATTGAACCCGGGTCGTGCTGTGCAAGAGGCGGAGCCACTGTCCACTCACCAGAGAATTACGATTGAAAACAACAACTTAAATATATTTGTTCGGGCGCCAGACAGTTTCAAATCTGTCAAATTTTATAAATTAAACCCAGGATAACTCAAATATACCACTGGTTACGTACATAAAACAAAAAACACAGATCGTTTCAATTTTTTTCTTTTCACAATTTTAATTCGTAGACGATTTCAGAATATATATAGTGGAGTTAACTTCACACACAATTCACATAATGAAGCTTTCCCCATTGACATCGGCAATAAATGCCAAATTCAGAGAAATAACAACACACAAAAAGAAAAAACAACAACAATAAACAAGCCCAGTTCGTTGATCACGCAGGTAATCAAAAGAAAAATCTAAGGACAAAATCAAAATACAAAGGCTCAGTAACTGCGTTAATTAAATAAATGCGTGTATGCGTTTGTGAGGATGTGTGCACAATGTGGTGTAAGAGAATGTTTTGGGCCAAAATGTTTAACTCACTGACCCAAAGAGAGCAGGTAGGAAGAACAGTGTGAGTTTGTAAACTCCACAAAGACAGCATGCACGGATGCATCAGGGAAACCTGGTAAACTCGCCCAAGGAACTCACAGACGTTTTAATTTCTGACATGCTTTCGGGTTCTCTCACGTGACCACATGAACTATGACCTCCTCTGCATGACACAAGCTTTGGCTTTATAGTTGCAGGGTTAATTATGAACACACACCTCCAATTACTCGAGGTAAGTAACACATAAATATACACGAGGGCTGAATCCGAAATCGCATACTGCCATACTATATAGTAGGCAAAAAGCAGTAGGCGAACGAATAGTATGTCCGAAACCTCAGTATACGTAAAAGGGTAGGCGAGAATTAGCGGGATTTTGGACTATTTCTCGCGAGATTCAGAGGAACGTGTACTTAAGTATTGTCCGAAACCGCCTACTTACTGAAAATGTAGTAGGGGAAACATCACGTAAACAGAGTAGTACGTCCGAATCCTCAGTATCCATAAAATCAGTAGGCGAAAAATGCCCGGATGCCCTACTGAGTCCACCCAGATTCTGAAGCGTGCATCGGATGGACACTTCTATCCCAGCTTTCCCATGATGCCACGGGAAAGCAAAGCAATCGACCGGAGACCAACCAATCGGGTGATTTTGATACGTTACACAGGACTCCTCAGCACCCTCACAGACCCAGGATGTACCACAAAGTGCTCAGCTGATTCATGAAAATAAAGCTGTAGAATTATCACAGCTGTGTTGAGATGACAGTTATGTGATGGTTTGTTAGAAAAATACATTTGAATAAAGTTTTGTTTCATATGGGATTCACTTCTATACGTTTTCATTTATTGTGATGGTTTAATTCATTCATTTTTTATTCATGTTTCCTGTTGTTTTAAAGCTCTACTGTGTACTTTATTGAGTTAATTCTTAACAAAAACCCATGTTTTCTTTCAAAAGTATGTGCTCATTCATGTGTAATTACTTCCCACCCACTAATCAAAGTATTCTCGTAAGTGTAGAATCTGCTATTTAAAATGCATACCGTCGAAGCGCGCTCTGGCTGAATCCATATTGTGCCTCCATCTTTGAAATACATTCGCCGACGAGGGACATTCCTGAAATTCAAGCTCCGCCTTTCGCGCTTTCACTCTACACTCACGCTGCCCGATAGCTGAAGCCTCCGGAGGTTGCATGTGTAGGCGGTATACGTCATCAAGACAGTCTTATTTCAGAATATTAACAATTATAAAGCTGACAATTATTCTTAGTTAATTGTAAATTGATGTAATATGCGTATGACTTGCGAATGTAATGCTCAGTTAATTTAAATAAACCAGGCTTGATGACGTATCCAGCCTGTGACCTGCGTAGCTGAATCCTTCGGATTTTACAACAACCGCACACCGTGATGAAGCTGCGATCTAATGCTTTGATTTGAAAGCCTGTTGAAGACATATTCTCGAGGACATTAAAACAAATCGCCAAGGATGCGAAACGGGGATTTTAAACGACAACGTGACAGGAAAAACATCAAGACCAAAGTCAATATTGGAGTTAGTTTTCCAAGAGGGGGCTCAAGGGACACTGAAGTTGCACTTTCTATATTCTCCACAGGTAATTCAGCATATTCGTTTACATCTATACAGTCCATGTTGTAAACTTGAAGTTTTATAGTTCCTTGGCTTTAGCATGATTATGCATAACACTTGTTAGTGTAAACATGCATGTGGTTTAATGAGTTCGAACAGACACACGCCGTCTCTCCGCCCATTTATGTAATCTGAGGTACTGAGATAAATGTTTTTCATCTTTTCTGACCTCTAGCACAAACACACGGTGACAGCGCTATTTTTAGCCTTTCATTGATAAAAGCGTCTGATCTGCGCGTCCTTCGTTTCATTTTACAAGCATGTGAATGTTGCGCGATCTTTTTTCACCAATATGAGAGAAAGCTCTTACATATACACGGACATGTAACATGTTTACTTAAAACATAAGCATTGGACTCTGACATAATGTCTGACATAATACTCTGATAAAGTAAAAGTTGCGCGATCTTTTTTCACCAATATGAGAGAAAGCTCTTACATATACACGGACATGTAACGTTTACTTAAAACATAAGCATTGTACTCTGACATAATGTCTGACATAATACTCTGATAAAAGCGTCTGATCTGCGCGTCTTTCGTTTCATTTTACAAGCGTGTGAAAGTTGCGCGATCTTTTTTCACCAATCTGAGAGAAAGCTCTTACATATACATGGACATGTAACGTTTACCTAAAACATAAGCATTGTACTTTGACATAATATTAGTTCGCGTCCATTTAAACCCGTCATGGTTGCTTTTTGTATGTGATTTTAAGCGGACATATCATGACAATCAGACTTTTTTCATGTTAAACATAAATCGGTGTGCTTTGATGGATCACAGGCAAAGGACATTGCAAATTGTTCATTTTTTCTCATTGCTTTTGCTTTGTAGCTACTGGAAGCCATGTTAACCTTGGCATGACACGGCCGGGCCACCGTACGAGTTAAAACGCGTTCCGAATGGGGAGGGCTAGAAAGTAATATTCAGTTGCTTGTCATATAGACTTTCACCGCTAGATGGGAGTAGATCTTACACAGTGGAGCTTTAAGTAAATACAAGAGATTGCTTCCCTAAAATGTATATAATCACATTGCCTGCATTGTCTAGTTTGTATTCAAGCACAGCTGTCATCTGACAATAGATATTAAATTACAATCTGCTTGTTTTACTTATTTTGTCCACTACAAAATAATGTGTAATATATCTGTAACACTGTTACAGATCAAGTTACTGATGCAATCAGGTGTTAGTGCACCTGTCCCTCATACACACGCATACGTTTTCATGTCTGTTATTAGGTTTGTTCGAGTTTATGCACCGCTGTAAGAACCAACAGGTGGATGACATCAAAGTACCGTGAGAGCGATTCCAGAAATCATACGGAGAAGTCTGATTTCGAGTTGCTGTCGCGGTATTGTGATGTAAATCTCCTGTCGGTTCTTGTGGTTCCGCATGAACTCGAACAAGTCTACTACATCATATGTCACATGATAACGTCAACATGGCGAATGCTGTACATACTTAACGCGAACGTACATACTGCCTTAGCGCATGTTAAGTAGGTACCCAGTGAAATTCAGTACCTACACATTAAGTATGCGATTTCGGATTCAGCCACAGAGCTTTTCCACTCCGCCACACTCTCCCTCCCTTGCTGAAACAACCCATGGTTGTTTAAAGAGCTCAGAAACCTAAGAAATCTTCTTCATCTGAAGTCTCCTGGAAAAGATCCTGAAGTCGGATTCTCTCTTGGCTTTCGAGTTCTTCAGCAGTGGGATAGCACATTTTAAGATTGCACACATGAGCGGTGTGCACATCGTCTCCTGTTGCTTCTAGTGTTATGCGGTAATTTAAAGGTCTGAGTTGTTTTAACACACGATGTGGTCCTCTCCATTTTGGAGCTAACTTAGCACTGAATTTATTCTGTGCACTGGAAAGAGGAAAGTTGCGGAGCCATACCCAATCTTTATTCTTGAATGTCACATCTTGTCTTTTTTTGTTGTAGTTGTGGAGCTGTCGGTGTTGGGATTTCCTAATATTCTCTCTTGCGTGTGCTTGCAGGTGCTTAAGGTGAGTAACTACATCGTAGCAGGAATCATCAGATCTCTCTGATGAAGCCAATACAGAAGTGAAAGACTTAAACTGCAATTCATCGACTGGCCACTAGAGTCTGGCTCCAAAAGGGAGTCAATTCCCATAGACCTCTGTGTTAATAATATGTTTACAGCCTGGGACAAAAGTGTTTTTGGTCTATATAGCAAGTTTTGATATTAACCCTTAAAGTTCTGCATAATTAAGGGCGTGGTTACCTGAGTGACGGGTGAACTGTCACTGCTGTCCAGCTAGGCAGGTGTGGTTTCAGCAATCAGTCACCTCAGCTTCACCTGCATCCCGCCTCTACCCAGTTTTGGCTATCCGTGAGGGATGCAAAGTGATGCGCGGCCAAGATGGCGACAGCAGGCACTGCCCAATATTGGTTTCAAAAAAGCTCTTCACAAACCTATGGGTGACGTCACAGACAATATGTCCATATTTTTACAGTCTACAGTCACGCACCGTTTCCAGGTCCAAATGCTCACAGTTGCCATAGGGAAATAACAAAAAAGAAAATGCTAATATACACTAGAACCACAGTGTAAAACTACCAAAAACCCCATATACACATTTTTATATCCATAACAACATCCAAGATGATCAGATATATATATTTGTTGTTAAATTGTTATATATATTTTAGGAAGGGGGTCCCTCATAAAAGTTTCATCATATTTGGGGGTCCTTGGCATCATAGATTTTGAAAAACCCTGTTATAACCTAACTGTAGACACCAAATGCAAATTTAACTATTTTAGGGAGTCGATTACATACAAAGTCAATGCAAAGACGCAAATAGACACAAACTCACTTGGGCCAATACGTAGGGCTGGTTATCGATTTAGATGTTCCAGATTGATTCGATTTCGATTCACAAGCTATCAAATCGATTCGGTTCTCTATTCATTTTTCTATTCCGTTTCTTGGGTCGGTTTTAAACTCGATTCTCAATTCAACTCAATGAATATAGATTTAGTATAAATACTATATTAATAAAAAGAACAGTGAACTGCAGTTTACAAGTGGGTAATTAATAAAAATTAATTAAAAGCCAAAACACTATCGTCGTCGTCTTGCTTGCGAAATCTAAAATGATTTCATAGCTTTGATTTTTTATGTGAAGGTGGCATCAAAGTCAATGAAGCACTGAATGAATGAATGACAGGCTCGCCGCTCGCTCCTTGGTACTGTAACATCGCGCAAGGCAAAAAGAGGATGACATGTAGTGAAGAAGACTAGTAATTACATTAACATTAATCTTACATTCAATGGTTGTGGAAATAAATATGAAAAAAATCTGTTCTGCTCTTTGAGAATGGTTTTTGAATTGACCACGTAAAAAAAAAACGATTAATCGAAAAATAGATTTTTTTGCCCAGCCCTACCAATGCGAGTGACGTGAATGGGGAAGCACGATTGCCGTGAAAACAAGTGTTATTCGCCTCAAACGCATCTTTGCGCACGTTGAAAATATTCAATTCAAGCAAAAAAATTGAATGACACGAAGTTAAATCTCATGAGTAATCTAGAGCGAGAAATGCGATTCTATGAGTTTGGTAAGTACGCAGCATAATAGTAAAATCTTCTGCATTTGTATAGTTAAAAAACTTTTTTATTAGTATATTTATAGTGTATTAACAAATTAGAACATCTCCAATCGGAGGTTTTGCTCAGGTTTTTCAGGTCTTGCTCAATGTTGGGTATATTTTTTTTTTGCAAAATATAGTTAGATAGGTACTACTTTCATTATATACTTACCTGTATGGTACTTCTTATTATAAAAGAAAAAATTGAGTTTTAAAATTAAATAAAGAAAATAAATGAAATCATGAATTCAGTAAAACTGTTTTATATTTACATTTACACATACAGTAACAAATATTGACCCATAGGGCCAGATTTACTAAACGTGGCAAAGTAGCGCAGTATCGCAATTCTAATTGGAGTGGTAATATCTGCGTGTTATTTACAAAAAAATTGTGTGGGTTATTTCCTTTCACACGCACAAACATTTCATTGCGTGAATCATTTAAATAATCTCCTCACATAAATTTAGTTTCTAAAAGGGAAACTCCTAGAAATGCATGTGCAATGAGGTCAATCACAAAAATAACTAGACCTTTTCAGCGCTAATAATCCACTGTGCGTCTTTCGAAAATCTTGACAGTCTTTATTTAACGCCAAAATGATGGTTTGCCCTTGCGCAAGCTGTTAGTAAATCTGGCAGTCCAGATGAAATGCAATCCACTTTGCAGAAAGTGTTGACATTCATAATGTGTGAATATTGTGAGATAAATCAATAATCCTAAGATCCCACGACAGAAAGCATCAACATTTATTTTCAATCCTTATGATATTAATATTGTCTACTTACTCTGCAGTGTGATATTAATGGATGATGTTGTCTTTGCAGGAGCTGTTTGACATTATTTTAGATGAGAATCAGTTGGAGGACGCCTGCGAGCACATGGCAGATTATCTGGAGGCGTACTGGAAATCAACTCATCCTCCCAGCGTCCCACAGAGTCATCTACTGTTAGAGCAACATAACACAGAGACTGAAACCACTGATGGACCACAACCTTCATCCAACCTGAAACTAAAGGTACAACTTCCAGAATATCAGACTTTACAATCACCTGTAGAATATCTATCAGCAAACGCTCAATCATCATTCTGTAACATAAAACTCTACAAGAGTACAAACAACACAAACACAATGTTGTGATTCTAACAGTGTGTGTGTGTAATGAAACTGATGTGCTTATCCCTCTGTAACATTACTGCTTATCAGACCAATGAGTCTGATCCTCTTACAGATGAATAACATCAGTCACGGTGAGACTTAAACACACTTGCACTTCAGAAATACTTTAGCTTTAAAATGATAAGATTTGTGTGTTTTGTAGTGAATTGCAGTGATATGTGTGGTGTAAACTGAGCCTTGTGTGTGTTTGGTGTTTTTACAGTAATGCATTTATATATTCCACTTTTTCAGATGGGATTACCCACTGAGCAAAAGTATGTCCAAAAGACGTCTTTTCAACATCTTTGTCGGACGTTGAAAAGACGTCCCCATCAGGGTGCAGAATGAAAGGTTTTCCGACGTCTTTTTCTGACATCTTTTGGACGTCCAATAAAGACGTTGAAAAGACGTCCCCATCAGGGTGCAGAATGAAAGGTTTTCCGACGTCTTTTTCTGACGTCTTTTGGACGTCCAATAATGACATCCATAGGACGTCTTTTTAAGGTCCAAATTTAGTTGAAATGTGGTCATTGTGGACATATTTTCAACGTCTTATAACGTCAACTGCAGACTCATTTTAGACATCATTTAGCTAAATAAAGACTCACACTTTGCACTCCATTAAACGTATTTATTCAAAACTTATTTTGTATAAATGTGGTTGTGTGTTTGTGTGTGTACAAATGCATAAAAGCTAAATACAACAAATAAAAACAATACAATTATAACATTTAAAAACAACATAAATAAACAATATATATACTTAAAAAAAAAATTTAAAAAGTGCATCTATTCAAAAAGTAATGTTAAAAAAAATGTTTATTGTGTACCCCTCCCTTTCTTGATGGTGCACGTTTAAGATGGTCTTAAGCATGTTTTCTTATCAGCTGCTCCGTTGCATCTTTACTCCATTACTCCACCTGTAAAAATGGAAAGACAAAAAATATAAATATGCAAAAGCAGCCTGTAGTCATACACCAAGTACACATACATGTTATAAGAAAACAGCAAGGTTTAAATCCTTTGTACACCCTTACTTCATAGCTTTTGCAGCACTGTACCAACTGTCCTCTAGGTGTAAATTTTCACCTCATGATTTATCATCTGTTAACAATTTCCCTGTATTTTTACAGTACTGGCAGCACGTCTATTTCTTGTTTATTTTTAGTGTATTTTACTGTAATACCTATATTGACAGATACATTTTTTTACTTATTTAGATATAAATCTATAGTTATTAATATTGTAAAACGCTATTCTTGACATGACATTATGAATTAAAAGGCAATTCAAGCCATGTTTGTATTAAAAATATTTTTTTGAATCATTTCATTGAAACAAAAAATATTTAAAACATTTTAAACATTAAGTAAAGAGCCAGTAAGATGACAATTTTAAGCGTCCTATCACTGTTTATTAGTCCCGGACAACAGGTTTAAACGCATGCAAGGTCAAAACACACTGTAATTTTCTCAAAATATACATTTAAAATTAACCCATTTCTCAGAGATCCCCCAACTATTCGTGTGAAGCCATTCAACGACTTAGTCTGCTTACACCCCACCTTTCAGTAGCCTACACTGCTTTGATTGGACAACTGACAGAGTCTCCGCGCAGACCACAGATCAGTGGCACAGACCAACAATAGTGCAACATGTATTGACCTAGTGCTAACATGATTTACTGTGAAGACATTATCGACATTAGGGATGCAGCGATTATAGATTTTGATGGTGCGGTTATAGTCTGATAAATAATCACGGTTTTACGGTTATTAAGAATTCATTTCTTTTACAACATTAATGTATAAAATCACATGAATAAATTTTTTAACAATTGCTAAATTCTTCTGTATTTTCAGTTTGTGTATTTTTCTACAATTCTTGGACAAATGATAATAATAATAACTTAGCTGGCTTTGACTTAAACATTATAGGTGTCTTTTGAAACCTATAGGCTATTCATTTTAATGATCTTTTGAATAAATGTAATTTTACATTTGGACTGAATAAATGTATATTATTTTGGTTTGTTTGAAGTAAAACGAATTCATTAAGTCGTTCTCAAAACGAATAATAACACAGGGTCATCCTGGACCAGGTACTGCGAGTTTGACAGGTGTAGCTTTATATTACACAAAAATAAAATATAAATATTAGGGGTGGCAAGATTAACATGTTAACTCAAGCTATTCATTAATTAATCATAAACGCGTTAAAAGAATTCAACCTAAGGAAATGCAGTCAGACCACCAGGAGCCCCGCCCAGGTTTGATCCACGAGCAGGAGGTTTTTAATGCTGTACAGACATAGAGTGTGGCTCTTTCACGTACTCATGTAGGTGCGCGCGCACACACACACACACACACACACACACACGCACGCACGCACGCACGCACGCACGCACGCACGCACGCGCACGCACACACACACACACACACACACACAAACCAGATGCACGAACAACCAAGAGACACGTCACGCGGCCACATATTCTTTTGAACGCGGAGCTTTGTCATACAGTGCATCATGATGCATGCGCCTCTTGGTGGTTCGTGGATCTGGTTTGTCTGTGCGTGCCTGAAACAAAAACACGCAGTGTAGTGAAAACTTTACGGTTACTTAACCCTGACATTTTAAAGTGCGGTTAATAGTGAAACCGGTTAATCGCTGCATCCCTAATCGACATTAATACACATCATTCATCATTAATCCAAGCAATAAAAACGACAACAAAAACTAACATTTTACACCCATTTAAGCATTTATGTTAGCTAACCGGGTCATATCAAAACCTAAGTGAGCATGCGCTAGCCGCTTGCTAACGTGACTCTCTGACAGTATATATGGGCAGTTTCCCGGACCAGGGTTGGCTTAATCCAGGACTAGGCCTTAGTTTAATTTGGAAATATAACTAGTTTTAACAAACATGCCTTAATAAAAACATTACCTGTGTGCATTTTGAGGTAAAACAAAGGGCACTGATGTATTTTAAGATACGTCAGTGCAAGATGTTTTCAGTTTGGAGAGCTCTTAAAAGTGTTTAAGTCTAGGACTAGTCTAATCCCTGTCCGGAAAACCGCCCCATAGAGTTTGAACAACTCCATCATTCATCATTAATCCAAGCAGTAAAAACGACGATAGAAACTAACAATTTTACACTCATTTAAGCATTTATGTAAACTAACCGTGTCATAGCAAAACAATAAGTGAGCATGCGTTAACTGCTTGCTAACGTGACTCTCTGACATTATATTAAGAGTTTAAACAACTCCATCATTCATCATTAATCCAAGCAGTAAAAACGACGATAGAAACTAACAATTTTACACTCATTTAAGCATTTATGTAAACTAACCGGGTCATAGCAAAACAATAAGTGAGCATGTGTTAACTGCTTGCTAACGTGACTCTCCGAGTTTAAACAACGAAGCAATAAAAACGATGATAGACATTTTACACTCATTTAAGCAAGTATGTAGCTATACTCATACTTACAGGTTGTGGTTAGGAGACGCATGTTGTTTCAAATAAAGTGGGTACTGAACAATCTTTCATTGCCAAACGTCTGAGTTAATAAATCCCTCTGTGAAAAATTAATTTTAACTAGAGGTCAACCGATATGTGTTTTTCAGAGCCAATGCCGATACCGATTATTACTGATCAAGTAGACCGACAACTGATATTCTGAACTGATATGGCTGGTGTAAAAATGAAAATTAATGTCAAAATTAAGACTCAGGGTCTGACAAAAACTCTCAATGCTTTGAAACATTTTTAATTCTTCTGACTCTAAGAAATGTTAATTATAACAATCATATTAATAATAACAACATTTGAGCGTTTAAACGTTCATTTTCCTCACAGCTGCTCTTGTCTGCGTTCAGCCGCCGCACGCACACACAGCAGCCTGTCATCAGTGCAAGTGAACAGAGCGATCTCTCTCACGTCTTAAAGCTACAGTATCATAATTCATCTCTCAATACAATCACTCTCTGCTCTTGACTAAGGAACTGTTATACTTCATATGAATGTGTGTATATTTAATACATACAGTAAAGACTGTGAAGTGTTTTATTTTCAGTACTCTTAGGAGACAAACGTTTTTAAAGAGATATTAAATAACTCTTTGGAGAAGAGTGCTAATTTATTTGATTCTCTATTAAAACAATAATATACCCAATTACTGTAAGTAATATAACAAAGGCAACATCTGTGGTATTACGTTATCTAGAAAAAATGTAACAGTTACAGTCATCAAATAGCTTGCATATCAGCTAAAAAAAATTGGAATTGGTATCGGCCGATCGCGAAGATAAAAGATCTGTAATTTGTATTGGCTGCAAAAATCCTGATCGGAGCATCCCTAATCATATGGATATAATGATTAACTAAACAATTTGTATTATGTAATAGGTGTAATTAATTTAATTGCCTTCATAGCTTCATTCTGTATGTTTTTAAAAAGACTACAAATGTTTTCATAAAACTATAACATTAATACCATATCATAGGCACAATTAGTTGGTTCAACAGCCTATTCCTTAAGTATATACAGTTGCAATCAGAAATATTCAACCCCCAAAGAGTTTTAAGGATTTATAAATAAAAATCTTTTCAAAGTGCGGGATTCTGCTTTGGATGAGTTTTTATGAGTTAAGTGAGGCATAAAATCAAAACAGAAAATGTTTGATGTAGTATTTGTGTGTAATAGTATATTTTGTTAAGATAGCCATGTCACAATTATTCAACCCCTATATAATATTGTTATTTTTGAAGCTTTCTGACAGTTTTTATGGCCTGAAGTGCAGCTGAAACCTCATTAAGCCTTTAGGAACTCTATAACGATCCATTTTGCTTCAGCTGTGATGCATATATAAACTCCAACCATCAAGGTCTTCAAGGTGAGTTGCAATCATGGGAAAGACAAAGGAGCTTCCACAAAAGCTAAGAGAGGAGATTATTTCATCACATCTGAAGGGCCTTGGGTATAAGAAGATTTCCAAAATATTTAACATTCCAAGAGATTTTTATTATTTTTTTATCAACATCACTATAATGTTTTTTGAGGTGAGGGGGTTGAATATTTCTGATTGCAACTGTATGTCCTCAAAACAGGCATTTAAGCATACCCGTGTGTATATGAACATTTCTGTGTAATAAATAAGTCGCAAAAAATAACTTGATCTGTTACTTGTTGCAAGCAGGCGGCTGTGTGCGCGTGCATAAGAGCACACTGAGTGAAGACCAAAGTGGTCAAGTTCTTTATGCTTTAAAGTGGCTTGTATTTTTAAAATGACATGACTTACATTGACGTGCAAATGCCAGCTCGGTCAACTGCCTGAAACGCGTGCTAAACTCTTGTATTGCAGTGTCAACTCACAGAGCGAAATCATTGCAAAGCAGCTCGAGTTAGCAAGCGCTTTCTGCGGTGTCTTCAGCCTCCTGCGCTGATTGGCCGGACTCATGACTCCCAACAAATCAGATGGGCGAGGCGAGGGGCAGGCATTGCTGTAGGCAACTGAATAGAGTGCCCTGTTCCGTGTTCCGACGGCTCTCACTAAATCCATGGCTGCGTCAGAGCCGAAATAGTGCATTTCAAATCAAATTACATTATCGGCAAATAGGCTTTTAAAATGTCCGATGTTGATAGTCGGCAAAATGCTTAATATCGACGTCTATAATCGGCCAGATTGATAATCGATCGACCCCTAATTTTAACCACAGATTCTTCACACCCAAACATTTAGTATACCCTCCTTGAAAATGTCTCCTTTGGTAGTGAAAACAGCACAAACTGAAAACACAGCATGATGTTTACACACTAACTAGCTTTGGGCAGGTCATAGTTTTCGTTTCTCCCGCAGGCAAGGCTGTAGGCGGAGATTAGTATCTCGTGTGACGTGGAAGTGTTCGTGTGACGTGGAAAATGTCAGGCAGGAGAATCAGTCCATATAACGACTCGTTTCAGTGAGTAAGAGTCGACCTACTTTAGAAGCCAATAACTTGTATTAAAGTTTTTGGTTCAACTACTTTGCACATTGTTTACATTGATGGGCAGCTACATGACACACTGCAATACAGGTCAGTTTCGATTTTGGATCTGTGTGGCTCTTCAATAATAACTGAATGATGACTATGTATATCAGGGTTCCCTAAATCTTATCCTGGAGTTAAGGAACACTACAGAGTTTACGTCCAACCCTAATCAAACTTACCCACCTGTGATTTTCTAGTGATCATGAAGACCTTGATTAGCTTGCTCAGGCGTGTTTGATCAGCGTTGGAGCTAAACTCTGCAGTCCTCCGGCCCTCCAGGGTAAGATTTGGGGAACCCTGATGTATATATAACATCTGTAAAAAAACTCTACTTGTGTGTTTGTGTGTGCTGAAGAAAGTATGTATGTTTGTTCTCTAGAACCGGGGATTTGTACATGTATATTATTTTCACATTAATATTGGATGCATTTCTTTTTTCGACAAATTAAACTATTAAAAAATTGTAACTTGTCTTATTCACATTGGAGGGTCATTTAGACCCAGAGGATCAAAAACAGTAAATCTTTTAAACACCTTCAGAAAAACCAAATCAAGCCCAGATTTTTGTATTCAAATTTAGACTATTTAGGAAGTCAGGGTTGAGACGAATGGCACTGAAAACAAAAAAAATGACTAACCTTAAAACCAGGAATTACTGGAGGCAGTGGAGGACGAGGTAAAATCTAACATATTAAAGAAAGAACATTAATATGTTATTTGCAATTGTTGACACACAATATTACAGTACAGTCATTACCAAGTGTTGAGAATTATGTTATTATTAAAGTCAAACTCCAAGAATGTCACAGGCAGTTATATAATATCTTAGGATGCCAATAATCAAGACAAGCAAATTAAAAGTTATTACATGCGTGTGTATAGATATGCAGTCTTAAACATGGGACATTATGGGGTGGTTTCCCAGACAGGGATTAGCTTAAGCTAAGACTAGGCCTTAGTTTAATTAGGAAATATAACTAGTTTCAACAAACATTCCTTACTAAAAACATTACGGCGTGGTTTCCCGGACAGGGATTAGATTAGTCCTCCTAGACTAAAATAAATATAAGAGCTGTCCAAACTGAAAACAACTTGCACTGATATATCTTAAAATACATTAGTGTCCTTTGTTTAGCCTCAAAATGGACACCAGTAATGTTTTTAGTAAGGCATGTTTGTTGAAAACTAGTTATAATTCCTAATTATACTAAGGCCTAATCCCGGCATAAAATAATACCCGTTCGGGAAACCACCCCTACTTGTGTGCATTTTGAACCAAAACAAAGAGCACTGATGTGTTTTAAGATGTCACTGCAAGTTGTTTTCAGTTTGGACAGCTCTGTCTAATCCCTGTTCGGGAAACCGCCCCTATAAATAACAAAGAATCAACCAATCAAAATGATTCGTAGGCTACAATGTTCTGAAAGGTTCAGATGTTCATAGTGCTTTTCAGCATCCTTGCATGTTAACATACAGCCAATTATTGTTGTGCATTTAACGTTAAAAGTTAGCCTATACGATCTCTAGCTCTTACTCACACACCTGTTTATAAGGAGTATAATACAGGTATATTATTATTAATAATATAAATAGATAAAATCAGACATTGTTGAATTTATTAATAACGAATTAGATATTTGTATTATCCCAAAACTATCTAAATATACACTGTAAATGTGCATTTTGCATGTGGTGAGGGGCATAGCTGTATATGTAAACGAGTTATGTTGTCATTTTACTATTGTGATTCTGTAGCTGCTGGGGTTTAATTGCTAGCTATAGTAGGCTATAGTGCAATAACTGTGGTAGTTAAAGAACTAAATGCTGATCAAATTGAATCAAAATGTTGATTAAATGTTTTGGGCATTTTTTGTGCCTTTGGGTGGGTTTTGGACAGTTTTTGGGGTAGAAACCATCAATTCTATCTGGCAACACTGCATTTGAGCTTAGCTGGTGACTGATATATTCCTGTGGGTAGAGGTTAGGAAAAAACACCTCTAATATTGACATCATTCAACCAGGAAGTAGAGGACTGTAGTACAAACCGGCAGGTCACTGAAGGCTTTGAAAGGTGAATTGTATTAGAGAAAATATACCTTTATCATTTTGCAGGTATTATTTATGCTCTAACAGCAACATTAAATGCTAACTAAAGTTTGGAATATGGGATCCGGAAAACGGGACCTTTACATGAAATTGAACAAAATGGTTAATTAAAAAGATCTTAAATTACCTTAGGAAAACTGGCACTACTGAAGGAAAACCGGCACTATTGAAACATAATTGAAAAAGAGCAAGATATTACAAACGTCAGCATATATTAAAATGTATTTTGTTTTCTTTGAGGTTAATCAAAACAAATACTTACTGTACAAAGATGCTTGGTCAAATGGCTCTGAAAAGAGCCTTTGGGGTGTATGTAGGTCCTGTTTACAAAAACAGAAAGGAGAAAAAGAAGTCAAATATATTGCAAATGCATTTGTAAATTAATATGCATTCAGTATTCATTCATCTTTATTGACTAAACAGTATGTTAAGAACATGACAGAAAAGACAATTATTCTATTTTGTTTAAATTCCAAAGGTTAATAAAGGCTCTTAATTTTATGAATAGATTGCAAGGCAAAGGGGGTCATTATCAAGTTATCATCATGTTAGTTTCCTTACTTAATCACTTCTTTGTCTGGCTGTCTACTACAGTGCCTGTGCGCTTGTATTGAACGGAGCTCTTTGATTGACAGGTGAACTTTTACCATAGAAGCCCACTTTCAAGCATGTCACTTAGACAAAATCATTAAAAATGCATTCAAATGGTTAATATTATAAAAGGACGGATGTCATTTTTTGTGTGGGAAGAAAAAGTCAATTTTTTCGACCGTGTATTTAGTTTCACATCGCTGTTATTAAGGAACGAGTCCCCCTCGGACTGAAAGAGATAATAAAGTTCCCCAAGACGGTCTAAAAAAACTCACTGAAAAATATTTAATACGCGAACATATTAACAGTCAGTTAATAACACCTAACCAAGGCATCAGTTCGTTAATAACAACTAACCAAGTCTGAAAATAGCCTACGGAATGTCCGCGGTGTCAAATTCTGTCATCCGTTTATCGAAAACAATTCTCGAAAAACTCGACGTTTTCTAACAAAAATATTTTTGGCAATAAAATAAGTACACAAAACAAAATAAACACACACTGTTTGGAATGGATAAACATAACTTACCTGTTCTCCTGTTCACAGCAGGTTGAATCCGTTGAGTACGTTTACGGCTGGGGCTCGCTTAATTACGTCTGTTGATCACGTGCAAAAAAAGATCACGCGCCACCTCGCCACCTAAGCTTTTACACACCCTTGTGGTTAAACTTAAAATTGCAATGTTGATTATTTTTGTAAATCACACTTGAATTTGGTTTAATTTGCAAATTACACAAAAGAAATGCAGTAGATTTTGGCACGCGTTGTGAACATTCATTCTTAAAAATATAACATATTTTATCACCTTAAAGAATTTTCACAAAAAAAAAACGTCATGTTACATTGTTTTGAATCAGAACTCATTTGTCGTTTTTATTGCATAAGTTTTTATATTTTTTTTCTGAACCTGTTTTGAACGTCTAAATGACGTCCAAGAACGGACCCTCAAATATTGAACTGCATATCAACGTCCAAAAGACGTCGTAGTCAGACGTCCAAATACTGTACTGGATCTGCACGTCGTTTAGACGTGCAGATTAGGTGCAGATTAGGTTCTGGACCGACCGACCCGATATGGACATAATCTGAACGTCCTTTGGACGTCTCATGTTTGTTGGGTAGCTTTAAGAGTTAACGTACCGTAAGTGATCAGGTGATGATTTACACTGCAAAAAATGATTTTCAAGAAAATCTTGATGAGCAAAACGACCCTCAAAAATAAGTCTAGTTTTTAGACCAAAAATATCAAATTTAAGTGATTTTGTGCACAAAACACGCAAAAAAATCTGCCAATGGTGTAAGCAAATTTTTCTTACATTTTTCTTGAATTTAGTGTTTAAGAAAAATGTTCCAGATTGTTTTGCTTAAATTTGATTTTTTTGGTCTAAAAACTAGACTTATTTTTGAGGGTCGTTTTGCTCAGCAAGAAAAAGCATCTTAATTTAAGAACTTTTAGATATTTTTCCTGAAAACAAGACAAAAATACTAAGAATTTTTTTTCTTGAAAATCATTTTTTTTCAGTGTAGGGGCCCAAAGAGGCGAAGGCCCCTAATTGTTAGTTTTTATATTCTTCTTCTTCTTCCGCCATTGCATCTATGACAGCCCATGAAAAGTGTACGAAGGAAAATTATGAAATTTGGCACACAGACAGAGGACTGTCTGAACACTGCAAAAAATGACTTTCTTACTTTTTTATTTAAGTATTTTTGTCTTGTTTTCAGTAAAAATATCAAAAAATTCTTAAAGTAAGATGTCTTTTCTTTGATTAGCAAAATGACCTAGGAAAATAAGTCTAGTTTTTAGACACAAAAATATAAAATTTATTCGAACTTGTGCTTAAAACAAGCAAAAAAATCTGCAAATGGAATAAGAAAACTTTTCTTGAATAAATGGTTTATGAAAAAAGTAAACTTATTTAAAAAAAAAAAAGTTTTAACCACTTATTCACTTAATTTGTTTTTTTGTCGAACTGAACTTATTTTCCAGGTCATTTTGCTCATAAAGAAAATACATCTTTATTTAAGTATTTTTAGATATTTTTACTGAAAACAAGACAAAAATACTAAGTAAGAAGTCATTTTTTGCAGTAAAATGTTTCCACACCAAATTTGAAGTCTCTATGTCAAAACCTGTAACGCCACCAAAAGTCAAAAATTTCACTTACGTTTTTGCTTATAACTTCTGATGCGCAAGAAGACAAAATATTTTTTTCCTCTGAATCCTTGGCTCGATGTTGCTGCACCCTATGACGTCATTTTCCATCATGACAAATTTTCCGGCATTTTGAATTTAACAAAAATGGCACAGGCCATTTTGAAGTATTTGAAAAACCTACTTTTTCGAACTCCCCCTGAAGATTTTGTCCGATTTGTGTGAAAATCTGTATTTAGCATTTAGAGACACCCATGGCAAAAACTTATGGAATTCATGTTGATTAGCTTATCCGTTGTTGTATACCCTGGTAACAAATTTGACGCAGAGCACGCAAAATTAGATTACACGAGTGTATACGTATTGACCCAACACTTTTTCGTCACAGCACCACCTAGTGGTCTTGAGATATGAAAAATGGCTATTTTTGCTGATGTCTACTGCCAATATAAGTCAAAAATCATGATCGTGGATTTGTAAGATTTCTTTATGCATACCAAGTAAAATAATAGGCTAATAAATGTTTTTTGGTCTGCCATTTTTGGCATCGGCCATTTTGAAATATTTGAAAAACCTACTTTTTTTAACTCCTCCTACAGTTTTTGCCCGATTTGCACAAAAATTGGTTTTTAGCATCTAGAGGCGCTTACAGCAAAAAGTAAAAAATTGTGGTGATTGGCCAAACAGATTTAAGGCTGTGTCTTCAACTTACACGTATTCACATGACACTTGTAATCGGATTCATGTAATCAGCGCCACCCAGTGGTCTTGAGAAATACATTTTTTGCTTATATCTACTGCAAATATAAGTCATGAGAGTGATCTGGTTACATTCCTTGAGGCATACTGAGTCAAACAATACTGAAGGGTTTTCATTCTGCCATTTTTGGTGTCAGCCATTTTTAATTTTGAGACCTTCTTCCTATCCGCCAGAGATTTGAAAAAAAAAAGGCTATTTTTGCATATATTCTTGGAAAATGATGCCTAATAATCACACAACTGTTTTGCCAAACTCAACTTTATTTCTTATTGTGCCCTTGTTGGCTTGAACCCAGTATTGCAGCTTGCAGCTATATTTTAAATGTGAATTTGTTTTTACTATTTTAACCATCAACTGTTTCCAGTCCAGAGAGTTGACAAAAAGGCCATAATCCATAATGAAGTTAATGCTATTAGAAATGTCTGTCATTTGCAGTATTTAATGAAGCTTAAAAAAAACAGGCTTGCAATCAGGTTCCCACATTTACTGATTCATTATTTTATCATTCTGATGTTGCTGAACCAGGATGCAGGGGGAGATCAGAGACCACTGAACGACAGTAGGGGTTTACATGAAGACCACCACCACCATCATCATCATCATCACCAGACTCAGAAATCAGGAAGTTTAGAAAGTCCCGATGACACCATAGAGGAACCTCAAAACAACACAGAGCAGCAACCGTCACAGAGTGAATGGAGGACACAACACATCCATCATTGCTCTTCATCCACACGGACTGAACGTCACAATCATCACCGCCATCATCACCGCCGGACCACGTGGACGCTTTCTCGACAAGAGACGTGGAGACCAATGAACCTCATCAAACAGAGGAGGAGGAGCTTCAAACCAATCGCCATCATCATCATCACCATCATCATCATCGCGGAGACAAAGAGAAAGAGTTCGACCACAACGAGAAGAACAGCAGACATAGAGGACAACAGAAATCACAACGAGAACTTGAGCGTATGAGGGACAGGAGACGAGATGAGACGGAGTGGACAAACGAACATTACATAGAACAGTGACACAAACTCACAAAAATACAACTGTGACACGTAACAGGGTTGAGCAAAATGAACACTTTAAATTCATTATGTATATTAGATTTGAGTAGGCTAAATTAGTATTTGGGATTTGGCCTCGCCCCACAAAACAAATTAAATGTGACCCTGGACCACAAAACCAGTCATAAGGGTTTATTTTTTTAAAATTGAGATTCTGAAAGGTGAATAAACAAGCTTTCCATTGATGTATGGTTTGTTAGAATAGGACAATATTTGAAAATCGAAATATTGAGAAAATCGCCTTAGAAGATGTCCAAATAAAGTCTTAAGGAACACATATTACTAATGATACATTTTTGATATATTCATGGTAAAGAATTTACAACGGAACTTTACTTAATCTTTACTTAAAATGATTTTTGGTATAAAGATCGATAATTTTGACCCATACAATGTATTTTTTGCTATTGTTACAAATGTTTCAATGCGACTTATGACTGGTTTTATGGTCCAGGGTCAGAAATGACTTTTAATTGACCTTTTATTGATTTATTTTTTTAACTATATTAATACATTTAACACAACAATAAAAATAGATTTTAGTTTTGCCATGCAGCACTACAAAATAAAAGTCCACCACATAGAAACTTTAAATGTATTGATATTGTAACTATTCATTAAACACTGATTATTAATAGGATAATATACTGTATATGTTAAGATGAGATGTATAGCAGCAGTAATTTATTTTCATAACATTAAATGTATTATTAAAATTGTCACAAACAGCAATATTTTTTTCTTGAAATAACATTTCACTCCCTGAATTCAAATTGAATTTAGTCTCTTTAATCATTCATTGAAATTTAATCATGTTATAAAGGCATTATTCTTATGTCAATTTTGTTTCTCATACACATGACTACTGACCTCTGTAATAGATCATTGACACATTCTTCACATTATTTTTAGGTGTTTTAAAGGACTGCATAATGTACAGTCTATGACACACAAGTCGATCCATACATACTGTATTAACTCGGCTTCAAACTCTTCAAACTCCTATCTTCAGGCCTATAGCTATGGTATACAGACCTTTTTTTATGGTGATGAGGGCTGGTTTTGCTGCTGTTATTGCTGCAAAAGGTGGATATAGCAAATATTAAAGTTAAAACTGGCTAAAAAAATTCAATTCAATTTTATTTATATAGCGCTTTTCACAATTGTTAATTGTTTCAAAGCAGCTTTACATGAATAGATGTAGGGGAAAACACAGAATAATCAATAGATAATATAATAAGAAGAATACAGCGGCTAAGAATAAACCGTACATGCAAGCGTAGTAATAATGTAACGTATACAATAAAGTATACAGACCTTCACAGCAGCGGGAACTGGGTCTCGTGTCTTGTCATTGTCCTCGGGGTCGAGACAGGGAGAGAAAAACAGAATTCTATTAGCGTAGGGGCCGTTTGCATGTAATGCAAGTGTTATACAGTATTGTGGTTTAAAATCTGCTCGGTTCCAGACAGGCTTACTATTGCGGCATAAGTATATTACCCAAATGAGTTATATGAATGCTTTGTTCTGGACAAACTAACTATTGCAGGATAGGTACATTTACTTGACATTTTATGTGAATGCTTTGTTAAAGAAGAATGTCTTAAGTTTAGACTTAAAGTGATAGACTGTGTCTGATTCTCAAACATTATTTGGTACGTGATAGCTTGTATTCTTATAGTAATTCTTTAATATACGAGGGTGCTAGGCCATTTAAGGCTTTGTAGGTGAGTAGTAATGTTTTAAATTTTATGCGATATTTAACTGGTAGCCAATGTAAAGAAACCAAGATTGGACTTATGTGGTCATACTTTTTAGATCGAGTAAGCACTCTAGTGGCGGCGTTTTGAACCAGCTGTAGCTTGTTTACCTGATTTGCGTGACATCCCCCGAGCAACCATCATTATGAAATAAAATCATGTTTTGGAAGCAAAGTAGTTGCAGGTGTTGTAATTATTTTAGCCACCAGTCACTATAGTGATCACAACTCCTGCTTCACATTCAAAACTCACAAATGACCGGCAGTTCATTACCAGTTGCAAAATAGTATTTAAATGACATATGTTACTTACAGTTTGCTGGATTGTTGTTTACCTGGATACACAATTAGGATATATAAATGTAATTTTTGTACATTTACTAGTCATTAATGTGTTTGTATGTTGCTGTGTGAGGGAAAAAGTCCGTATGAAGAGGAAGAGAGACAAACAAGTGCCAGTAACTTACTTGTATGATATTTATTGGCAACAGTTTGTTTAAAGTTAAATGAACATTACACATTAACAAGTCTTTGTCTTTACAGAATAAAACTAAAATAACAGCCTCATGCATGTGCAAAAAGCGGGGGGAGATGTAAAAAGGGTTTTCAACATGAATGATGATAGAATTGAGGGACAGAGAGGCACATTGGAGTGACAAAAACACATCATGTGACCGCAGTTACAATGATGGTAACTCATCTTTAGTGAAACATATTCATTTTTCCAAAATATATTAGTAATCCAATAATGATTCAGTGATGCAGGCAATGTATAGTCATCTGTCAAGTGTCTTTTTCCATTTTCCTGATATAGACTTTAGATTACAGTACTGCTGTGAGTTTATATTGACAGAAATCATACAGTTGGCTGTGAAGTCGCTTGTTGTCTGACTAGTTTTATTCTCAACACAAACTTTATGCCCTTAAGTTTCATGAACATTTTTGGTCCAAAGCTGTACTTTTGGAAAGGGCTGGGGTATTTTCACCATTTGACTATTTTGTGAGTTATACCAAACATAAAGTGGCTTCATTTATATAGAAGTTGAACTAAACACAAAGCAGCTTGAAGTTAATGAAGTGACGGTTTACAGATAAACAACAGAGGCCGTTTTATTGTCCAGAAAACACAAGTTAATGATTAGTTCAGACACTGACATTCATGGCTCTCCGTGACTTATCTGTCATATAAAGCTGAATAGCACTGAATTATAGTTTTATGGCAAGTCTTGTGTTATATTATTGATATATTATAGAAGAGAGAACAATTTACACCGAGGTGAGAGAGCAAATAAATACATCTAAATAAAATCTATGGTGATTATGCGTTATGTGTACTGTACTTTAACAATTTATCTGAAAATAAATGTAAGGATGCCCATCGGTTTGCCAAATATATAACATAACAGAGTTGACTGATTGTGTCTTTTATATAAAATCATTTTATGACATAATATATTGTGTCATTTAATTCATCCTAGTAAATAAAGTGCATATTGTATGTAATTTATCCACAGTCACAGTCAAGTTTAAACATTTTAAATTTCAGCTAGGCACTTAAAATGAAACACAGAAAGAACAACAATGTACTGTAAATAAAAAGACTTCTTCTGGATCTCTCAGGTAGGTATTTTAGCACAAGAACCTGGGGATGAAAAATAAAGATTAAGTAATTAAAATATGTATTTATTTTATATATCCTTTCTTGTTGACAATTTCCATGATTTTCATTTATAAATATTTGGGTGTTTGGATCAGCAATTTTACTTTAATCTATCAATCAATATTTCAGTAGTGAAATGAGGTTTATTGGATTAACAGAAAATGTGCAATATGCATCAAAATGAAATTAGACAGGTGCATACATTTGGGCACCCTTGTCATTTTGTGGATTTTAATACCTGTAAATACTTAGCACTGATTAATTGGAACACACAATTGGTTTGGTGATCCTCATTAAACCTTGAACTTCATAGACAGGTGCATCCAGTCATGAGAAAAGATATTTAAGGTGACCAATTGCAAGTTGTTGTTCTCTTTGACTCTCCTCTGAAGAGTGGCAACATGGAGGCCTCAAAACAACTCGCAAATGAACTGAAAACACAACATAAACTTGCTGCAGATGGTGTCACGGTACATCATTCAACAATTCAGCGCACTTTGATGCGAAAGAAGCATTTATGCACACGCGCCACAAAACGTTGCTTGAGGTATGCAAATGCACATTTGGACAAGCCAGCTTCATTTGGAATAAGGTGCTGTGGACGGATGAAACAAAGATTGAGATATTTGGTCATAACAAGGGGCGTTATGCATGGCGGCAGAAGAACACAGCGTTCCAAGAAAAACAATTGCTACAAACAGTCAAATTTGGTGAAGGTTCCATCATGCTGTGGTGCTGTGTGGCCAGTGCTGGTACTGGGAATCTGGTTCAAGTTGAGGGCCGCATGGATTTCACTCAATATCAGCAGATTCTTGAGAATAATGTTGAGGAATCCGTCACAAAGTTAGTTACGCCGGGGCTGGATATTTCAACAAGTAAACCTAAAACACTGCTCAAAATCTACTCGGGCATTTATGCAGAGGAACAAGTAGCCTATATTCTTATATGATCTGGAATGGGCATCCCAGTCCCCTGACCTGAATATCATTGAACATCTGTGGGGTGATTTGAAGCCGGCTGTCCATGCCCGGCAACCATCAAACCTAACTGAACTGGAGATGTGCAAAATTCATTCATCCAGAATCTAGACACTCATTACAGGTTATAGGAAGCGTCTAGAGCAGTGGTCTCCAACATGGTTGCCCAGACGAAGTCTGTGAATGCCCGCCAAAGCACATTCTATTGATAGCCTCAATTTTATTATTTATTTTACATATTTTTTGTGTATGTTAACATATCAACAAATAAAAATAAAATGTAAAAGGAACAAGTTTTGAGTAGACTCTATCCAAAAAGTAGCCCTCCAGATTGTTTTATTCATTGTGGTAGCCCTTGCTCACAAATGTTGGAGACCCCTGGTCTAAAGGCTGTTATTTCTGCTAAAGGAGGCTCTACTAAATATTTATGTTTTTTTTTTTTTTTCGGGGTGCCCAAATGTATGCACCTGTCCAATTTCATTTTGATGCATATTGCACATTTTCTTTTAATCCAATAAACCTCATTTCACTATACTGAAAGATTACCTTCAGTTATTTGAATTTTTCCTACAATACAGTTAAATAATTAGTATTTTGTTGCTGAGAAATGAATATGAACTTGTTTTCTTTAAGTTGATCAAACTTGTTACAGTGTATGCTAATCCTCAATTTAGTGGATTTTTTTTGCACTAGCCCATACTGTATTATTTACCCTGGCAAAAAGGTCACTAGCTCTACAACAAAATGTGATACATATTTAATATAAAATATTCCTAGTAATTGTTTTCTTTATCTTGGACCCAAGAAACTCAATAAATAAGGTAATGACACTAAAAACTAGCCTCTATCAGATACATTTCAAGTATTGTTAAAGTAAACAGTTAGTAATAAAATCTGAACAAATAATCAAATTACAAGCAAAATCACAAGTAAATACAAAACAAGACTTTTGCAAAAACTAAATAATCAAATGTACAGTAAAATTTCTCAAACAGAATGAGTACCACATTGACTTCTGTTTTGCATCTTCTTGCGTTTGAATATTTTTATTCTCATTGTAATTGATAAATAGACGAAAAAACATGTTTTAAAGCTTTACGTACTTGCTTGTCTTCTGTTGTTTCACCTTCTCTTTATAAGGGCGTTGTGTCCAGGACAGTTTAAAATCAGAGATGTGTGGAGACAGAGCAGACTGCAGCTAAAATACATCAATACACACATTGAATCACTTACATAAAACATACTGTCAATTTTCATTCTCTCATATCTGTTGTCATCAGTTTCTAAATGATTTACAGAGACGTAATTGCACAAAATGAAACTTAAACAGGTCATGAACTAAGGAATCAAATTTGCCTTGACCTTTTAACATACAGTCACATAAAGGATTATTAGGAACACCTGTTAAATTTCTCATTAATGCAATTATCTAATCAACCAATCACATGGCAGTTGCTTCAATGCATTTAGGGGTGTGGTCCTGGTCAAGACAATCTCCTGAACTCCAAACTGAATGTCAGAATGGGAAAGAAGGGGGATTGAAGCAATTTTGAGCGTGGCATGGTTGTTGGTACCAGACGAGCCGGTCTGAGTATTTCACAATCTGCTCAGTTACTGGGATTTTCACGTACAACCATTTCTAGGGTTTACAAAGAATGATGTGAAAAGGGAAAAACATCCAGTATGTGGCAGTCCTGTGGGTGAAAATGCCTTGTTGATGCTAGAGGTCAGAGGCGAATTGGCCGAGTGATTCAAGATGATAGAAGAGCAACTTTGACTGAAATAACCACTCGTTACAACCGAGGTATGCAGCAAAGCATTTGTGAAGCCACAACACGCACAACCTTGATGCGGATGGGCTACAACAGCAGAAGACCCCACCGGGTACCACTCATCTCCACTACAAATAGGTAAAAGATATGTACAATTTGCACGAGCTCACCAAAATTGGACAGTTGAAGACTGGAAAAATGTTGCCTGGTCTGATGAGACTCGATTTCTGTTGAGACATTCAGATGGTAGAGTCAGAATTTGGCGTAAACAGAATGAGAACATGGATCCATCAGGCCTTGTTACCACTGTGCAGGCTGATGCTGTAATGATGTGGGGGATGTTTTCTTGGCACACTTTAGGCCCCTTAGTGCCAATTGGTCATCGTTTAAATGCCACGTCCTACCTGACCTACCTTTTTGAATCAATTCCATGTAGAATTAAGGCAGTTCTGAAGGTGAAACGGGGTCAAACACAGTATTAGTATGGTGTTCCTAATAATCCTTTAAGTGAGTGTATAACAATTCTTGATATCATGAATACATCCTGCAAGTATTACAACTTAAAACAGCTCCCCAAAGAACCCAATATTATGAAAACAATGGATGTAGTTTGTTTATCTTAGATAGAAGTAGATTTCTACGTATGTGTTTGTTTAACGCTGGATTTTGTTGAAAAGTCCCAACCGGGTCATGAGTCGCAGGCGGTAAGTCATCAAATGTCTGTGTTTTATTGGCGCTTCAGTGCATATAATGTAAACAACACGAACATGTAGTGAATCATAAGTTATCCAGAGATAGTGGGATAATGATTTTTGTGTTTTGCTGCTTCGTGATTTGCTCCTACCATGGTACGCCTCGAGGGGGTCGAGTTTATTTGGAAGGTAGAGGTATAGCTGATCTGTCTTTTATAAATCTGATAAAACTCTTCTAAAGAAAGTAGTTGTTTACAATCATGATAAGATTATAATAAGAGTAAGATTGTGATAACAGACAAATACTGTGCTGCTGCTGGTAATGGAAAATGAGCATCTTTACAGCGCTTGAATGGTCCAGAAGGACTGTTTATTTTTATAAGGATTTAGTGTTATATCGGCGCTAACCTATGTGCCAACTTGTTACCGCCATAGAAACCGGAGGCACACTTGAAACTGCACATGAGCTTTAGCGCTAACTGCATCTGATCACGGCCGTTCTCCAATCGACTCAGGTTTTGCATTGTACCCAATTCATCAAGATACAGAGAGCATGCGAATGCACACGGGACTCATCAGGAGAGACACAACGTGCTTGCACGCAAAATATTTAAAGAGTGTCATTATCACGGGAGAACAAAAAAAAATCTGATGCCAGATATACTTGGGCGGCTGTTAATATTAATAAATATTAATAATATTATAAGTACACTTTTGTTATAAAATAAAATAAAAAGTTAACCACAGAGTTCATTACCCCTTTAAATAACATTTACTTATTTTTAAAGATCTTTTTCTAACCTGGTTGAGGATTTGATCACTCACAGCCGCTGCATTTACACTGGAGACCAATTTCAGTTTAAAAAGTTGTTTTTTAATATGACCTGAAACACAGAAAACACAAACTCAACAATCATATACAAACAAAAACATTATTTGAGGAAAATATTACATGTGGTCAAAATAAAATAAAAATCAGAGCAGAAAAAAAAGTTCAATAATGAGCACTACAGGTATTACTAAAGACTAAACTAATAATGTGTAAGTGTAAAGCGGATTTACTCGTGATCCTATTTTTTATGCGCTGTTAGAGCATAAATAATGCCTGCAAAAAATATAAAGCTCAAAGTTCAATGCCAAGCGATAGATTTTCTTTAACAGAATTCCCTTTTCAAAGCCGCCCTCTACTTCCCGCTTGAATGACGTCAATATACGAGTTTTTGACTAGTTTTTGTGTAAACACAAAGCTTTGAAAACACAAGGAAAATGGCCACTTTGAGAATTTTAGCCAACACAACATTTCTACACAACTTTTTTAAGTTAACTAATATTTTTAAGTTGAATTAACTTAAAATTTTGAGGCAATCGGATAACTTTGAGCCACTTAATCTTTTTTTTACAGTCTAATAAACTGCACATGAATCTTAATTTTAAAGCTTTGGAGTCATCATCACAAAAGCCTTTTTTTATCACAACTATTCAATCAGCAATTTACAGAATCTCAAATTTCCCAACTCTACCAAAATATCAAAACTTTGGTTTAAGAAATTACGTTTTCCATAGATCTCCACTTCACATAGAGAGAGATAATTCACAAGTCCAGTCATGACCACATTCACATAGCGTCCCTCCATCCCATTACATGAGTAACTGAAAGTTTGACCAGCTAGAATACCAGAAGTTACAGCACATCTAGAAAAAGAAAAAATCAATCAATCAATCTCTACATCAATGTGTTTAAATAACTAAGTTTTTGTTAAACTGATTTTATCAATAACTTTACATGGGATTGTTGTTTCCATTGTTTTCCAGGGAGTTTCCAATGCGAATCTCTGCTCCATTGGTTAGATCAGAACGGTCTGGTCTAGCAGTGATGATTACTGTGCCAATCTCATATTTATACTGAAGATCCAACCTCCACCATGGGTCACTTTGATATACTGTAAGCGTGCAGCATGCAGATTCACCTGGTCCATATTTTACACCATCTATGGCATTTTGAGCTACCCAATATGTGGATGACTGTATAGCTGTTCCGCTGAAAGCCAAATTCTCTACAAATGTGATCAAAGACAGCAGATCAGTCAGTCTGGGGATACATTCTGAATGATTCATTCAATTCAATAGTTTCAAAAGTTTGATCAAATCAAGTATATTTCCTCAGAAATACATTTACTTTGTTACATTTACTTGAGTACAAGTTCTTTTTAGAGTATATTTAAGAGTGGGTATTTTACTCTTACTCGAATACATTTCTAACGAAAAAACTGTACTTTTACTTCGCTAAATTTGGTGGCGTTACTACAATGCTACTGTCAAATGGTAATAATTAATGAATAGATATATATCTAAAAAAGTCTATATAGCATGTTCGAAAGGCTCGTGAGACGTTGGAGAGGCTGCGTGCATTGCGAGAGGGGACTACGCATCATCCTTTTTAGCACGCGTAGATGAAAGCAGATGGCCGAAGCATGTGCGAGCTATTGGATGCACATCACGCGTGGCCTCAAGTTCGCTCTATGTTTACTCTACAAGATGTCAATTTCATAATGCAATGCATGCTGTGTGCACCAAAACGAACTGACATCTCAGCGTACAGGAATCCAAGCTCCAACCTGAAAAAACATGTAGTGGAAAGTGTCACAGTGATTTGAACAATAGTAATGGTCATTTGGTAACTATGGGCACTTTTACCTTATTGTAATACTATTTCACACACTGTCCGAGTGTTTTTGTCATATGCGCTCTTGTGCAAGCAATGACAAATCATGTAAACCTTAGAAACAACACATGTTCACATCTGCACATTTTCATATCCTTTCCTCACAAAACTAAACAAAATGAACAGCGTAATGTGACGTCTTGCATTTATACACAAATCCAGACATCTCACTAAAGTGTAGAAAATACATACAAATCAAAACAGGATTGTATTTTATTTAAATCCTTCCAAAAAATTTATATACTTATAAAAATAAAAGAATAAAGTATGTTTTTAAGCTCATATGTTAATATTCAGTAATCGCACTTTAATGGCAATGAAAATAACCTATTCATGCATAATAACAAACAGACACACTTTAAACACACACGTTCTTTTTTGACTGCTAGCTTGTTTAAAGGCAAAGTTTGTGTTGTGAAGGTAAAAAAAAAGGCACAGATAACTGTCAGAAAAACATCTGTGTGTTTTTGAGATTTTTTTAAATGACACATTACGTGATGTTGATGTAGCCATTGCAGGACTGAGATATGCTGTTTTACTTAAACCTAGGTGTTACGTATATATGCAGAACAATAAAACTTGGAACTTGGCATGCAGGTATTTGCATCTGCCGCCGCTGCCCCGCCGGTTGAGTATTTAAGAGGCAGGTGCGATACCAAATCAGCTATTTTCGCTGAGAAAGCCAAGCATCAGTGCCCGGCCTAACTCAGCAGTGGAACAGCAAACTGTGGCGACGGGACGTGACGTCTCCATTTCCTTCCCTCATGGAACGAGGGTTACATACGTAACCGAGATGTTCCCTTTCAGTCGGTCACTATGACGTCACGTTGTGACTGACATATTGGAAATCCCTACCAAAGCGCCACTGAAGCTGACCCTTCCAGTGTCTGCGTAATCCTCCCGAATCAACTAAGGAAACGATCGTGACTGCAACTTCAGCAACCAGTGTACTTCCGTAGAGCAGGAGGCTTCTCAAATGCAGCTTAACTGCAGGCTTTCGAAGTGAAAAAAGCTGATTTGGTATCGCACCTGCCTCTTGTTAAATACTCAACTGCCGGGGCGGCACCGACAGATGCAAATACCTGCATGCCAAGTTCATTGGCGTTTTAGTAGTTTTTCGAAGTAGATTGGTCTCTCTAAGCAAGTTCCCAATTCGTTGGTCACAATGTAACGCTTCCATGACTGACTGAAAAGGAACCAGTAACTAACTACTTGAGTAGTTTTTTCATCTAATACTTTTTTACTCTTACTCAAGCAGTGGCGGCTCGTGACTCCTCATCCGAGGGGCCCGAATTCAAACTAAGTGTTCTGAGTATCATGTGTGTGGTTCCCTTTTCCAAAATATGTGTCCTGCGTGTTGAGAGATCCTGTGTGCATCACGTGTTTTGTCAAAATAAGTGCCTGCTGCACACGCATCAAAACCGTTTATGATAAAAGATACGCTCATGTTCCAAAAGACACTCCCTTAACATTAAACTCTGATTACGCATGAGATTATGCGAGTATCTGGCAAACGCGAGCGTCTCTTTTATCATAAACCCTTTGACGCGTCTGCAGCAGACACTTATTTTGGCAGGACACGTGATGCACATACGATCTCTCAAAGTGCAGAATACATATTTTGAAATTACGTACCACACACATGACGGGCTACATACATGTTGTGACGAACTTCACATCGTGCGCCCTCAGAAAAAGAAGTCACCAGCCGCCACTGTACTCAAGTAACTAATTAGATTACTTTTACTTAAATCATTTTTTGTATAAGTACTTGTACTTTAACTTGAGTACAGATTTTGGGTACTCTACCCACCCAACAGTACAAAATGAGGTGTGAGATCTCACCTGTATCATAGACCTCAACCTCACAGAGAGCGAGATTAGATGTACGTCCAGGCAGGACCACATTTATATAACGTCCCACCATTACACCACATGAGTAACTGATAGTTTGACCACTATGAAAACCTGAAGTTACAGCACATCTAGAATGTGAGATAATCAGTTAATCTCTAGAAGTGTTTAAAAAGATATCTTTAAACTGATGTCATGAATAACTTTACATGGTATTGTTGTTCCCGTTGTTTACAGTAGAGTTTCCAATCCGAATCTCTGCTCCATTGGTTTGATCAAAATAAACATCTGATCTAGCAGTGATGACTACTGTACTAATCTCATAATAATCCAAGAGATCCAACCTCCACCATGGACTCAATTCATTTCCAGTAACAGAGCAGTATGCAGCTTCACCTGATCCATATCTTACACCATCTATGGCATTTTGAGCTACAAAGATGGAATATGTGGATGACTGTATAGCTGTTCCTCTATGTGCTAAATTCTCTAGAAAATAAAACATCAAACATCAGTCAGTGTGTAGATATAAACACATCTGTGATAAACTACTAATAACATCTGAGTCTCATCAACCCTTCTGGTTTGAGTCTGACACTTCATGACGAACTTGACAATCTTCATGACAGAAGTTAAATATGAACAATGTATGAAGTTCTTCTACAATTATTCAACGTTTTAACATACCGAAAAGCAATTTTGACTGATGATTCAAATCATGAATGTTTTTGAATGATTCAATAAGTTTCAAGAAATCAATATTTAAAAAAATAAAGACATAGCATTCACAAAAAAATCAATAAACTCTCAGTGGAAGTCTTTTTAAATGACTGAACGCAATGATGAATGATTATTTAAAAACTCAATAAGAAAATTCAGTTTAAATTAAGATGCACCTGATTTTAAGTCATTTGTGTGTCAAATATTAATAGGTTACCTTCAAAACTACCCGGAATGGAAACAAGAACTGTTAAAACAAAAATAAACAATTTTAACAATGATTTTTGAAAGTAATTTAAATTAGGATTAACACAAAAGTCATTTATTCTTTAAGTTGGAAGTATTTTGAAATGATCATCTTTGTGTCTTCTCATGTGTCAGCTGCTGTACTCACCAGAAAGTAAAATCAGATGAATGAGTTTCTCCATCTCTGAATGTTTAAAGATCATTAAACTGATAAGAGAGAGAGATGACTGAAAAAAAAGAAATATGATTGAAAGAGAAATCCATCACTTTGTCTGCTTGGATTTCAGTTTCCTCCCTCCTCACAAACTCACTGATAGTTTCATGAAATCATTTGACCTTCAGGAAAAACTTGCATAACATCAGCTGTCATTTAAAGTCTATTTACAAATCAAATCAGGCACAAATGCAGAATTGCAAATGAAAATAAGAAATTTGTGTATTTGAAAGCCTTTGGGAAAAAGCAAGTGTGATTTGTATTTAAATACATTAAAATATATATGTATTTTCAAAATACATCAATTTCTTATACCAGTCAACCTCTTTATCAAGTCCTATCGACAAAAGACAGCATATATTCGGTGCAAATCTTTGACACATTAACGCACAAGATCAAAAACAATTGATTTCTGCTACTGACTTCACATTGGCCGTAGTTATTCATGTTACAGAAGCACTTTGTTTATTTAGCAACTCTCATATCTCTGCATCAGAACATCGAAGAAACACAAAGGTGGGCTTAATTCACGTATGGCTTAGAGTATAATGTCACAAACACACTATTTGATTTAATGTCATATATTAAAAGACATGTTTATATCCTGGTTACTGTGTGTTTTTGTTTTTGAGTAGTACCCAGTCACACAAAATCACAGTGAATTTATACCATTCTCATACCGTGATAATTCACAGTGTCAGCTATATTTGACCTCATTGTGAATTCAGAATGTTGAGTTCATGGTATGTGTGCACAATGGCCCTCATTTATCACAAGTGCGTATACCAAATTTCCAGCGTACACCTGGCGTACACCCAAAACCACGGAGACTTTGAGATTTATCAATATAGACATTGGCGTACGACACGCTCAAATCCTACGCCAGCTCAGGAGGTGGTGTACGCACATTTTGAGTTAGTGCGGAAATGCACAGATAAAATCGGTGCGGTAATATTACCATCAGAGCGCCTTTCCGAAAATTCTCAGCATCGCTCGTTGAACCCAGAACGCCCTTTGATCATTTGCTAGTTTGAGAATCTGTTAAAACGTCTAGCAATAAGTTATGGAATTCAAGCCTTATACATAAATGTAAATTAAAAATCAAAGTTAAGATTGGACAGAAAGAAAACATTGAAAGGAAGTGCGGAGAGACAGTAAAAGTCAGCAAATATTCATCCTGGAATCTGAAGCGGCACATTGCAAGAAAGACACAGTCAGCAATATCTTTCTCATTCAACACATTGTAAGTTATTTGAACAAAACCTAATAAACATATTAAACTACTCCATGTGTTGAGTATTGTTTTTGTTTTATGAAAATATTATTACATTGCTTCTTAGGCAGGTAGAGACATGAGCTTATGAAAATATTTGCTTACTTTTTAAAGTATTTGCTGTTTGATTTAAAATATAACAAAAGTACACCCAAACACATTACGAACTATTATACACATTAACTAAGCAGATTGTGTCGTTTATATTCTGTACTGAAATCGCATTTTTGTAATAATATACTGTATAGTAGCAGAATAAGTAAATCAGCATATTTTTATCAGCATAATATTAGTTGTTTTAAAACAATTATTGCAATTATTGTATTTATATTAAAATAAATGTATTTATTTATTTACTGGTAGTTTCTAATGAAAGGTTTTACTGGATGGATTTGTAAATACAGATCATGAGTGCATGTGCACCACACATTCAGCTCTTGTGCATTGGGTTAAAACAAATGTTTTGTAAAGATTTACTGCGTTTGCATTAGCTATTATGGCAACCCCTAACTGCACAAATTATGTCAGCCTTCTTGGATTTCATAATAAACATTAAACAGCCAGTCAAAACGGCTCACTGGAAGTCATAAACCGGAAAGCTCAAAGATGGCGGCGCCCAAATTTACGTGAAGAAACAGGTGGATAGTGTGTATGTTGGGTGGTGGGAGATAGGGCTGTTAAATTTGAACGGATATCAAATACCATACAATGTATTAGAATATATTAAAATATCTAGGTGCCCCGGCACGCATAAAAAATTAACATATTACTATATTACTATATATATATATATATATATATATATATATATATAGTGAGCTAACATGAGCTTAACCAAGAACTCTCTTCTACACGTTACAGTACTAATCCGCTCAGTGGCGTAGCAAGTCAGTCCTGGGCCCATATGCAAAAAAATTACGGCCTCCCTTAAGCCAAAGCCCCCCAAATCTTGCCCGTTGGCACTGTTAACTGTGGCGCGCAGGTCTGTTAACAACATATACTTTTAATAAGGTAGTCAAATATTTTTACTTTATTTAAATCTACCCTTTAAAGTGAAAAAGTCAAGAAAAACAAAATGTTTTGGGTAGTTTTTTAACTCGTGACTAACTTCTCTGCCTTCTCTTTTCTCTTTAAGGCCCAAATTTTATGTTTATATTTGTCCATCCTTAATGTTCATGTAGATAGCAGCTATATTAATCTCTCACACTGTGTTTTCTTTTTTTTGTTTTGGCGGGGCGATGCGTCATGTAAAAAATTATGGCGTAGTAGTTTACGGCAGCCGCGGAGTGCAAAAAATAAAATAAACGCAAACAAGAAATGACGGAGAAATAAAATATCACTACACATGACATGCATACAAAATATATTTATTGCGGCCACAAATAAAAATTAAATAGAAAAAAAAATTTGCACGTTCATACCCTGCATGCCCAGACGCTACGCCACTGAATCCGCTCGCTAGTACAGTTTAATCTTAGCCCCTGTACTCTGCTACTTTTGTTGTCCCCTGATTTTTATGTATTTTCTCCTGCTTTTATTAATGTAAAGCTGCTTTAGCAATTGTGAGAAGCGATATATAAATAAAATTGAATTGGATTGAAAAGGAAAATTTTGTTTAAAGTGTCACTAGAGATGGTGCTATGGGTTTTTCTGAAAAGTTCTGAAAAGATTTCTGAAAACTGTCAATTGTGCGCTCCTGTAAGTAAATAAACCTTTGGCGAGTAAATAAAACAAAAGTTGGCAGCAGGTCAATTTATTAGGACCATAATACTTATTTTTTGTTAAGACATCGTAGAATTGATACTTTTCCCCTTGATGTGAAGTGAGGTGAGCAATTTAAATTAAAGACATGCAAATTGTGTGGGAAAGATGTCACCTCTCACAGGTTTTCTAAGAACTTTTACTTTATATTTTACTACAGGTGTGTCCAAATTGACCTTAAAGAGAAAATCAAGCAGTCAGAAAACATTTTTAGTAAATTAACTTGCATATATATATAGTTTCATAGTCATTTTTTAAAATACCATCACTGTACCATGAAAGCAGTTGTGAACCAGATATCAGCAGGAGTCTACAGAAATGTGTAAGTGTATTTGATTTTAGACTTGTTTCGTTGCTAAGAAACGCTCTCTTGTTTACCTTTGTCTCACGTTCTGCAATCCGCATTTGTTCTCGTGTGTCCTCGCATGCGTTAGTGTATTACAGTAGTTACAGTAGTAGTTTTGGCCATTAACTTGTTGTTGATTGTTATTGGGCATGGCCTGCTGAGTTTCAGTCCACAATTGAAGCACTTATTAAGCAGTCAGTCCAACCAGCTCTACTTTTTCTTCACACAAAATAACCTCCTGGATAGCAATCAGTCTGGTTTCAAAACTGGTCACTCCACTGAGACTGTGCTGCTCTCAATCATTGAGGTCCTAAGGCAGGCAAGGGCAGCCTCCAAATCATCTGTGCTGATCTTACTGGATCTATCTGCAGCTTTTGACACGGTCAATCACCGCATCCTCCTGTCGACCCTCATGTCTATGGTTCAAGTCGTAACTCTCAGATAGGTCATTTTGGGTATCCTGGAGAGGTGACGTCTCCGAACCCCAACGTCTTGATACCGGGTGCCTCATGGCTCTGTGCTTGGACCGCTGCTCTTTTCGATATACATGACATCCCTGGGCTCTGTCATTCGAAAACATAGCTTTTCCTACCACTGATATGCAGACGACACTCAACTCCACTTGTCGTTCCACCCGGATGATCCCACAGTGTCTGCCCACATCTCTGCATGCCTTAGGGATGTCTCACTCTGGATGAAGGATCACCATTAACCTTGCAAAGACAGAACTGCTTGTCATATCATCTGAACCAAAGATTCAGCACAACCTTTCCATTCAGCTAGGTTCCTTGAGCATCACGCCTTCCAGGACGGCCAAAAACCTGGGAGAGGTCATTGATGATCGGCTTAGCTTCAAGGAGCATGTTGCCAGCTCTTGTAGATTTATCCTCTACAATACTAGGAAAATTAGACCTTTCCTAGATGAGCATGCTACGCAGGTCCTGGTCCAAGATCTTGTTCTGTCCAGGCTGGACTACTGCAATGCGCTACTGGCAGGGCTTTCAGCCTGCACGACCAAACCCCTACAGATTATTCAGAATGCAGCGGCAAGAGTGGTCTTCAATGAGCCAAAGAGGGCGCACGTCACTCCTCTGTTTGTTAAGTTACACTGGCTTCCTATAGCAGCTCACATCAAATTTAAGGCTCTGCTCCTGGCCTTTAAAACCACCACTGGGTCAGCACCCCCTTACCTTCGCTTGCTTATGGAGCCTTATGTACCCTCTCGATCCCTGCGCTCTGCTACCGAGCGACGGCTTTTGGTGCCATCTCAAAAAGGATAAAAAAACACTAGCACGTACCTTCTCAGGAGCTGTTCCACAACAATGATCTGCCGGTCGTGACACGATCTGCTGACACTGTAGCTGTCTTTAAGAATCGGCTAAAAACCCACCTTTCTCTTTATCTCTACATATGTTAAAAAAAATTACCTACAAACCCTTGGCTATGTATATTGTGTTGGACTTGATGAGACTATTTCCAGTGCACTTATGTATTGCTGTTCTTGTGTTGCTATAATTGCTTCTATTGTTTACCTCACTTGAAAGTCGCTTTGGACAAAGTGTCTGCTAAATGACAAAATGTAAATGTTAATGTAAATGTTAATGTAAAGCCCATGCAAATGAACTCATCCTTTGTAGAGGTCATAGACAGTATCAAACTGCAAAAAAAGAGTTTTAAAATGCCCAAAATGCACAAATATGAATATGAGGTTAATTGGATGGCTTAATAAAATATCACAAAATACTTAAAGTGAACATTGCATTACTTTATACATTAACAACAGCCTGTCAAAATCCGTCATCAATTCATGTCAAATCCGTCAAGATATTTTTCAAATTTGAAATAAATCAGGCATATTTTGGTCAGCTTTAAACCCGAGGACCCCCTTTGACTTTTTCTGTTTATGGATGCAGCAGTCCAACACATGGTCTTGTAAGTTTTACACATTTTTTTGTTTTAAATATTCAGCAAACAAGTTGAAATCCCTGTGGTCACAGCTTTTATGTGTCAACACTGTCTTCAAAGTAGGGATGATTTTATTCAAGAAATTTGAAATAAAAGTTGGTATTTTGGTTTAGTTTAGTGGCAGCCAGCAACTGAGGAAAATCAAAATGGTTACCATTTATTAGACATGATTAACTCTGATATTTTGTCTGACGGTGTTGACATATAAGTTGACGGAGTGGAAAAGTGCTCCCAAATACTCATTAAGTAATATATAACAACTACATAACATGATGATCTAAGTATACATGTTGGTTGACTTAAAATATCTTAATATATTTAAAAAACATGAATATATTAAAAATATCTTAATATATTTTATCTGTACTGTAGGCAGACATGGCTAGACCTTGTTGAGAGAAATTGAAGTAAATCATATAACTTACCTGTCTGAACTGCTGTCTTAAAGTATCAAAGTATAGATGGAATTACAACAGACATTTCAACCAATTTAGATTCACAGAAGCACTGACATTAAGAGTCTGATTGTTCACTTTTCAGTTTTATCAGTGAGCCTTTGGATGGAAGTAGTCAGGAAATGCATGGGGAGAATTAGCATTTAACATTTGTACACTATTAACAATATTACATCATTTTCTTAGTTCTAAGCCTATTGTGTCCTCTTTTAAATCAGTTGTTAGATTTACAGTTTAGTTTTAATATAGATGAGCAATAGAGGAGCTCCAGATTAGAGCCCGACCGATATGCATTTTTTGGGCCGATGCCGATACAGATATTAGGGAGCAAAAAAAGACAGATAACATTATATATGCAGATTTTCTTTGTGTATATTATAGTATTATAGTACATTTATAGAATATCCTACTATATATAAATAAATAAAAAAAATTTGCAAGGATCACTCACAACTGTGGTGATCAAACACTTAAATGACGTGACAAAGATATGTAATATGTGTTTAAATTTAACAATAAACTTTAATATCCAAAATGAGATATCAGTGCACAAAACAGTAAACTTGACGACTTATAAATAATTTCAAAACACAAACTGAACAAAATACATATATTACTTCACTGGCAGTTTTTACGAGAATAATTTATAAACTTTCCTTGTTCACTTCACGAAGTGGAACACACTTCAAAATGGCGACAGGGATTCCCCAAAGGGAAGTGTTTAGGGAAGTTCGCGAGTGCGTGTCTAAAACTGCAGTGGAACGCAGCCCGTTACAGAATTTGCAGTGCTATTTTCCGATTTAGATGGCATTATTCATTGCTTCAGGCCCAGTTTCTGTAATTTTTTATATATTTTCCCACTTTGTTATCTGGATTTCCCACTGAGACTGAGAGAGCTGGCTGGATGCTATCACTTGTGCTTGCTTTTGAATGATGCAAGTACTTGTTTGTCCAGCAGAGCGCGCTGTACTGTTTTGGTACTGGTGATCCAGGTCACTGTGTAATAACACCAGCCAACCCCCTTCACTTCAGGCAGCCTTTTAGTTAAACGGCATTGGTCAAAAATAAAAAATAAAAATAACACAGACTAATTTTGAAATGCATTGTTGTAACGCGCGTTACTAAGACTGTAACGAGTAAAATATTACTGAAATTTTATTAGTAATGCGTTATATTACTACATTACAGCAAAACCTAATATATTACTGTAATATATTTTGTAATGCGTTACTACCAACACTGCTTAAATATAAGGTTAAGGGTACGCATTAAAAAATGGGTTGCAAAAAAACCCTTAGGTGTTCACTTAGGGAATCATAAGGCTGTCAATAAGTATTTACCCTTAAATGCTAGCTAAAGTATTACCTTAAGTTCTGCTTTGCGTTGCTACAAAGTCCTTAAGTCCCATTTTCCCTTAAAAATGTAAGGGACTATAACAGGTCCCTTAAAGGTAGGGTGTCACATTTAAAAATATGCTATTAACAGACGGGAGGTGAGCGCAGATGACATATGGTGTCTGCGTGAAAAAGCTGTGCAGTGGCATTCAAATAACGCTTACGGATGAGGGACAGAAAAGGCAACATCCATTCGGAATAAGATCTATGATTGTTTGAACATTTTTTGGTCCTACGCCACAGATGACATAAATTTCTACAAATACATTTAAACAACTTAACACAGTGATTGCTATTAGGATGTGAGGAGACCTTTAACCAGCATAACTAAAAATGTTTCTGGATCAAATGAGATACCCTGTTTTTAACGTTACACGCGATGGTTGATTTTATGGTTATTTGAGAAAATAAGCAATTAAGCAAACATTACTCTGTTTATGCATAAGTAATGCAGTTTTTTTTCAAAGGTAACTGTTGTAAAAAAGAAATAATTTTGCCAATCATTTTTAAATTTCCTTTTGTCTGTGTGCCACTGCCTTGACCTCTCCATTATTAGCCTATAAACCGTTTCATCAGGCGCACGTGCGGTGACGCGATACGGTTTCTTTACTTCCTGTTTCTGTTTGTTTAATGGACTGACTAGTTCTGTAACTGAACTCTTAAACAAATACCTATATTACCTAAATAACAAATGTTTTGGGTTCCTATGTAATTTACATGTTTATTTTGCTTGCTATAAAAATAAACTACTTTAAAAGGACTTTGTTGCTATTTATTCATTGCAGAGTTTACCGGATGTAAAAAACGTATGCATTTCATTTTTTAATGTTCATGTTTATAATCTAAAAATAAAACAAAAATGTTACATTTTAGAAAAATGTTTAATTAGAAATATGAACATCCGCGTCAATGACGTTTATCCTTTTTCCTTATTTCAAGTGGCATGACGAGCCAAATTAAAGGTCATTGCAGGCCAACTTTGGCCCTAGTTTGGGCACCTCTGTTATAGACCATAAAAAAGTTTGCATCTTTCATAATATTCATGAAAATCTTGAGGCTTCCAGCAGCGTGTGAAGTTTTATTTTTGTGTTAAAATTGAAGATTTATAGTGTAACCGTCTGATGCATTAATACTTCATGACATCAATACGCAAGTCTTCATGAAACATATATTAAACACTGGTGGAGGATGTCATCATCACTGGTGTCATGGCAACAGACAACCACATGCATCATGTCTTTTCTCAAACAGCTCAGCCCAATAAACACGATTATCGTTTCATGAACTTTGCGATAAAAAACCCAATAGTGTCACTGCTGGCGTGATGCTGAAGACTCTCAGAGGAAAGTGTGGGACTTTTCTCAGCCCAAAATAACTCTGGACGAAACCTCTGTAGAAGTTTTCGATGATCATGTGACAGTCCTGCCCCACGCATGCCCTCCGACCCCAAATGAGGCACCTAAAGAATGACAAAACATCTGGAGGTTTATCTCTATCATCAAAGTAGATCTCATATCTGTCATGTAGTGTACAGTATGTGTTTACCTGTGGTTCCAGTGTTAAACAAGGAAAAGTTTTGAGAGCCCAGGCCACCTGTTCTTCATTCTCAGCAAGTGTCACAGTACAGGTGCTATACACCAAAACACCTCCTTTCTTTAACAAACGCACCGCCTACAACATCACAAACATCACCGGTGACTGACAGAGACATTCATAAAGAAATGAAATGAATATGCTGTTGTGTTATCTTACCGTTGTAAAGAGTTTTCTCTGTAGAGGTTGATATGAACAGACTTCTTTTAGACTCCAGCTGCAGCTCATGTTCGGTCTTTGACCCAATCCACTGCAGGGAGCGTCTAACAATATCCGGTCAAAACTCTCCTCAGGGAACGGGGGACCGTCAACAAATATACACAAATGCAAAATTAGTACAATGTAGAATCGTGTGCTGTATCTCCTGAAACATGAGCTGTAAGAGTGTTTACAGAAAATTTACTCACCCCCATGTCATCCAAGATGTTTATGTCTTTCTTTGTTCAGTCGAAAAGAAATTCAGTTTTTTGAGGATTTTTCTCCATATAGTGGACTTTAGTGGACCTCAACAGTTTACAGTTTCAATGCAGCTTTAAAGAGCTCTAAACGATCCCAACCGAGACATAATGCTGTGTTCAGACCAGCCGCGGTAGAGGTGTCAAGCACGAGTGATTACAATGTTAAGTCAATGTAAAGACGCGTTGACGCGCATCTTGAGGCGTTTAGCGTGGCGTGGTAGACGCGATTCCTCATTCGCGCGTCTAGTTCGAGTTTAAAAATTTGAACTTTGGTGGAAAAACGTGCAACGTTAACCAATCGGGAGCTTGCTCTAGTGAAGCGAGCAGAGTCGCAGAAGCCTATGGAAGGCCCTCCCATGACGCGAATTTCCATGTGACTGTCTCGATGACAAGAATTTTACGCACGGCTTTCACGCACAAATGAAGCGAGTAAACTCAAAATGTTCAAGTGGCAAACTTGACGCGGTAGACGCGAATTTGAGGCCTCAAACGTGGCTGGTATGATCCCATGGTGAGGGTCTTATCTAGTGAAACCATAGGCATTTTCGCCAAAAAAAAAAATCTGTACTTCTAAACCACAACTTCTTGTCCTGCACTAGCCGTGTGATGCGACAGCATGGCCTTATGTTTTACGTAATCACATGGAAAGGTCACGCGTTACATGTGTGAAACACACACTTGCGGGTCATTTTAAACATTAAACGGACACAAAGACATTAAAGGTACAATTTGTAAGATATTTGCAGTAAAATATCCAAAAACCACTAGGCCAGTGTTATATATTTTGATCTCTAATGTTTTCAACTACTTGTAAATCGGGAGAAAATTGCCATTCTAAACAGTGACACGGGGCAGTGTGGTCGCCCGTCAATGATGTGAATATCCACGTTACCCTTTGTTAGCACCTTTACTAACGTAGAAACCACATGACAACAGTGTCATGGATAAATGTGGAAGTGACTTTAGTGTATAGCGTCTGTCTGGCTACTCGCTTGTTTCAAGCATTGATTTATTTATGGACTATGATTAATCTTTACCGTCTGCCGCTGGCTCCCGTAAGCGTAATGCTGAGTTTACACCAAACGCGGTTTGGGCGTCAAAATCGCGTCTACCGTGCTGGTTTGCTGCTTGAAAAATTTGGATGCATTTGCGCGTGTAGAGCGGAGTAGACGCGCGGAAAAAGCAAGCATTTGACGCGTCAGAGGCAAACTCCGCTTCTTGTGGGAGGGGCAAGTGCTATGCGGTTGTCTGTTTGCAAGATGACTGATGTTGATTGTGCATTTATGGAGAGAGTTACCAGTTTGTATTTGGTAACCTTACTATAGGGGAAAATAAACGACTCAAAAGTGAAATGTGTATTACAATTACCAGGTTGCTCAATGTCCTCACTGACACTCTTCCAAGCGAGGTCCTTTTTATTCCTGTCTCCTATAACTTGTGTCGTATAGCTCCGGGTGTCTGCTTATGGACAATATCAAGCCTTGGTTGAATGAGTGACTCCAAGCGGGGCTGCCACCACAGCAGCAAGCAGGCGCCTGATTGGTTAACGCGACGCGAAATTCTGCCAAAGTTCAAATTTTTCAACTCGGTCGTCAGCCGCAAATTCGCGTGAACCGCAAGATGTACAAAAAGCACCATTTGCGCGTACCGCGCACAACGCTCAATTCGCGCCTTTCGCCCGAGCTTCACGAGCGAAAGAGGCGGAAACGCGTCTTCCGCGCCGCGCCAAACGCCTCTTCCGCGCCGCGGGACCTCCTGACGCGCGTCAACGCGTCTTCACATTGACTTAACATTGAAATCACTCGCGCTTCACGCCTCTACCGCGGTTGGTGTAAATGCAGCATAAGGGCCAACCAAACAACCCAACAAGAGTTTGGGACAAGAAGACAGGAAGGTCGAGGATCAATATCGGTGTCGCATTATCTAGATGGAGAGAGCTTTGCGACAACCTTCAACTAAGCAGAGATGCCGATCTTGTTTGTGTTTTACTCAACAGGTTAGTTGTTTTCATTCGTAACCCTACAAAAAACTTTTGCTATTATATAGATCACAAGATTAGTTTGTAACATCTATGACTAACAATTTCGTTTTGAACATTACATGAAACCTTACATAATGAAACAAAATGAAGTCATTAAACGTAACATTTATAAAACTTGATTACCTCATCCGCTAACAAGATTTCTCCTTCCTGTCTGATTGATGGCCATCACAGGTTAAGGTTAAAGATAACAAATCCCATTATTCCACACTGCTTCAGAGCATCATTCATTTACGGCGTTGTTGGTTTAATCGTGCAGATTCTACAAATTGTACCTTTAATTATTATTATTCCACATACAACAACGTCTGAACGCTCCTCTTTCCCCACACTGGAGCGATAGTTTGACTTACTTCATGCGTTACCTTTCCATGTGATTACGTAATATGTGAGGTCGTGCTGGCGCGTCACACGGCTAGTGTAAGACGAGAAGTTGTGATTTAAAAGTACATATTTTTTATTTTTGGGTGAAAATTAGGATGGTTTTGCTAGATAAGACCCTTATGTCTCGATTGGAGTCCTTTGAAGCTGCATTGAAACTGTAAATTGTTGAGGTCCAATAAAGTCCACTGTATGGAGAAAAATTCTGGAATGTTTTTCTCAATAAACTTAATTTCTTCTCGACTGAACAAAGAAAGACGTAAACATCTTGAATGACATGGGGGTGAGTAAATAATCGGGATTATTTTTTTATGAAAGTGGAGTAACCCATTAAAGGCAGAAATGTGGAGGTTATATTTTTTTTGTATAAGCCCAGTAAAATGCATTTATTTTATTTGAGGTTTACCTGCAGTGCACTCGTGTGTGATGTTCGAGCTCACAGCCTGTATGCTGTTATAACAGTAAGCTTTTATACAATCCAACTTCAGACTCTTTGCATTCTGAATGATCTTCTCCATTTTGGATTTAATCTTTTCCAAAGCCACTATAGTTCCCTGTTGGGAAAAAAATGATAAAAGTTTTTCTTTGTGAAGGTAACTAATGTTTCTCAGCGGTCACATTGCTTTTGATCTTACAAATGTAATAAAAAAATGATGGTTACATAAAGAATGAGTAAGACATATTTGCTTCTTTTATTTACACATGGACACGGACTCACCTGGTTTCTCATAAGAGATGCGATGTGTGTGGTTTTTCCTCCAGGAGCAGCACACATGTCCAGGATTCGTTCACCGGGTCGAGGTCCTAAAACATGACCCACTACCACAGATGGCAGGTTCTGCATGAACACATTCAGCAAAACTTATATAAACCTTCTTTCAAATAAAAACAGCCCATTGACCTCAGATGGCTGTTAACCTCTCCTGACTTTATGTCTGCATGTCTGCTATACAACATGTGTTGATCTCACGCTTTTGTACCTGCAGAAAAACGTCCTCTGTTAAAACTCCATCAAAGGAAGGACTTTGATAGAGAGGTTCTGTCATTCTGATCGCCAGACCCCTGAGAGAGAAAGAGAGAGAGATGTTTAACAGGATCAAACAACAATAACATTAGCTATGTTTACATGCACAAAATTTTGTCAATCCGACTGAATTTAATCAGATTGAAGGTTACGACAGTACAGTTTACATGCACCCTAAACATTGCAATTTAATTAAAATGTTTGTTTACATGTACATTCAATATCATCTAAACCAAACATCTGTGCAAGCACACAGCCAGGGTTGCCAGATTCCCAAATCAAAACCAGCCCAAACGCATCCCAATAACAACAATGAATAAACACATCTTTAACCTGCAAACCTGTTTTAAAGTATCCCAATTCTGAAATCCGCAAAAACACGCACACACCCACACGCACACTTACATTCAGTCAAATTTCTGTGGCATTGTGTAAAAACAGCCTTCATGTGTAGAATTTTTTTTAAAGTTTAGTTTCACGTGCGCGTGCGATAGTTTCACGCGAGCACGCGAAACTAAACTTAAAAAAAAATTCTGCACATAAAGGTTTTGCGTGAGCACATGAAACTAAACTTTGGTTAGGGGCTCTGTAAAATTCTACTATTTGAATTAATATTTATTTTTAATTTATTTATTTTTTACTTTCTAATGTCTATATATACACATAAATTCACAAAATGTATGGCTACAAAAGTACTTCAAATCTCTCAAAAAGTATACAAAAAAAAGATATATTATTTGTATTATTGAAAATGCATACAATTATGCTTTTAATTATGGGGTAATATAGACCCCAAAGACCAGAAGTGTTAACAGGAAATGAGGACCATTTGAGGGTTAATAATGAGTGGCGTCATTGCTTTGCTATTGCATGTTTCTGTGACGAGAATCAGGTGATACGTAAATAAGAGGTAAATATAAGATGTGAACTGGGCATGTGCACAAAGTATTTTTGCCTCAATATGATTACAAACAGATTATTTGGCTGCATGTAAATGTACATACTGAGATTTGAACTCACTTGTTCGGTCCGTCTGAGCAGAATATGTCTGAGCGATCCACCTGTAAAACTCCATTACCCAGAAACACTTTCTTTCCCTGAAACTCTTTGGCTCCTCGTGTGCATTTTCCCTCAACGTCAGAAAACACAGACACCACATCACCGGCCTTCATGACTGAAAACACAAACACAGCGTGTTTGTTTTTGTTAAGATGGCGTATAATAATATTTCATTAGCTTGATCCTAAACACTCATGTCTTATGTTTGTTTGCACAGTTTTTCAGCAAACAAACCCTCATTTCTGTTTCTACAATTGTGCAGATTATAAAGGATGGATTAAGCTGTGTGGATTACTTCTGTGGAGGATGGATGCACTTTTTTCTACCATAATAAGTTTGGAAACACAAGACATTTACTAAAATAACTCCAAATGTGTTCGTAAATCATGGGGTAATTTTAATATCTGGCTGGAGTATCAATTGTTATTTCCTGTGGATCAGATATTTTTCCTAGATCAATCCAGAATCATTTAAGAAAGCGTCACAATACATTAATAAATCAATCGATTTCCCCATCATGTGACCTGAATGTGTGCTGCTCACATTTTGGGGCGCTCAGGACACCAGGAGTGAAGACATGAGCACCTCTGAGTACAGCATTACCACACTGAGCACCGACAATCACCTCAGACTCCAGTGAATCAACACACCTGTACACAAACACACACTATCATCACACAACTACAGTAAACTTTACAGTGTAAAACATGACAACAACCCTTATTATTAGTTTACATTAAGTCAAACTACTATAATCTAGGGTTGGAAAATTCTGGAAATTTTAAGGCTGGAAACTTTCCAGGGGAATTAATGGGAATAAACTTGGGAATTTAAAAAAATTCCCAGTTTATTAAAACAGAGTTGCCTATAACAGGGAACTGTTGAATAATTTAGTTTAAAACAACAAGATTTAATGCAATTTCAGTTGAATTTGGTTGAACCCTGCATATTTCTTCTCAGTCACATGCACACTGCTTACTGAAAGGCCATTGAGGCCACACCCCCTGCATGTACTTGCATCCTTCCATAACATGCACATTACATCATCATTTATTGAATCCTGCACATAAAATAATGTCCATCTTTGCATGTATTTACATAAATTCCATACATTTGTTTAAAACGTCTGTGTGCTGTGTAAGCTAGTGTGCAACAACATTATATCATTGTAAAAAAGATAAATACACTGACTGAGAAAACTGCAATTTTAAACTGCATTGAAACTGTAAAAAAAAAAGTAGGCCTGTGATGATTAATCGTGCAAATGTGCGTTTTCTCAATGAGTGAATTTAAATGAATTACGGTAAAATGCTGCCTCATCCAAAAGCCAGAGGGCGCTCTCGTGTAGAAACGCCTTTTGTGCCACAGAAGTAGCAGCATTACAAAACACTATTCCAGGAGATGTCTAAAGGGATATTTATATCGCTATTCAGATTGTTTCAGGTATTTTCATCATGATAAAAATATTTTGAATGATTGTGTTTGACGAGATTGTGTTTTTTTTTTATTCACATTATAAACGACTCAAACTCATTGTGATTATAGATTGATAAGGACTTCTTACTGATCACGGAGCCGTAGTACACGCACAAGCTGTACATGAAACACAGAATCGGAGCCTTGCGATTCAGAATCAATTTCAGGCAGGTCTTTTTAATGGGGAACGCGATGTATCATCACAGCCCAAAAATAAAGTCCAATAAAGTCCTGGAATGTTTTTTTTTCAAACAACTGAAGAGAAAGACATCAACATTTTGAATGACATGGGGGTGAGTAAATTATCTGGATTTTTTTTTTTTTTTTTGAAAATTGAGTATTCCTTTAATTTCCCTACATTTACACATAATTCAAATAAATTCCTGTTAAGTTTACAATATGGAATATTTTCAAAATTCCCCAGATTAATTTCCCATAAAAAGTTTATGGAAATGTATCGGAAACATTCCACCCCTTTGTAACCCAACTGTAATCTAATTATATTAAAAATAAAGAGTATGTCAAATACTCAGTTTTTTTTTATATGTATGCACGTCGGGTTCGGGTAAAAAGTTTATCGAGTCATTTGGGGTCAGGTAAATTTTTTGGACCCGAAAATACCTCTAACCCAGAGTACTCCCCCCTCTTTAACTGGTATAGATGGCGTTAAACATGAAAGATTAAAAGTATGAAACTGCTTTGAGAGAAAAACAACAGAAATCTGAGCTGTTGTTAGTTAAGATCTTACCTCGGGCCATGAACTGGAACAAGCAGAACATCTGGAAGATGTGGGTGAGTATGAAGGACTGCAGGAGAACCACGGCCTTCATGAGAACTTACCTGCTACCAAACGAATAAAGTTTAAAGTTTCAATTCCACACAGCAGATTAATGCACATATCACAGTACACACACACATACACACCTGAGTGATGTGTTGTTGTAGTTTGTGTTGAATATCACGCAGCGGATGCAGGTGTGTGCTCGCCCTCACACAGGTGAACATGGGTGGATGAGAGAGACATGACAGCAGAGCCTCGAACGCCCGCTCGGCTTCATCTTTATTAACCTCACTCACTATCTACAGATACAAAACCCCAAAAAACCATATCAACAAACTACTCGCTTTATCTTATACTACTACATAAACAAGTATTAGAATAAAGTGTAAACCTCATGGTTTGTATAAACACTGTGTAGATGATCTCGCACTTCGGGCTTTAGGGCAAGCTGAGGGAAAACTGACATTCCTCTGTTGAATCATAAAAACACAAATACATTAAATATCAAATGACAGAATCATTCAATGCTATAGTGATAAAACCAAGACGAAAAATCAGTATAGAGGCAGTACATCAGATTCAATACTATGGTACACTGATGACGTCAGATGGTAAATAAACAGGAGTAATAATATCTGAATGTTACAGCTACAGAAAACTAATATCAAAGCAAGTACACATAAATGATGCTAGAGCATGTTATTACTTCTCACATAGCTGTCAAAGTCAACCAAAACACGTGACGATACTTCTTTTGTAATATCTAGTATTTTATTATATAGAAACTAACAGACCGACAGTGTGTGCTATCATTGCTTAAAACACAACGCACTTGTTTTTTCACCGCATTAGAAAAAATATTCAAATATTTCCTATGAACACCATAGTATTTTGTACTGTAGTCCTTCAATAATACCATGGTATTCTTACGGTAGTTGATACCTGCAGACAGTTACTTACATTGTAAAGGTTGAAAGTCTGATATGTTTTTAACCGGGTCCTACGTGTTTATTTCTTTAAACGGCCACATATGCGTTTAAAGATCAGCGCTTCCGTATACAGCATGACCCCGCCCACTGCAATGACGCGCATCAATCACGTGATTGTGTGACACGCGCAGTTCGACATCATGCGGCGCCACAGGCAGGATCTGACAGGAGGATTCGAAATTAGACTTTAAATTAGTTTAAATTTAGTTTTAACCTTCTCAAATATGTTTTGTTTACAGGTTTGTAACATACAAAGTTTTCTTATAATGCGATGTTAATATAAATGCTTCAAAATATATTTATTTTTAAAATATATTTCAAAATATACAAAAAATGGCCAAAAATATCTTGGTAAAAATACATTTGTAAAAAAAAATTCAAAATATATTTTTACGACAATTTTTTGTATATTTTTGAATATATTTAATTATTATTATTTTTATTTAATTTTTTGCCATATGGGATAAACAAAACACAGGTTGAGTCGACTGACAGTGTTTTTGTTTTGGCACACAGGTTGACCCACCCACTTTCCTCCAATGACCATTCCTCTCTTGTCCGACTCCCACCCCATGATTGGCAGTGCAAAGGTCATGGGTTCGATTCCCATAAGGAACACAAAACACATAATAGGCTACAGATAAAATGTATAACTTGAATGCACTGTAAGCCACTTTGATAACAGTGTCTGCCAAATAATTGTAAATGTAAAAGTATCGGGGCATTCAAATCTGGTGGGCAACTTTGGGTCAGACCCTAAAATATAATGGCCACCTGTTACAGACACACAGACACGCTGTAGATTTGTGTTGGACATGTTTAGCCGTGAGCTATTTATTCCTCACAGCAGTATTACAGTTACGTTGCTCAAGGCAAAGCTTAAGTTCACTTATGGAGTTCATCACATTATATCAGTTCTGGAGTTTCTATAGAAGTTTATAGAAGATGTGAGTAAATGTTTTAGTTACTTTATTAGACCTTTTCTGTTGATGTTTTCTTTTTGAAAGCTGTGTTTTGCAAACAGTAGTGTTGATGGATAGGCCGGAGCAGTTTCTGATCTCTGTGGAGTTTGTGCTATGCTGTAGGACTGCTGTACTTTTTTATTTGTGAAGTGTTGGGATCGAAAAATAAAAAAATCTTTCAAAAGTTTATTTGTTGTAAAGGTCAAATCCATTTCACAATAACTGAAAGAAGGATTCCTTATAAAGCTTGTTGATGTGAATGATATGAGTATGAATCCGAATGGAGAGACAGCTAAATAAGATTTTTTTTGTCAAATATCTTTATTACGCCATTGAATGTGAATTGGTCACCTGTGACAGTTTGGAAGAAAAATTTCTCTAAATACAGAGTTAGTTTGTTACAAACATTTTGTTAATATCACACATCAACTTGCTTATAACCTATAGTTTATTATTTACTTCCTGAATTTATTACTCGTATTAATCATCAAAATCAGATTATGATAATGCGGTAGATATTTTTAGACAAACTTCAGATTTTTTTGTGATGTGCTTTATTCAGGACAACATTTTTAATTGGTATAACAGTAATCCCATACGGCAAAACAAAATATATATATTTCAAATACAAAAATTAGCACAAATATATGCTAAAAATATATACTAAAAAATATATACACAAAAATGTATACACCAATATATTTTGACCAATTATTGTATATTTTGAAATATATTTTAAAGCATTTATATTCATGTTGCATTGGAAGAAAAACTTTGTATGTTACAAATCTGTAAACATAACAGAGATTAAAATTAAATATATTTTCAACTGCAAAAAATATACTTTTAATTTGATATTTTATACATACTTATACATTTATACAAACTTTTATACTTTGGCCAGGAAATTAATTTTTGCCCTATGGATTGTAAAATAAAAAAATTATTTGTTGCCCCAAAAAATACATTTTGAAATATATGTTAATATATGAAGGTTAAAACTAAATATATTTTTAAATTCAAAAATATTTTTTATTAAGCTTTACTTTCTACAAAATGTATTTAGCATATTTTTAAATATATTTTTGGCCAGAAAATAAAAAAATATATTTTTTGCTATATGGGATGATTACAAAAGAAAAAAACTTTATGCTTATTGTTTTTTATGCTTTGACAATTTTAAGAGTTACTGTGATACTGATGAAAGAAATGACTTTAATATGACTGTAGACAATGACAAAGACATTTTAGCATAATCACTTCCATATTTTAGCATTAATCAGATCTTATAACAAACTTTACCCTTGTTAGTGATATAAAGGAGATTGTGAAGACCAAAACAATGGGTGGGTTTAGTAAGGCTGTTATTAAAATAAAGGTAAAATAACATAAACGTGAGATGTATAAAGCATTCTTACAGTGACATAAATTAATGCAGTGATGTTATATGAATGCAACAGCACAACACAGACTGAATTAATGCAGAATTAAAAATTTTTTTTGTTTGTTAAACTTTACATTTTACAAAAAAACTTGATAGCAAAATTGTACATTTAATATGGTCTAAATCTACAAAAAAGTGTCCTAAGCATACTTTGCAATGCACAGCATGCATTGTATTTTAATTATCAATCAGTGATGATGTAAAGAGTTTTCTTTTCTCGTGCAGGGTTAAGAGATGATGGATGACAGGGCTCCACGTGTTGTCGACTACTTTGTGGTTGCCGGTCTGACGGATGCATCTACACCTTTAGAGAAAGAGATTGTTTTTGATGACGCTTGTCATAAAGCAGCTCAACCCAAACTACCAATCACAGATGTTGTGGTATTGATGCAATCTATAGGTGAGGATGTACCGTCAGGTTACAAGTGTATCAAGACCACACCAACGGGACTATCGGCTGATCTCAACAACAGCAGCCTGATGGCACCTGAATTTTACATTTGCTACAGAAGAGGAAGAGACAAACCACCAATCACAGACCTGGGGTAAATGTGTATGTATGTTTGTGTAAGCTGAAGATGATTTTGACATGTTTACGTTATTATGACATGATGCCATTTTACTTTGAGTTTAGTGCTTGTTGAAGGAGAAAACTAAAACGTTAAGGACTGGATAAGACAAAAATGCAAGATGATGTCACCAATATTTTTGGTCACAGAAGACAGACATACAGTATGCACGGTTTCAAAGATATCAGACATTAACTTAAGGCCACAACAATCTACTTTTAATGAAATGTATTTAAGATCTCTTAATAAGCGATTAGTATATTCTGAAGAATGACTCAGACTGGCAAAATAATATTCAATTACAGTATAAAAACTTTGTGCATGTGTTTTTTTTTTACTTTGTACTGTATGATATTGGCTGATCTTTTGTTGTCATAGAGTTCTTTATGAATGGAAAGAGAGATTAAAGAAAGGACATCATATAATTCAGAGGACACCCTACGGTCGCCCGGCTAACCTGAGCGGCACTTCTTCTCAACCCATCTATATAACTTACCAGCGAGCAGCGGAGAGCCAAGCATCAGTCTGTGTCACAGATATCTCCATCATTTTACCCGGAAAAGGAGAAACACCACCTCATACATTCTGTAAAATAGACAAGAACCTCAGCAGCAGCATGGTAAACATAAACCAACATGATATATTATTACGTTTAATTTCTCTTGTTGCTGTAAAACAGTGTTGTCTGTTTTTATATAGTGGGGTTCAGCTGTTTATCTTTGCTACAAGAAGTCTGTGGTCTCAAACTCCATTGCTTTTAAAGCAGGTTTGTTCACTTTCATTTCACTGAACTTACATGATGCACTAAACATGATAAAAATTATAAAGTCCCCATGAAATCAAAGCTGACAATTTTTAAGCAATATATTAAAAATGTACTTCTGATGACATCAGCTAGACAGCTTGGGTGGGTGCATCTGTTAACTCCGCCCCCTCCAGCTGTCAGTTTCATTTCCATTTTCTATATCTAATCAAAGTACAGTGTAAAACACAAGACACGCCCACTATTTTCCGGAAATACATCACAACACGGATGTAAAGTCGATTGTGACTTCACAGGGACTTTAAGATGTTGTATATATAAAAATACACAAAAACATAATCTCTGTGCAATCGATAATCTTCTATTTAGACTTTCGGTTCTTGCAGCATTCATTCATTTACCAATAACCCCATTAAGTGCTGGTAAACACACAGGTTTGATTGTGTTTGTGTTTAGAAATGCTCAGTCGATATCCTAAAGGAGATTATGAATCATTTCCCCTGCCTGAATCTGTTCCTATGTTCTGTATGCCGATGGGAGTCTCAGTGGAGCGCTGGTCACCACATGTCAAATATCCGCTCCCTACATACTCCACCTTTGTATTGACTGGGGCATCAGGAGAAAAGGTGACGTCACTGAACTCAGATACTTTTTATTATTCATCTCCTCATAATTTCTAATGTTGTCAGACATTTAAACCGAGAGATTGGGAATAAAACTTTTCATTTTGATTATTGTGTTTTGTTCACGTGTGTTCATGCAGGTGTATGGTGGAGCGTTGCAGTTTTTTGAACCTCATCCAGAAGAGCGTTTAACAGAGAAACAGATAAAACAGCTCAACATGATGGAGACTAAAGTCAAAAGGATGAAATCACCGGCAACTTCAGGAATCATTCACGCTAACAAATCCATCTGTGTTCTGTCTCATTGGCCTTTCTTTGATGCTTTCAAGAAGTTTCTGACCTTCCTGTACCGCTACTCCATATCCGGACCTCATGCCCTGCCCATTGAAAAGTCAGTGTGTTTTTCTCATCTGATATTTCACTTGAATGATCTGATTCTAGAAAACTAAAGAAGTAAATGAGAGCTGGCATCATTTCCTCTCTGTCCTGCAGACACATCTCACACTTCATGCACAAAGTTCCCTTTCCTACGTCTCAAAGACCACGGATACTTCTGCAGGTATTGTTTGTGATCATCAGTATAGCAGTCGTATCATTATAATAACATGTGTTTGTGTTATTTTACAGCTGTCTCCTCATGACAGTGTGCTGTTCAGTCGACCCGTCCTTTGTCCATTACCACTGAGGTACAACAAACCTGAAACTCCAGCATCATCTGTCTGTAGATGACACCTCCTTTACATCTGACCAAAAGACATCTTATGATTTGGACATATTTCTCTTAAGTTGCATTTTAGAGATAAAATATCAATGTAAAATCACTTATAAATGAGATGACTTATGTATGGATGTGTGTGTTACAGTGGTGGTCGTTTCTTCGCTCTTCTGAAACACTTGGGCCCTGAGAGTTCAGTCACTTTGTTACTGTTCGCTCTGACAGAACAGAAGATCATGATGAACTCGACACAAGCATCTGTCCTCACCAGTGTCGCTGAAGCTCTCCTCTCTGTGAGTTTATATTCATCTAAATAAAACAGATATACTTAAAAGTTAAACTACCACTGTCAATTATTTGATCACGTAAAACTCATCTAGGAGCATCATAATAGCATACTGTATGTAAATGTCTGTGTGTAGAGCTTAACTGTACCTCTACACCCTTTCCTCATTTAGTACTGTATAGGCAGATCTATGAATATGCAAATGAGTTCCTGCCTCTACTTAAAGGATTAGTCCATTTTCTTAAAAGAAAAATCCAGATAATTTACTCACCACCATGTCATCCAAAATGTTGATGTCCTTCTTTGTTCAGTCCAGAAGAAATTATGTTTTTTGAGGAAAACATTGAAGGATTTATACAACAACGTAGGAAAGGTCCTCTTTCAAGACGCTTGTAAACATTGGGGCGGAGTTTCAGGTTCGTCCTCTGTGACCTCTTGACGTCATGACGTATTGCATGGGGTCAGCTGGCGCATCACGACCGGATCTACATGATGAGAAGTTGTGGAATAAAAGTGTATATTTGTTATTTTTATTGTCAAAAATGACAATCGTTTTGCTAGATAAGACCCTTATGCCTCGTTTGGGATCGTTTAGAGTCCTTTGAAACTCTGTTGAAAAAAACTGTTACGTGTTAAGTATTAAATGTTGGGCTCTATTAAAGTCCATTAAAATGAGAAAAATCCTGCAATGTTTTCCTCAAAAAACATAATTTCTTCTCGACTGAACAAAGAAAGACATCAACATTTTGGATGACATGGTGGTGAGTAAATTATCTGGATTTTTCTTTTAAGAAAATTGACTAATCCTTTAATCACACCAACTTGGACCATAGATATATTTGTACATAGATGCTACATTTGGCAGTTTCAGCACCAAGTCTATGCGGCATCCATACATAATATCTATGACACAAACTACTGATCCACTCTTTCAGCTGTGTTGATGTGATTGCTTAAAGAGCACCAATTATCCAATTTACGATTTTACATTTCCTTTGATGTATAAGTGTGTGTTAGCCATATGCAAAAGGTACAAATCCCAAAGTAAACCATGATGCAAATTATTGTTTCCAACATAAATCTCTTTTCTTGGTACTACAATGAACACACAGATTGTAGGCAACAATTTACTTCTTGGGCCGGTTGATGTGGACATGACGCTTATTATCATAATTCCTCTCGCTTCTGTAAGTTGTCAATATTTTCATATTTTAAGAACTTACGAAACACAAGTTTTGTGCCGTACAGAGTATAGCGTTTGTTGTTTGTCGTTTCTACGATCACAAATGCAGATATAGTTTTAATGTTTTAGTTTTCTTACCTTACCAATCTGTTACGTTGTGCTCAAGCTGCGCTGATAAAGTTGATCGATTAGCTTGGTCATCTGGATTTTCTGGATCAGATTCGGCTCGTATTGATAAGGTAGTAAAGACGATATTAACTCCTGTCTTGCATTATGAGCGAATCTTTCAAACATGGTAAGGAGCGTCACATTTCCAGCTGACGTCAGAGGTATTCCGGCCAATCACAATGTACAGATTAGCTGGCCAATCAGGGACACAGTGCTTTTCAGATTAATGAGTTTTGTACAAAATCAGAGAGTTTGAGGAAGGCAAAAAATGCACGGCATGTGGAAAATAATGTGTTTTTTTAAACGACGATAAACCATGCAAACACTAGCCTGGGTTTCCCCATGCTGCCTTGCGCACTAATTTATTCATGCTACAAGTCTAGCATGGAAACTATGGACCAATTTTTTCCCTGAAATAGAGAACCAATCACAGAACGGGGAGGGGGCAGCAAGATGATGATGACGTCTATGCGACACACCGAAGCAGTTTTGTTTATCCAACAAGGAAGCACACACACAAAGTTACTTTTTAATGCAGCCTTAGACAGTGTTCTAAGTAGTTTTGAATGCAAGTTTATTTAAAAAAAGAGCAACTTTTGCTGTTAAACAATTTCATATCCAAGAAGGATGTATGGATATGGCAAGACATGATAACCACTGAGTTTTATAGGACCAACCTGCTAGGCATCGTCGTTGACGAAGTAAAATTAACTTTTTTATTAATATCATATTGTCATTATGCCTGTACTGTGGTTGTCATAGTGCCACTAAATGGTGTTGCTTTTTTAATATCAATATACATATAGTTTTCAGCTGTGTGCACACGTACCCGATAAAAGTTGTTGACACTTGAATTTATGTCACTCTACATACGTCATCTGGAATAATTAAAACGATTGGCTATGAGGATCTACTTACAACTATAATGAGCCTTTTACATGTAGGAAACCGAGGCAATTTTAAATCACGAAAATGAGAGTGTCTTTGGAAAGCTACAATTTTATAAAGAAAATACTCAGCAATAGTGTTGAAGGATAGTTGTCTCATATTAAAAACACCACATAGACATATAAACAACAATAAAAAAAATTCAGCCCAGGGAGACTTTAAACATAGAGGTGGTTTCTTGGACAGGGATTCGCTTAAACCAGGACTGGGTCTTAGTTTAATTAGGAAATATAACTAGATTTAAAAAACATTCCTCACTAAAACATTACTTGTGTGCATTTTGAGGGAAAACAAATGTCACTGATGTATTTTAAGATATGTTAGTGCAAGCTGTTATCAGTTATCAACATGTTTAAGCTCAATTAAGGCATCTTAAACATTTGTTTTAGTCTAAAACTAGTCTAATCCCTGTCCGGAAAACCACCCAATAGGGGCTGTTACCCAGACAGGGCCTATCCTAGTCCCAGACTAAAATGCATGTTTAAGATTAAAAAACATCGTGCAGTGAAATATCTTCACATATATCAGTGCCTTGTATTGTCTCAAGATGCACACCAGTAATGTTTTTTGCAAGGTATGTTTGTAAAAACGATTTATCCTAATATATAACTAAGGCCTAGTCCTGGATTCATTTCAACCCTATCCAAGAAGCAGCCCTTTAGAGTTTTAAAGAAATATGGTTGTAATTAAACACTTTATGATAAGAAGTCTTAATCATTCCTGTAAATTGTCTTCATTTCAGATGATATTCCCGCTGCAATGGCAGTGTCCGTATATCCCGCTGTGTCCTCTGCCGATGACCGGTGTTCTCAGTGCACCCTGTCCATTCATTATAGGTGTGGACTCACGATACTTTGACATCTATGAACCCCCACCTGATGTTATATGTGTGGATTTAGATGCAAACAACATCTTTCGGTGAGTTTGATGAATGATTTGATCGGAGCCGAGCTGTGAGCATCAGTGAGCATTCCCAATCTGTATAATCTAACGTTATGTTAAAGATCTGTGTGTATCTGTGTGTTCAGTACGGAGGAAACACAAACTCTAACACTGAAGATTCTGCCCAAGAAAGCCAGAAAAAAACTTCTGAAAGCCCTCAAAGATCTTTATGTGGAGATAGCTGATGGTACAGTACTCATTACATATATTAGAAATGCATATCCGACATGCCGATAATGTTCAACTCATTTTAACCGATACCGATATAAGCCAGCCAAAACTTAACAATAACTTGAACTTCTTTCATTTTCAGAGTTCCATAAGTTTTTTTATTAAGAATAAAATACTGTCGATACTTAATTTATATTGGTCGGTAATGTCGTGCATCCCAAATATAAATATATTGTTTTATATTTAAAGCATTAAAGGTGAAGTTCAAACATCATTTAAGATGTTTACATAAAGACTAAATGTTTTTCTAGGACACAGAGATGATAGGTTGTTAGATTTATCATTGTGGGATTTGGAGCTCAGCAGTGGACGGAGTTTACAGACGGTGGAGCTGGCCATTCAAGAGGCGTTTCTGTGCTTCATGGCCGATATTTTAAAGGGTTATCGAAACTATCTGAGACCCATCATCAATGTCCCTTCAGAAACAACTACAGACTCCAAATCTCTGTTTGACCTACAGGGTGAGACGTGTTGTGTTTGTAATGTATTGTATTGTATTGTGTATTTGTATTGTGTGTTTAAATATTTAATTCTTTCACAGGGTTTGTGAGAGATCAGGATTCCTCTAAACAAAGGTTTTACTCATTAATGACAAAAACTCAGATGTTCACGCAGTTTATTGAGGAACGTTCATTTGTCAGTGACAGAGATGCCAGTCTGGCTTTCTTCGATGAATGTGTTGAGAAGGTTTGTCACGGTTCATACTTCAGGTCTTCTGACTAATACTCAATAGTGTTCAATATTTTGTCCTTTTCCGGTTTTTTTCTTATTTTGTGTGTGATTTCCTTTCTAAAAGCTTCACGGTACAGAGAAAAATATTGATGGAGCTCAGGTGAGATTGTGAAAATAAACCCTGTGTTTCTGCTCATCCTCCTCATATTGTGTTTGGATTGTCTGAGTTTGCTTAACTCCACTTTTATAAAAAAAATCCTGATAATTTACTCACCCCCATGCCACCCAATATGTTTATGCCTTTCTTTGTTCAGTTAAAAAGAAATACATTTTAAACATTCCAGGATTTTTCTTCATATAGTTGACTTTAGTGGACCCCACACTGGAAAAAAATATTTCTTACTTTTTATTTTTGTATTTTTTCAGTAGCAATATCTAAAAATTCTTAAACCAAAATGTATTTTCTTTATTGGCAAAATGACCTAAGAAAAAGTCTAGTTTTTAGATGAAAAATGTCAAATTTAAGTGAAGTTGTGCATGAAATAAGCAAACATATCTGCCAATGGGGTAAAAACATTTGTAAGAATTACACTGTAAAAAAAAATATTTTCAAGAAAAAAAAAATATTGTTATTTTTGTCTTGTTTTCAGTAAAATATCTAAAAATTCTTATATTAAGATGCTTTTTCTTAATGAGCAAAATGATCTAAGAAAATAAGTCTTAAAACCAAAAATATCAAATTTAAGTGATTTTGAGAATAAATAAGCAAAAAAATATGCCAATGGGCTAAGCACATTTTTCTTGAATTTTTCTTGAATTTAGTGTTAAAGAAAAATTTTCAAGATTTTTTTTGCTTTCCCCATTGGCAGATTTTTTTGCTTGTTTTATGAACAAAATCACTTAAATTTGATTTTTGTTCTAAAAACTAGACTTTGCTTATCAACAAAAAGCATCTTAATTTAAGATTTTTTTTATATTTTTACTGAAAACAAGACAAAAATTCATGTCTTTCACACTGCAAAAAATATTTTATAGAAAAAAAATCTTAGAATTATATGAACAGTTTACTGTTTTACTGCAGTTTCAAAGGGCTCTAACGGCGCATTTACACGGGGCGTAAGCGTTGACGCTTCCCATTCACTTTTAATGGGTGATGTCAAGCGTTGGCGAACTGAATTGTGGATCCGTCTGCGCCGCGTTAGTGCCGTTGCTCGCGGCAGAAGTTGAACATTTCTCAACTTTTCAAGCGGCAACGCGTGCGTCAGCCAATCATATTGCCTTATGCAAATAACCTAGGCAGAGCCAGCCAATTACGTTTATGGAAGACCGGAGCTTGTGTTGCGGCCACAGTGATTGGCTGTTGGCCACGCTTCAGACAAGCCTTCCATTAAGCGTTAACGCTTACGCCCCATGTGAATGTACCGTAAACAATCCGAATCAATGCATAAGGGTCTTATCAAGCGAAACCATCATCATTTTCCACAAAATAATTAAACATTTAATTACTTTTAAAACCACAACTTCTCGTCTTGCAGTAGCCGTGTGAGGCTTACGTATTAAATATTCACACAGAAAGGTTACACATTACATATGTGATATGCACACTTGCAGACCATTTTAAACAATAAACTGACACAATGAAATTAATTAGTTTGGGATCTTTTAAAGCCCTTTAAAGCTGCATTGAAACGGTAAACTGTTGATATCACTAAAGTCCACTGTGTTGAGAAAAATGCTGAAATGTTTTCCTCAAAAAACTTAATTTCTTCTCAACCTAAAGACATAAACATCTTGGATGAGTAAATATCAGGATTTTTTAATGAAAGTGGGGCAATCCATTAAGATCCCAGACAGCAGACGACTCCGGCCCGGATTCTGACTTCGACGTGGATCTGGCCTGGAGTCGTCTGCTGTCTGAGATAGAAATTCAGTCAGAAAGATTGCGTTTCTGTAGCTTTTATTCTGTGTTTGTTAGATGTATTGTTATCCCTGTGTTACTGATGTCTGAACGGTTGGCAAAACTCTTTAGCAGATATATATATACAGTATTAGTCTTCCTTTAACTGGAAATGAGTGAAAAACATGAATGATCTTCTTCTTCTGCGAATAGCAAATGCATGGAGTTCTGCTGCTGATTTTATCAGGTTGTGATGTAAATCCAGGTGAGGGGGTTTGATTCACATCTTAACTAACATCCACCCCTTAACCAGAGTAAAACACATTAACACACAGCCTTGTGCCTTACTAAAGTATCTACATACTTAACAATAAAATAGACAAAGCATTTGAACTACACATCAGAAGTTAAATGATTAGTTTGTGTGGCAGATGGAAGGAAGCATTAGAGATGAATGCAGACTTATTGAACCGGAGAAATCTTATTCTAGTGAACACACGGTCTTCATCAGTCCACCTGAACTTCCCTCTTCATCTGATGAAGATGAACATCAGCCGTGCTACAGGTACAGCAAGCAATTCTGCATTTAAATGATGTCAAATAGCCGTCCAAACACAGTCCTGACGTCTCTAGATCAAAACGAGTCAAAATTTGGGTCTAACCGTAGCCCAAAAATAAATCAACTTTGACTAAATTGACTTTGCTTACATGATGGCATACCAGACATCTCACAAGGTTTTTGGCAAAAATGACATTTCCCCCAAACCAAAAGTTTATTTTGGCTAGAAGTGGGTTACTCATAGTGAAATTATGGTTATTGCTTGTTGGGACAAGGCTTTTCGTCATTTTAAAGTTCAAGGTTTTACATTTATTTAGTTAAACATTTTGGGATTCATGCTGTTTGTCTGTGTTTCAGTTATAATGGATTCCCGCTATTAACAAATGAATTGTTTGATGATGTGGTTGGCTTTCCAACCAGCACTAAACAGTCAGTTATTCAACAAAACACTCCTACACGACCCGATTCAACACTCAGACGGACTAAACCGGTATATACTGCTAACATCTTCAACATATTCATGGTGATGAGATCCTCTGCATTTATCTGACAGATGCAGTAAGCATCGTTTCATTTTTCGACCGATTCTTTTCTCTAGGAAATAAAGTGGGCACAGAAGATGGCACATAAATATATCTCTGAACCTGAGCTGTGGTCCAAACGTCTGCTGTGTTGTTCATATGGCCTGTGGTTCATCTGTCTGCCAGGGTACATCAAAGTGTGTCAGTCGAAAACACAAACCCTGTGTGCTGCGTATGACCTGCTGAGAAAAATGAGAGCGAGAACACTGCAGGCACCTGATGAGGTAAAATACAACACAAATATCATCACAATGAGCTTCACAAGATACTTAAACATCATCAATAGCATGCAGTCAACAGTGTTTAAGACGCATGAAAACAGCTTTCACAGAGACAAATACAGGTGCCACGTAGACTTTAAACCTGAAAACTTAATGTTGACGTGAACAGATCCCATATGGCATAATATATGTTAAAATATACAAATAATGGCCAAAAAATATATTTGTTGAAATATATTTTGGAATATTTTTCACCAATATATTTTTGGCCATTTTTTATATTTTGAAATATATTTAGGCCTCCATATGTTTCAAGCAAAGATATATATTAACGTCGCATTGAAAGAATATTTTACAAAACTAAAAGAAAACAGGTTTAAATGAAATATATTTTCAACTTCAAAAATATATAATATAAATATATATATAATATAAAAATAATACAATTAATTGGAATTTAGCATATATTTGAGAAATATATTTGGCCAGGAATACAGTTCTTGCCACAAGAGTTGTAAAAGTAAAAAATGTATTTGCTTGCCCTTGAAATATATTTTGAAATATATGTTGATGAAGGTTAAAACTAAATATATTTTCAAAGTCAAAAATATATTTATTTAGTCAAATAAAAATGTATTTCTACAAAATGTATTTAGCATATATTAAAAACATATTTTTTATGACCAGAGATTTTTTTTGCAGTATGGGATATTTAAATACATTTACAATTATTTATAACATTTGGTTTTGTTTTAGTATAAGCAGTATTCACAAAATTGCCAAAAAAATGTTTTTGTATCACGGAAAATTTCTGTAATTTATTGCGCCCGTTATTTTACGATATTAACGGCGCTCCAGCTGTTGGAATTTTACCGTTTTTTTTTTCTTTCTGATTTTTTTTATAGTGATATAAAAACATGTATACGGAGCTCCTAAGGGGACATGGAGAAAAAATAAAATAAAGTTTAGTTTGCGTGCGAATGTGAAACTATTGAGTACACATGTGAAACTATAGTTTCCCGTGCATGCGAAAAAAAATTCTTTACAAAATTATAAAAAAAAAATTCTAAACATGAAGGTTTCGAGTGAGCACATGACTACACTTTAGGTTTTTTTTACTCCAATGTCACCTTAGGGGCTCGGTACATGTAAGAGTATGTTGTGTGTTGTAGGTGTGTTATCGTATCTTAATGAAGTTGTGTGGTGAATACGGTCAGCCTGTTCTGGCTGTCAGAGTTTTGTCTCAGATGAGAAAAGCTGGACTTCATCCAAATGCCATCACTTATGGATATTACAACAAGGTAGGTTGACATTTTGTGCCGTCATGTTTCTACAATAGCCCAAACTGCTCTACAGATGTGTTTTGTCACTATGTTGTCTCAGACGATGACGTGTTTGTCCTGTGTTGGCTATTGTAGCTTCTCTTTGCGTTTTGAAATGGAGGGGTGAGCCGTTGATTGCAATTCACAATCTTACAGCTAGAAGCCGCTAAAAATCTACAAAGTGCACCTTTAATTCAAAGTTTGTAATGTTGTGATTTATCTAGCAGTTGATTGATGTGGTTCATGTTTAAGGTCTTTGTGGGAAATCCACAAGGCCATCACAAATGCTCATTTTGTCATAAACACCTCCTCATACTTTAATCCGGCTTAAAAACCATAGTCGTGATGTATGCTGAACACCTGTGTGTGTATATACAGTACTGTACATGTCTTTGTGTGTTTTATAGGCTGTGTTGGAGAGCGTCTGGCCGTCCAGCACGAGAGGAGGATTTTTCCTTTGGTCTAAACTCAGAAATGTCCTTCTGGCCATTGCTCAGTTTAAAAGCGGCCTGAAGAAACGAAAGCACTTTATAACACACACCTCTTTATCAGGTACAGTACAGATGACAGACAGACAAATGTGATTATTATTATTATTATTGAGTAAAACGAAATATTAAAAAACAAATGTAGACTACCACGACTTAATTTAATCTCTCAGGATTTTCTCTTGACAGCTGGGCTTTTACTGTATGTATCACTTTTGTCAAAATCGTTTTTAAAATGTATTATCATATGTGGGATGTGGGAATTTTGACACGTAATAATTTGATTGTGTGATCTCTCTCACCATGGCTGGAATTTCTGCAATCTGTCTGCACTGCAAAAATATGACTTTCTTAGTATTTTGGTATTGTTATTTGGGGTCTAAACTTCTAAAATTTTTGTTGAAACAACTTTAGACTAGACTAGACTAGATAAATGAATGAGTTGTTGACAGATGAGTTGTTATAACTTATAAAATCTAGTTAAAAAGTCAATTTCTTTTTATAAGTTGTAGCAACTCATCTCTTGTCAAGATAAATAATAGTAAGTTGACCTGACTTGTAAATCTGAGTTGATTCAACAAAAATAAAACTTTTATTGAATTTGATATTTTTTGTCTAAAAACTAGACTTATTTTCGTAGGTCTTTTTGGCTCATCAAGAAAATGCATTTTAAGAATGTTTTGATATTTGTACGAAAACAAGACAAAATACAAGGACAAAATGTCCTTTATTTATGAATGTTGAATTCTTTCTCTTTCTGATGGTGATGCATTTCTCATCATAGAGACGGTCAGTGATCGCACAAAACCCATTTCTGCATCGCCACGACTTTCCCATCAGAACCCAGGTAAAAATAAAGTATACCTGGATGTACTAAAAAAGTATTTTTTTATTTTGTGATAAATAAATGTGTAAAAGTTATAGACAACAAATATACTCATTAAAAAGTATAATTCTACTTCTTTAGTTCACTTGAAAAATGTATACTTCAATATCAGCAGTTATGCTTTTTAGTCTATTGAAATAAATATAGTCTCAAAATACACAGTTGAGATCATTTAGATGTTCTTAAGTTTATCTTATAAAAGTACTAAAAACTTTTTTGTATATTAAAGGTGCCAAAGAATGCATTGTAATAATCTGTTAAATTGTTCTCTGATATCTACATAGAAGGTTTGTGGCTTTATTAAGTGCAAAAATGATCCAGAGTCAGTTTTATGTCCATTTACAACCCTAGGATTTGTCTTTAAAATGAAATGGTCTATTATTACCTTATTTAAAAGGGTCATGAATAATAATGAGGAGCTCTGCTCTGATTGGCTGTTTCTCAGAGCAGCTCCTTCAATAGCTCTGTGTGTATGTAAACAGTTATTATGTTTGAGTCTGTATCAGATTTTGAGGAATAATCAGTTAATTGTTTGGAGATTGTTAATGGACGTTTCTGAGTGATAAGTTTGTGTTTTTTCAGTATGGACCTGCAAAATGTAATTGTAACGTCAATGGTAGAACTTCAGCCTAAACGCTAGCATATAGCATTAACTAGCATATAGCACTAACTCAGCAGTCACAACTTTGTTTTTAGCACTTTAACAAAACATTGTACTTAATTTAATGTGTAATTTAATGTTGTGAGCGTACATCTTGACTGTAACGTCACAGTTGGTGTTATGTTGAGATTGGTCTGTTTTCCAGCGATCTTTTGCATGCACAAGGTTTACATAAGAAGGAAACAATCGTGTTTAAGTACAAAATAAGTGCAATTAAAATAGTACATTTACTAAGTGTACTTAAATAAAGTGCACTTTTTTTCACCTGGGAATCCACGCTGTGCTTCTGAAACATTTTCCTTCACAAATGAGAAGTATTTTATAAATCCATATGGATTTGTGCTCATTCATGTAAAAGTAGAATTTTCTCTCTGTAGTAAATCGGGATGCAGGATTGCTCTTCTCGTCATCATTAGAAGACATCGGTGTGATAAACAGCAGCTTTCATCGATGCCATTACAGATCTGACAAACCACTGGATGATCCGCTGTTCAGAGCCGATGTTCATTGTGACAACACTCAAGATTTAAAACACAACAAGATGAACTATCAAAATAACGGTTCTGCACAAGACATCAAGACGCATGAACATTTCTCATCCGGAGATCCTGACATGATACCCATCTTTGCCTTTGAAGATCTTGACTTGGAGACCGAGAGCAGAATAGATGGAGATGTACAGATGATGTGGAGGAAAAGCGATAGAGCCGGTACCCGACGTGCTTCCAGACGAATAGGAGTTGAAACTGGTTGTGATCCTCTTTCGCTGCTGGCTTCAGAGGTCGAGGAGGACGAAGCTTTGGTTCACGACACCATCTGCAGTCCATCTGTCAGTCGACACCTGGCAGAAGAGATTGAGACGTACATGAAGTACTCCTGTAGTCCACGGAGGAGCCGGGCACTGAACATTGACCTCAGTGTTTCTTCAGACCACAGCTCGCTCGGATCCTGTACTGAACTCGACTCCAATGATTCACCTCAACGCTTCAGTTCACATCTGACCTCTGCTTCTCCAAACTCATCTTTGGGAGCGGATTCTCTCCTCCCTCCATCACTGGATGTTCTCAGGAGCAGTGTTATGTCTGCAGGACGAGGCGTGGCTCAGAAAGCTACTCGCTGGTATTCACAGTTTGCCTCTTCGCCCAAAGTAAGTTACACTATGTATGGTGAGTGTCTATAAAAGAGTCATTCATTACGGTACTTTCACACGGGGCCTCAGAGTCATAAACGTAATTGGCTAGTTCCTCACGAGGTTATTTGTATAAGGCAATCTGATTGGCTGACGCATACGTTGGCACTTGAAAAGTTCAGAAATTCTCAACTTCTGCTGCAAGCAAAAGTTCATTATGTATACGGGCAACTTCGGTCCTGGAGGGCCGGTGTCCTGCAGAGTTTAGCTCCAACTTGCCTCAGCACACCTGCCTAAAAGTTTCTAGTATGCCTAGTAAGACCTTAATTGGCTGCTTCATGTGTGTTTAATTATGGTTGGAGCGAAACTCTCCAGGACACCGGCCCTCCAGGATCAAACTTGCCCATCCCTGATGTAGACAATCATTATTAAAAGACCAGACCCAATGAAAAGATCATTACCGTATGTAGACCATGGTCCATTGATTAAACTTGATTCCTTTTTAATTTTTTAAGAAATTAAAACTTCTTCCGTTATTTAGTTGTTTTTTTCAGTTGTATTTATATTGCGCAAGCAGAACTGAACAAATCAAATCTATATTTTCTTCATTGTGTCTAGGACAGTCATTCAGACAAACTGAGTGAGTTTTCATCTGAAGAAGAAACGGATGGTGCTCTTCATGAGGAAGACATGCTTTTACTCAACGAAAGAGACCGTCTGACCTCAGCATCAGATAACAGACCGGAGAACTTCAACAGCACCATCAATTCAACATCACAATGTGAACACTCATGTACGCTGATAAAACTGAAATATTCTGATATTATGATTTATATTTGACTGATTTCTTTTCATCAGGTTGTATTTTTACACGACGGGATTGGACCATTGCAGATCATTCTGATAACAGAGACAGCGTGCAGAACATTGCTGTGGAGGTGGGCTGTGAATAACCCTTTATAAACTCAATCTGTAATGTAAATAAAAGTAATGCTGCTTTTTCATTCTGGCCAAATCCTAAAGATTTCAACCTTAATCTAAATCTGTGATTTACTGTACCCGGCTCACATAACAATGTTAGAAGTAACTGTCTATGTCTAAAAAATTTGTATTACTTTAAATCTTAATCATGTCATGTGTGCCTCAGGTTCTGATAGCGAGCTGTTCACGCTGTAAGACCTGTGACTGTCTTGTGTACGATGAAGAGATCATGGCCGGCTGGACAGCAGATGACTCAAATTTCAACACTACATGTCCATTCTGTGGACACGCTTTCCTTCCTTTCCTCAATATAGAGATCAGAGACCTCCGTCAGCCAGGAAGGTCATCAAACAACATTATTATTTACTGTACATCACATTTACTGCCCTACCATTTACCATGTTCTCAACAGGGTTCCTTAAGAACTTTAGTCGTTTATAAGCCTCATGCATAAGATTTGTTCTTCTGGTGAATCTTCTCACAGGTTGTTCTTGAAAAGTAGTCCAACAGAGAAGATGCTGGAAGCCTCTACAGAAACATCATCATCATCATCAGGTCTTCATGACAGAAACAGGTGATCATATATACTGAAGCTAGGAAACTTATGAATGTAGAGCTGCTTGTGAGATGAATTATATATTTACATATAAACACACTTACAGTATATATTTCACCTGCTCTCAGTAGTTTGGTGAGTTGTGTTGCCTGAAGCTCAACTGAGGCTTTATAAAACATGAAGCAGGATCTTCAAGATATATATATATATATGTGTGTTAATTGTACTGTAACTCTTCACTGAAGCTCCAGCTCACAGAGATTAGATGTGGAGATTCCTTCAAACCTCAGACAGGGGAACTCCGAGGACTCACGGACACACAACAGCAAAACCTTTGGACCTTTAGAGGAATCAATGAGATCTGATGTTTCTACTACATCAAACTACCTCAGAGTCACTACAGTAAAACACATACTGTATACACAGACACACACACTATTACTCTAAGAGTCATATTATCATCTTTAGTCTTTGATCATCTATCAATAGTGCTAACAAATACAAGTAGAGAAAAATTTGTCATAATGTTTGAATTTAAGATGATAGGACATCTTTGTTGATTCAAGAAGCGTTCTAGGCACAGCTTTTAAATCTAAGTGTTTCTTGACCTTAAAGAATGTGTAGATGATGTAGTCTGTGTTCTTCAGGATCCTCTGAGTTTATCGTGGCGTCTTCATCATCCAGAGCCTGTGACAGTACCGTATCTGAGCCCACTGGTGCTGTGGAAAGAACTGGAGACTTTAATAGAAAACGAGGGCAGTGAAATCATCTGTCGCTCTACTGTTGTGGATCATCATCCCATCATCTTCTGGAACCTCATCTGCTACTTCACAAGACTTAGTTTACCAAGCAATCTGCCAGGTCTCATTCTGACATCAGAACACTGCAACAGAGGATCACCGGTACTAACTCACCCATCGGATATCCATCCACCCACAAACAAATCCATAAATTCATCCATCCATTCTTCAATCCATCCATCCAACCAAGCAAGCATACGTCCATCTACACACTTATCCACCCACCCATCAATCCATTCACTCATCTATCCACCAATCCTTCCATCCATGCACCCACACATCCATCCATCAATTCATTCAACCATCCATCCAACTATCCATCCACCAGTCCTTACATCCATTCAACCATTCATACACCCCCCCACACACACCTACCCATCGATCCATTTATGTAACCATTCATTCATCCATACTTCTATCCATCCATCCCTCCATCCAACCAACCAAGCATCCATCCATCCATCCATCCATCCACACACTCTTTCACCCATCCATTCATTCAACCATCTATTCATCCATCCACCAGTCCTTCCATCCATCCTTCTATCCATCCAATCACCTAACCAACCAACTAGACATCCAACCAACCAGACATCCAACCAACCAAACATCCACTCATCTATTCACCAATCCTTCCATCCATCCATCCTTCTATCCATCCATCCAACCAATCAGCATCTATCCATGCACACACTCTTTCACCCATCCATTCATTCATTCAACCAACCAACTATCTATTCATCCATCCACCAGTCCTTCCATACATCCTTCTATCCATCCAATCACCCATCCAACCAACCAAACATCCACTCATTTATCCACCAACCCTTCCATCCACCCACACACTCATTCACCCACCTTCCAGTCACCCATCCAACTATCCTTGCATCCATTCACGTAACTATTCAATGAATCCATCCATCCTTCTATCCATGCCACCAAACAACCAACCATTTATCCACTCACCCATCAACCATCTATTCATCCATTCATCTATCTATCCACCTGTCCTTCCATCCATTCACTCAACCACTCATCCATCCATCCATTAATCCAACCAACCAAGCATCCACCCATCCATTCAACCATCTTTTCATACAACTATCCATCCACATACTCATCCATCTACCCATCCATCCATTCAACTATCTATTCATCCATCCAACTATCTATCCACATGTCATTCCATCCATTCATTCACTCATTCATCCACCCATCCATTCAACCATCTATTCATCCATCCAACTATCCATCCACCCATCTATCCATCCATCATTCCATCCACATACTCATCTATTCATCTAACTATCTATCCACCAGTCTTTCAATCCATCCAGCTAACCAACTAAACCACCATCCATCCATCCACTCATCCAACCATCTATTCATTAATCCACCAGTCCTTCCATCCATCCATCCATCCAACTATCCATCTACCAGTCCTTCTATCCATCCATCCACCCATTCTTTCACCCACCCATCCATCCATAAGTATGTATTGAAAATAATTTCATGAAGCTTTATGATTTCTCATAGATTCCTCGTGAGTGGATGTCTGAGGACAGTAAACATGTTCAGGTTCAGCTGCTGTGGGACAATCTTAAACTGCACAGAGATCAAGTTCAACCTCTGTATGTCCTCTGGAATACACACAGTAAGTAGATGTATGAGTCTCTCTAAACTCACAGTACAATTACACTAAAGCTGTGGTTTGTCTGTCATGCATTGCTGCTACTAATGCTGACACTTACTTTAGGATTAACTCTTGAACTATTCACCTGCATCGTTTCTCTAACCACCTACATAAAACCCCATCCATGACTTACTGATGTGTGAGAATCTAAATGCTCTGCACCTGTAGGTCTCGGGTATGGTGTGACTCGGGGTTTGAATAAACAGGACATTATGTTTGATGAAGATCTACTGCATAACATCATTGAACGCATTGAGAAGAACGATGTTTATACAGTTCTGTGTCAAGTGTTGAAACAATCAATCAGACCTAACAGAGAGAGGTACAGTAACATACAGTAGACTTTATAAATACTGTAACCGTACACATAACACAAACATTATTCCTCTCTCCTGACAGAGGTTTATACAGAGAGCTTCTCTTTCTCTCTCGAGTTGCTCTTGGTGAAGGTAACATTGATGTTGGTGAGTTTGTGGTCAGTTTTTTTGTTAAAAGAATCCTTGTTTAATACAAGCTCTGTATTTCAGCGCCGTCTTTATTTCTTCACCCTCAGATGCATTTGATCGAGAGTACAAATCAGCATACGATCGACTGAATCCAGAACAGATCAGATCGACTCATCATTGTGATCGACCGCCCAGCAGCGCTATCACAGAGTGCAGAAGGATTTTTGGAGATTCGTACCTGCGTCTATAAACCTGCACTCCTCTGTTTGTCTTTTATGAAACTACCTGAATGTCCTGCAATATAACAAACAATCTAGCGGGTGAAATACAAGCGGGTGAATTTGTTCTTGTCAGTTTTGCAGTAAATTACAATCTAACACAACAGCAGATGAGCAAGAGTCTGGTCAATAAACTAAACTATTAGATTTTTTACTTTATGCTGACAATTGTAAACTTTAAAGTTGCAATTATGTTAATTGTTGACTATTGTCTGCAGTGAACAAAATATTTTTTTTATTTTGTTTACAATCCTTTGAATCATTTTCAGAAGTTGAGAATTAGGCAGAAATCTTTTAGCATTATTAATAAAGCACAAAGTGATGCCAGACAGCAGATGACACCGGGCCAGATCCGTGCCAAAGTCAGCAGCTCCGGTGCAGATCTGGCCGGCAATCGCCTGCTGTTTGGAAAAACTGTACAAAGATACAACGAATGGACAAATTTGTAGTTGAAATGAAAAGATTTGAATGAATATAATTATGTGTGTGTATAATGATGTTTTATAATGGATTACTTGTGTTGTTATAAAAGTAACTGAACCTATAACGGTACATTCACACGGGGCGTCAGCGTTAACGCTTGATGAGGGTGTGTCTGAAGCACGGCCAACAGCCAATCACAGTGCCCATAACACATGCTTCTCTGTTCTCTGGTCTTTGCACTAGGTTATTTGCATAAGAAGATCTGATTGGCTGAGTCTGGATTGGCGCTTGAAAAGTTGAGAAATGTTTGACTTCTGGCGCGAGCAACACCAGTGACGACAATTTCAGTTCGGCAACGCATGCGGTCACCCATTCAAAGTAAATAAGAAGCGTTAACGCCAAATCCCCGTGTGAATGTACTGTAACAGGCTCAGATATTTATACCACAATTTTTTATTGCAGTAATACAATGATATAGTCACCCGTGTGATGTCACAAAATAAAAGTTTAGTTTTACATATCAAGTGTTTCATTTCAACTGTTTTAAGTTCTGATGTTACAGTACAAAAATACATAAACTCATGTGAAAGATCAGGGACATGAGAGAGTTTCATTAAAGAACAAACTCATTCATACTAACATCACACTCAGAAACAGGAAGAGGAAATATGACATCAGCATAACACAACCCAAACGTTTGTTCATCCTCCAGTGAAAAGCAGCAACGCAGGAGACTCCAGAAATCAACGTGAAGATCATCAGAAGAATGATGAAGAAGATCCCATTACTGTTTACCGTCACCACAGACTCTCTACTGAACACAGATAACATCAGCCACGACACCGGCAGTCTGAAGAAAAGAAAAAAAAAAACATTAGATCAAGAGTTTGTGGAAACTACATTAACACAGGTAGTTTGTTTAGTTTGATCTCACCCGGCAGTGACGTCAAACACGTTGGTACCCACAGAGTTAGACACAGCTGTGCCACCCAAACCGTTGTGTGCCATTATAACGGCAGTGAGGAGATTGGGTACCGAGACACCTGCTGCCAGGACGGTCAGAGCCATCGCATCCTCAGATAAACCAAGAGTTTCACACACCTTACAAACAGAGATGTTAGACTGTAAGTTCACGTCCTGAAAGCACGTTACGGCAAATGATTTTTCAAAATTCACAAAAGATGAAAAACAAACAAATGTAAATTCTGTGCGTTTCCATCAAGTTGTTTGAGCGAATGACGGTGGTATTGTAAAATAAAATAAAACAAGGCATGCTTAAAAAATAGAGACAGGTCTGCATTTAGTTATTAATTTACTAGCAGTGCAGCTTGTAGTTGCCAAACTGAATGCTGTGTACAGAAGAAGGAATGCAGCATTTTTAAAGCAGGCACTAGCAGCAAGGGCATTGCAACGACTTTGAGCCCCATATATGATAAAGACAACGTCAGCCGATACAACTAGATGATCAGTCACGTGGGTTTAATGTTCGCCAAGTCAGAATTTATTTGGCAAATGCATTTCCATCTCCCATTATTCACATTTACTCTTTTTGGCAAAAGTTGAAAAAAATCACACGAGTGTAACAAGTTTTTGTATTCTAAATTTGCCTTTTCCATCACTCATTTCTCATGCAATACTTCAAAGTGTGCAAAAAAGTGTGATGGAGCTCCTTTGGTGTTGGAGATCTTACTGCAATGATTTGAACCTCTTCACAATTTGATTCCCAAATAATGGGATCAGTCTAAATGTTTGGTCTCATATCTATGTGTGCGTCAATGCAGTTAACTCATTCGTCGGCATTTTTTGTGATTTTCTTCTAAAAATATATAAACATACATTTCATCCTATCTATATTTTTTCTCTGCTTATAAACTCTTAAATATGTTTTTTTCCTTCAAAAATATTTTTTAGCAAATAGCTGAAATAACTGCATTTTTGTAAAGGAAAGAGAGTTTTTTAATAAATTAGGGAAGTGAGCCATCTTCGTATTTCAGATAACCCTAAAACCTCATCAGTAACACGTTTTTTATACAAATGTTTTCTCATAAATGACGAGATATCTCGTCAATGGTGGGGAAAGAGTTAAGTTTTACATTATCTGATGGATAAACTCAATAATACAGACCCAATGAGACAAACACAGCAAGAAATAGGAGAACAGTCCAATCCACAGGAAAGATCCAAACAATGTGCCCATAAAATACTGCTTTGAAGCCTAAAAACAGAAGCACATACATAAAACAGTACGACTGCATCCTTCAGTGAAACTCAGGACTGGTTTTACAAAAATTAATGAATGAATTTGCACTGCAGTTTTCAAAATGTTACATACTTTGTTTATTAACATGATTCTCATACTGAAGGGCAATAAAACAATGCACAGTGTGTGTGTGTGTGTGTGTGTGTGTGTGTGTGTGTGTGTGTGTGTGTGTGTGTGTGAGAGAGAGAGAGAGAGAGAGAGAGAGAGAGAGAGAGAGAGACAGACTGATTGATACTGCTGACCTGTCTGCGGGGATCAGGAAGGGTTAACCACAGACAGCCTGTGATGGGCAACAAAACAACATATGGAGCCTGTTTACGTTTCTCCACTGGCCATTTGAGAGACAGTGCCAAATCAGTGGCACCTTCATCATCATCATCACCACTACTGTCTTCTTCATCACTGGAGAAATCACTGTCATCATCACCACTGTTATTGTCATCATCATCATCATCTTCATCCTCCTCACTGCTCTCAGACTCTGTGGTCTTTTAACAAAACAAGAAGTATAAACCATGTACTGTGTCTCAAAAACCAAGTGAACATTGTGTCTAGAAAGCATCTTAATACATCAAACTACACGCAAGTGTGAATTCTGTACCTGCTGTTCTTCATCATCGTGTCTGGAAGCCTCTGTTAGGTTTGACTGTGCAGATTTAACATCATGTTTCTTCTTGCTGACACCTGACAGATTCACTCAAGACACTCAGAAAACATCACAATTCACTATGAATTCACAATTGTGTTCATGTGTGTGCGTGTGTGTGTGTGTGTGTGTGTGTGTGTACCTTCTCTAAGTGGATTGGTGGCATCTATAATAAGCTGATAAACGGTCTTGCGTGAGGTGCAGTTACGCAGAAAGTCTGATCCTCGTCCCCTGAACACATCACACCTTAACTGGACGTGCATAAAAGATTTACTTTTCTGCTTAAAGGTGCAATGTGGGATTTTTAGCAGAATCTAGTGGTGAGATAACGAATTGCAACTAATTGCTCAGTCTACCGCTCATCCCCAATTTCAAAAGGCATAGAAAAGCTACAGTAGCCACCACAGGACAAACATGCCGTCATCTGAGACAACAATGACGAAACACACTTTATAGAGCAGTTTGTCCATTTAGGGCTACTGTAGAAACATTGGGAGCCAGGGTGCATGGAGATAAATCTTCTCATTTAAAGATAATAAAAACAATACAGATCATTATTTAAGGTCTTTATACACCACTGATAATACAGTTATGTTGCATTTCTGTCCATCTAAATCCTCCTAAAAGTTACACAATGCACCTTTAATAAAGGTCACATTTTTATCCATGTTTGTGGTGGATATAAGGTTGACCAGTATCATAGCTCATAATGAACTATTTGTAATAAAACCATGTTTCCCAGATCTTGTGGTTTTGATTCGATTCCATCTTTCAGATGATTAAAGACATTATTAGATTACAGGCCACCTAGCAACTACCAGAAACCCCCTATCAATTTGATTTGAAATGACTACTAAATGTGCCATTCAAACAGCTTATGATGCATGCAAGGCTATGATGCATCTATAAATATATAACAGGATGAGAGAAATTTAGGAATATACATTGTGCTTGTAACTCTATATATACCATTTATGAAGATAAAATCTGGCTTCATCATTTCCTCATTTCTGCTAAGAACATATGAAAACATTTAGCAATGCTTTTATAGTGAATTTAGTATATAATCAATGACTATAATTTATAACAAAAATGTGTTATACATTTTCTGCTTTTGTTTTGAGTATAGGGCTCATTATAGTTGTGCATAGGTCCTACGGCGTATACTACGGCCATCTTTGTTCTTACCATCGTAAGCGGAAATGCCTATAAAGAAATACAATGCAGATGACATGACGGGAGGGGTTTGAGCGGTCCAATCACAGCACTTACGATCCGCATAAAACAGAAACGTTGTTACATTTTTGGCGAGGTGCACGTCAGGCAACGGAAGAGCTACGCACAGCCTACATATAAAGTAAGGCGATTAAACCTACGCACGACTACAAATTACACTTATTCAGCTCTCTCACCTTCTCAGGTTCATCAATGGCCAAAACTTTAGCAATGTTGTTGTGTTTCTGAAGGTAAAATGTGAAAATATCTTCTAGCAGTTCATTGTATTTTATGGTCATCACATACACCAAACACCCCAGCAGAAGCAACACAATTTCCCACCATGTGATGATGTCATCTAGGAAAACCCCAAGCAGGATGAACAGGTCACACGTGTAGAAGGTCACATCTCTACATAATGGCCACCAGGTCAAACTGAGAGTCTCATCTGAGAACACTGCAAACGCACCCATAACAGCGAGGATGTTGAAAAATCCAGAACCCACGGCGACTCCAATACCAACGTTACTGCTGGAGAGAAACAGCCCGACGAGTGAGATGAAGAAACCGGGTGCAAAACCTCCAGCGGCCATGAAGTTCACACCTGCGAGATCTTCTGGGATGTGGAGTTTTTCTGTCAGGATCCCAAGAGCTGGAACGAGGAACTCCTCACATACGATGACTAAAGCGAAGAACATATAAATCATAGCAGAGATATGAAGAAGGACCCAGCCGTGTCTGCGCTCTTCTAACGTAAAGAGATCTTCTGGGTAATACGCTGTCCTGTGAGGAGCTTCTCCAGGTCTTGGTGGGCTTTCTTGTTCTGTAGGGGCTTTGGTGAGAGTGGAGGTTTGGGTGGAGTTGGCGGTAAGGTTGGGGTTTGGCTCTATGTAAATGCATCTTGAATAATCCTTGTGTATTCTGATGGAGGGACTCATGGCTAAATCAGTTCTGGACTCATAAGAGGACTTCTGTACGTGCGGAGAATGAAGATCTGTTTCTTCTTCTTTAATGGTTCTCTTCCAGACCTCATGATTCCTGCTCACTGAAAGCCAACAGATCCAACAAACAAGAGTCACCAGGATAACACTGAGGGTTTTGCAGGACCTCAATCTTCTCCTGTTGGACTGATTCATACCGTTAACTGTATTGTAATGAGATGAACTTATAAACCCGGTGGTCTGATCATTTGTTGTGTTCATCAGACCAGCATCTTCCAAATCGGGAATTAGAAACAAGACATCATTGTGCAGTCAAAACAAACCTGGGATAAACACATGAGATGGTCATATAGTTTTAAATATAAAATGCCAAACTCTTCTTAGTCTAGTTTACAGAATAAGCTGAATTCTTATTGCTGTATAAAAACTAATAGTTTAAATAAAATCATACATACCAGAACGTTGAGCATTTTACACCTGATAGCATCTGAGAGCTCTGTCTGTGATCTGACACACGTTTAAGAAGATCAGAAAAATAATCTGATAAATCTATCTCATCCTGTAGAGGGTGAAGCCTTTAAATAGCCTCCTTTATTTTATGTGTTGCTTTAATTATATAATCATTGTTTACCATTGACATTTGTGCAATGAATAAAATGTTTCTAGGGCAATAAACATAAAAATAAGCATTTAAGCTTTAAGGTTTTTTTTAAGGTCTTTTAGGTTGCATGTATTAAACATACAGTAGAGAGAAACACTCTGTGCAAAGAATTAATGCTTTTAACTTTAACATTTATACATTTGGCAGATGCTTTTAACCAAACGAAACAAGGTAATGCACTGTAAGACATGTTCCTTGAGTTTAATGCAAATGCAATGTTCTACAATAATATTTTAAAGGGGTCATATTATGACATTTTTTTAAAGATGTAAAAGAAGTATTTGGTGTACCCAGAGTACAAATGTGAGGTTTAGCTCAAAATACCATACAAATAATTTACTATAGCATGTTCAAATTGGCACTTTGTAGGTGTAAGAAAAATAAATGCAAATGAGCTGATGATATGCAAACACTGATCACCATAATGGTGGTTTGTTGACATTGAAACTCAATTGTGCTGTCAATAACTTTTTTCTCTCCCTATCCTTCTCTCTGCACTAAATGGCACTGCCGTGGTTGGATAGTGCAGATTAAGGGGTGGTATTATTATAATAATAAGTCTTGCTACCTACCTCACAAAACAGACGAAATTTGAATGACCTATTTTTTCACATGCGTGCAGAGAATGGTTTACAAAAAATAAGTTACTGGGTTGATCTTTTTCACATTTTCTAGGTTGATAGAAGCACTGGAGACCCAATTACGTCAAAGTCAGATTTTTTTTACGCTTTGACCCCTTTAAATCTCTTTATAAATATCTTTAATTATATATATTATATGAGAATATATTCTCATAGTCATTTCAATAGTACATGGTCAGATGCTAAAACCTGCTGCTGTTAGCTTCAATACAACATTTAATCTTGTTTTGATGAGTTAATAGTAATGTTATAGGAATTTTTGTAATGGATATTGAATAAGGATGTTCTTAAAAGCTCTTTAAATTTTAAAAATAAAAATATTTAAGTATTTAAAATAACTCTGATAGGACTTACTGTACACGTTTAACTGCTTTAAACAGATTTTGTTCATCGAGTAATCCAGTCTTTCTCTATACATTCAGATTTTCATCTCTTTGACACATTTTAAAATCTCGCCAACCGTTGAACTCATTTTTAATGAGTAATTGACATGTAAAAGATAATGTACAGGCAGCGAGTTGTTATTGAAGAAATAAGCCCTGACAGTGTGATCAGTCTTGCATTTTGCAATAACAACTGTTTGACTGTACTTTATCTCGCATACTACATGGCTATTTACCTCACAAGGTAAGGAACATTAAATATTGATTTAAAATATTTTATTTGCACATTTTTAATGAATGCAGACCTTCAGCGAGAAAAACCTGTTTACTTTGGATGTTTTAAATGTCACAAACACACCATTTGGTTTATTAATTTGTAAATATAATGTCATAAATGTAATTAAAACACATTTGTATTGAATGTTTGTGTAATATTAAACTGTAACAGTCAAAATGATTTACAGCATCTAGGTTATTGTGTGCTATTCGTTTAAGCGGTTGCTATCTGAGAATAACAATACTTGGAAAGTTGCGACTCAGAATAAAGCATTTTAGAGAGCTGTGTAATAAGGTAAATGAAGACATTATTTAATACAAATATGCATCATATATCTAACATCTATAAAACAAAGTGACCCAAAAAAGTCCAGTATTTAAAAGCAAATGCGGTTTTATATTAAAGATAGAAAAACAGCAGAATACATCACTGTCAGACAGCTGGTTAGTATTGCAAAAGTGAACTACATATACAGCATCTTCATATTTACATACAAATTACAACCAAACACAGAAATTATAAATATCTCAGTTAACTTACAGCAGTTATACACATGACTGATATTTCTGGAACAATAAAGCACTCTGTTAAATAACTGGCAGCGACCCTATCGTTCTCTAGAAACGACTGAAGTGGTTATATCATTAAAAACAATCAAATTAATGCAAAAGACATCCTGTACACTAAATCAACCGTTGTTTACTCCATTGCAAAAATCTTTTTTCTGAAAGAATAAAAAGGAGCGGTCGGTTAAAAGTTAACTACTGTAGACTAAACAGTACTAAACTCTGGTTGACTTGAGCCGTCCAGAGCAATAAAACACCTGTGTTGTGTTATAGCAGCAGATCATAAACCTGGAGGATTATTTAAACTTCAACATGCATGTGAGAAGTCAAACACACAAATCTCTAACACAAAACAAACATTTGAAGACATCACTCTATACATCCAAAAAAATTAAAATAATGCTGTGATCGGCTGAATCTCAGGAAAACATGTGCAGGTCTATTTTCTCATACCAAAATTAGATTTTTAACAAGTATCAAGACATACCATGTTTTTATTATTAACAGCATACGGGAAGAACAATAAATAATATTTTTTGCATTACAATTTCGAGGACAGATTTATTAAAACTCCCGGACAGGGCTTAAGTCTAGTCCCAGACTAAAATGCATGTCTTAAAGGGGACATTTCAAGACTATTTTAAGATGTCAAATAAATCTTTGGTGTTCCCAGTGTACCTACGTGAAACTTTAGCTCAAAATACCCCACAGATAATTTATTACAAGATGTTAAAATTGCCACTTTGTAGGTGTGAGCAAAAATGTGACGTTTTTAGATGTGTCCTTTAAAATGCAAATGAGTTGATGATATGCAAACACTGATCACCATAATGAGCTGATTATATGCAAACACTGATCACCATAATGATCTGATTATATGCGAACACTGATCACCATAATGAGCTGATGATAATGCAAACACTGATCACCATAATGAGCTGATGCTAATGCAAACACTGATCACCATAATGTTTTGTTGAAATGTAATCTCAGTTGTGCTATTAATTATTTTCTCTCTCTCTTTCTTTCTCCGCACTAAATAGCAGTGCCGTGGTTGGCTAGTTCAGATTATGGGGCGGTATTATTATTATAAGATCCCCTTCTGACATCACAAGGGGAGACAAATTTCAATGAGCTATTTTTTGACATGCTTGCAGAGAATGGTTTACCAAAACTAAATAACTGGGTTGATCTTTTTTACATTTTCAAGGTTTAAACAAGCACTGGGGACCCAATTATAGCACTTAAACATGCTATAAAAAAGGTCAGATTTTCATGAAATGTCCCCTTTAAATGAAAACATCTTGGACTGGCGCATCTTAAAATATATCACTAACAATGTTTTGTCTGAAGTTGCACACCAGTATTGTTTTTGTAAGGTATGTTTGTAAAAGCTACTTAGATAACTAATCCTAGTCCTGGATTAATCTAAACCCTGTCCGGGAAGCCTCCCCATAATGTTTAACATCGACAAATCCTAACAGCACTTAAAGTAGACTTCATTATCTCTATGCAAACATGTTTGTACATATGTAGAAGTGAATTATGAGCGGATGTGTTGTTGATGTGAGATTCTCACAGTCAGTGGTTGATTTTAAAGACAATGGATGTATGTGTAAAGTGCTGTACAGAGTCCATTCATTTATTTAACTGTGAAACGCCTGCACCGAATCATTACAAAGATCCAAACACTGACTTCAACATTACTGTAATGCTCTAGAAATGTGGACCATCGTTTATTAGAAATAAAACACAGATTCTTCAGGTGTGTGTAAACTCTGTCCTTTGGCACCATCACAAAATCCAATACATCACTGAATCATTTAACAGTCCAAACACTTTAAAAAACGACTTAAAACCGAACAATAAAAACATTAAAACCCAATGAAATGTACAAAAGTTTATAAATATAAAGGTTTGATGATGACAGAGATGACTGCTGGATGCTGAACTGATAATAAGCGTTGCATTAGCGAAGACAAACGTTTCACTTGTGTACAAAAAGGCTCAAAATATCCGTCAGTGTTTATTTCTTCAGTTCTTTGACTCCAGCAGGCTTCAGCTTTTTTCATAAATTAAAAATATGATGATCAGGAGATGATGTACAGTATGTGACATCCGTCATGAGTCTGTATGTGTGGTTTAGTCTCTATTAAAGTACGTATGGCACGTTTATTTCTAAAGGTCAGGCGTATCCGGACAGATCTGTAAATAAGCATCCAACAGAGTTTATGTCTATCAGAAGTCTGTATGTTATGTACATATTCACACTTCGCTCTCAGTGGAGGCTTTGCGGTTGGGAACCCAGCCGGTGTCGGGATGCGCTCCGTGACGTTGAGGCGTAACGGCGGGAGCGGTGTTGAGACTCGAGCACTCCGATTGGTCGCCCTGCAAGAGTTGCTCGGTCTCCCCGTCGTTCAGAGAGGCGGAGCTCGCCTGCAGTGATACGGTATCTGTACGTATACAGGTGTGAAGCCCCGCCCCCCGACACATCTTCAGCTGTCTTAAATCTTCCCAGTAAAGATCTTCTCCTGAGAGCAGACAAACTCCTTCCACGATCCGGATCTTCTCTTTAGTGTAACCCCCGTCCCCGACACCCTGGACCTGTGAATGTCACCCAAAAACACGATGAGTTTATTCTGAATCATCTTACAGGTGCAGTAGGACTGAATATAGACTGATACTGTTAGTTTGGGCCGCACAATATATCGCTTCAGCATCAACATCGTAAAGTGCACATCTGCAATAGTCACATCAAAAACATGCAGATCATTTTTTCCAAAAGAAATTTTTTTGCATCCAGTATTAAACTCAGGTCTAGTCCACACATACACAAGTTTGTTAAAAAAAATCTCCACGTCCACACAAACACGCGAAAACCCGGTATAAAGCACTGTCAAGAGCATGCCAAACCAACAGATGATGATATATCCCTAACTGTAGAGCCATTTTGGCCAATCCGACTCTCGCCTCCTCAAGAACTATAACGCCCCATTCAGACAGCCAATGACAAGCAGTAGCAGAGAGACGCGATCTCATTCATTTCAATGGAAACTGGGCGACTTCCGGCGACACAAGCGAACGTGACCGTTGGCGACAGAATGTAGGCGCGATTAGCGACGGAGTCGCGCGACAAAAGTTGAGAAAAGTTTAACTTTATGCAAATTAGCAGCGAGTTTCACGAGCGACTACCAATGGGAGTGAAGTAAGTGGAGCACTGATTTGTTGTTTACAACATGGGGTAACGTCACACTACTACGCAACCAGAAGTGGGAACGCCCACAAGCGACATCAACCACCAGCGGCAGGCGATGAGCAGCGATAACATCGCTGGCTGTCTGAATGCGGCGTAACATTGCAAGCCAAAAACTTCGACATGACAACGGAGCAACTTGTAGAACAAACAGCCAAACCCCATAGAAAAAGCTATGGTTTTGAAAATACCCTTGTACGTGTGGACAGGGCCTCAATATAACTGTTGATAGAGCAATAACTTCATGAAAAAGTGCTATGATCGGAGCCGTGTTGTTGTTGTGTTTTAGACATATACGTTATGCGATTTAAGGAGCAAAAAGGAGGGCTAAGGGATAAAATCTCCTATGATAACTTGTACTGTTATATATCCTCGAAGCTGAGAAAATAAAACATTTACGTATGTTTATCGTACGTGTACACGTTTGATGCAAGCGCATTGAAACAAAATGCAACGCATCTCCTGGGCTACATACTACGTTGTACATGCACGACCTATGGGTACAATGTATGTGTGGTTTCATTAAATCCAATGTCGCGCAAACTTCTGATGATGAAAATTGCATCACACGCACGGTACGCGTAAAAAAGTGGACTATACTTCTAGCCCATAGAGAATGAAACGTGGTCTGGGAACCACATGCTCATTTTCTGGTATTTGAGGCGTGGTTTATGAATGCCCAGAGCCGTTTATTGGGCGCTACGAATGTCTATCAAATGTGTCTGTATGTAGCTTATAGCCAATCGATGTGTCGCATAGACGTCGTCATCGTCTTGCTGCCCCCCCATTAGGGGCCCCTCAAATTAAAATGATAACTTTAACTATAAAAAATACCGTTTTAAAAATCTTTTATAGTAATGAGAATAGCGGAGTTATAAAGATACAATGAACAGAATGATGCAGTTGCTGTGAAACTGACTACGTAATGCTTTTATTCTACTGCATTGGCTATGCCAAAAGGTAAGATATTAGAAATGAACACACAATGCACATTTTTAAAGATATAAAAAATAAATATAAAAAAGTTTCAACACAATTTTTCATAAAAGTTACAATAGTTTCTCGTCTCATTGAGATAGTTTGACCTCATCGCAATGATTTCAGATCACCACAATGATTGCACATCTCTTTAAAAACCACAAGGGGGAGCTGCAGCACCTGTATAAAAGGACACTGTATCAGGTGGCGCTCCTTAACTGACAGTGTAACGCGATACATTGCAAAGCCATTCAATACAGTGGAATAAACAGCATTTAAAGAAATGCTGCAAAAATGAACTGCCAGGTAAAACATTCGAAACAGCAAATTCAAAATTTATGAACGGTAAGGGTGCTATTCTTAAGGATCTGTAATGAATTAATTTTTTGCAGGCACTACAGACATGTGGTCCAGTACTAATATGACCTTAATAGGATTGGCTACTTTTTAAGGCCTGTTCTGCTTGAGTCAGTTTATTTTGATAGCATTTTTATTTTCAGTATAATTTAGATGCTTTATTGTGTTTATTTCTTATGAAGAATTTTCAGTTTTTGAAAGATATAAAATTATTTCATGAACAAACAAAAAATGTATGAGAATTAAACTTCAAAGCAATAAAACAGACAATTAATCGCACAGTAAAATAATCGTCAAAGTATAGTGTAGCGTTTTCTTAAATCTCTACAGAACTGCACAAACATTTTAAATCATATCAACACTGCACTCACAATTCATGCTGAGAAATAACTCTCACTTTATGATCAGCCTAACACACGCTTATTAAAACCGTGTTTTGCTTTCATGCACAAACTGGTAGTCTCAAAGGTTCATCATGCAGTAAAGCACAGAAGAGATGGTGATGTCTGAACTACCTTAACTGTTATTGAGAGAGGAAAATAAAAGCGTCTGTCAGAAGATGTATGGAGAGAGAGAGCTGTAGGGTTGACTGAGTTGCTAGAGGAACATGAAATGACAAAACCATCAGAGACTCGCTCTTAACCCCCGAATCTCACCATGAGACCTCAGGTGTAGACAGACCTCACAATATTTAACGCTTATTTACTGTATATCAAACTGCTACTGTAAAAAGGATTCTTTTGTGAAATGAGACGCACCTCTTTTTTATATCGCAGTGTGTTGTTTATCATTGGTTTCTGGGCGCTGGTCTCTATTTTCACCTCCTGTGTTGAGGTCCTATATGACGGGTTACTGTAGGTCAGGTTACTCACTCCTGGATCTGCAAACTTTAACTTTTTGTGTCTGAAAATTAAAAGAAAATAAATGTATAATGATCAACAGATTCCTTTAGATCTTAAATAAATGCTTAAAAAAAGAATCTGCACACTCACCTATAAATAATAAACGCTATGATCAGTATAAGAATAGCTAAGATCGTCAAAGCTCCACCAATCACATAGCTGATATGAGGCCCATCATCTATAGAAAAAAATGTTTTAGGTTAATTCCTCAGTTATTTTATTACATAAACAAACAAATAATTTTTTTTACAGTATTTACCTCGTGGTGCAGACACAACGTTGTTTTGAAAACAGTCCCGAAGACTCGAATCTGTGCAACTGTGAGGAGAAACCATGAATGATTTATTATTACAGATGTCAATCAACATTCAAATCAATGAAAGCAAACTAAATCATGTCACTACAATCTTAGTAACAGAGTTTGTGTAAAAGTGAGAAAAAGGCAAACATTAATAGACTTACTTGACCACTGGATGAACAGATTTCTGGGTAGGGCCCTTGGGCAGCTTGTTAGGAGCTTGAGTCGCTGCTGTTCCCTTATCAGATGGAGTTGGAACGTAACCTGAGACTGGAACAACAGAAAACTAATGATTAACTCATTAACTAAACACTATCAGTACCTATTGCCTTCTGAACAACAGGGCTTTATCAGTGTGACATCACATTAACACAAGATTTACCAAAAGCTGAGATAATTGCATTTTTGTTAGAGATCAGATTCAGATTGATGATCAAACATACACAGAGTATTTATTGTTTGTCTTTAGTGGATGATTTAGTGTTTTATAAGTTGGGTAAGAGCGCCACCTGGTGGATAATAGCGGAAATATGGATTGCTGTAAAACTCGTCATTGGCAGGGAAGCGTTTTCTCTTAATTGACAAGATAACTTGTCAATGGTGGGAAAGAGTAAAAGGAACAGCCATATTGTAGTGGTGTCTGAAATGATATTGGACATTATTGAGTGCACCACAATAACAAGTGTACAACCGATTTACACTTAAAGGAATAGTCTACTAATTTTCAATATTAAACTATGTTATTACCTTAACTAAGAAGAGTTGATACATCCCTCTATCATCTGTGTGCGTGCACGTAAGCGCTGGAGCGCGCTGCGACACTTCGATAGCATTTAGCTTCATTCAATGGTACCAAACAGAGATAAAGTTAGAAGTGACCAAACACATCAACGTTTTTCCTATTTAAGACGAGTAGTTATACGAGCAAGTTTGGTGGTACAAAATAAAACGTAGCGCTTTTCTAAGCTGATTTAAAAGAGGAACTATATTGTATGGCGTAAAAGCACTTTTGGGAGTACTTCGACTCGGCGCAGTAACACAATCTCTCTCCCATTATGAGAGGCAGAAGGGGAGCGGACTTTTCAGCAGAGTCGAAGTACTCCCAAAAGTGCTTTTACGCCATACAATATAGTTCCTCTTTTAAATCCGCTTAGAAAAGCGCTACGTTTTATTTTGTACCACCAAACTTGCTCGTATAACTACTCGTCTTAAATAGGAAAAACGTTGATGTGTTTGGTCACTTCTAACTTTATCTCTGAGTGGTACCATTGAATGAATGGGGCTAAGCTAAATGCTATCGAAGTGTCGCAGCGCACTCCAGCGCTTACGTGCACGCACACAGATGATAGAGGGATGTATCAACTCTTCTTAGTTAAGGTAATAACATAGTTTAATATTGAAAATGAGTAGACTATTTCTTTAATGGCTACCCCTTCACCCCTTAACACCCGCGTCTTGACACAAAATGACGCCTGCAGCGTTTCTTGTTACATGATGAACTAATGTAGGGAATAGGGTGTAGGGGGCTATTTTGGACACAGCTAGGGCCTAAATGTAGACCACTGGGCTTATATAAATGTTTTTTAAACACGCTTTCATGACACAACAAATTAATATCAGAATAGTACTGCACATATAAACACACATAAACATACAATTTAAAATTGATGTGTGAAACATCACAGTATTCAATACAGTATCTTGAGTTAGATCAATATGAGATGTGAGACTCACTGGTTGAACAGGGCCGACCGTCAGGTTCATCTGGACACGCACATACAAAACTGTTACTCCTCGCCAGACACAGATGTGTGCAACCACCGTTATTCACAGCACAATAATTCGTACCTACAATCAGTCTGATGGTTACTCATATGTTGACTACAGAAGAAGTACAATCATTTTCATTAGCCAATAATAACTGTGTGTTCACACCAGAAGCAAATGAAGCGAATAAATTGCGATATTTGCGTGTTGGATGTTTGAACATTTTGAGTTAACTCGCTTCATTTGTATGTGAAATTCATCCGTGAATACGCTCAATTTGCCAACTTTAGCTAGCTTGTAGTCTCAATATGTATATCTACACTGCAAAAAATGTCTTTCTAACTTAGTATTTTTGTCTTGTTTTCAAGATGAATTTTCTTGATGAGCAAAATGACCTAAGAAAATCTAGTTTTAGACAACCAATATACAATTTAAGTTAAAAAAAAATCATGAAATTAATTAAATGTTTTCAAGAATTTAATGTTACATTTTATGTTTTTAGTCCAAAACCTAGACTAATTTTCTTAAGGCATTTTGCTCATCATGAAAATACATCTTAATTTAAGAATTTTTAGATATTTCTACTGAAAACAAGACAAAATTACTAAGAAGTCATTTTTTGTCCAACCTCCTACACTGCAAAACATGATTTTTAAGAAAAAAATCTTAGTATTTTTGTCTTTTTTATAGTAAAAATATCTATTTTTTTATTTAAGATGCTTTTTCTTGATGAGCAAAACGACCCAAGAAAATAAGTCTAGTTTTTAGACCAAAGATATCAAATTTAAGTGATTTTGTGCATAAAACAATTTTATGCACAAAATCACTTAAATTTGATATTTTTGGTCTAAAAACTAGACAAATTTTCTTGGATCAATTTGCTCATCAAGAAAAAGCATCTTTATTTAAGAATTTTTTGATATTTTTTACTGAAAACAAGACAAAAATACTAAGAATTTTTTTCTTGAAAGTCATCTTTTGAAGTGTATTCACTTTGTTCCAAGCAAGATTGTTTTTATTCACGTTTCTATAAAAGTACGAATGTGTGTCGTACAGCTCCGGGTGTCCACATACAGTGACAATGATTGTGTCCTTGTTTGTTGTTTCGTATTTCTGCCTTCTCTCGCTTCGTCGTAATCACGTCACTATTAGAGCAAGCTTCTGATTGGTTAACGCGGCGTGGATTTCTGGCAACGCCCAAAACGCTTCATTTGCGTGAATCGCGCTGCAGTATGTCCATCGCATCTTTGCATTGACTTACCATGTAAACCACTCGCGCTTAACGCTTCATTCGCGTCTGGTGTGAACGCACCATTAGAATAACTCAGAGCATTTACATAGTATCTGTAGTTGCAATCCTCATTGTGAATAATTATAACACAATCATTGTCTTTATAACCCAGATAACACAATAACAAACTCTTCCCGTGTCCAGTTTTAAATACTCGTCCATTTACCCTGAAGAGTCAATCCTTACCCGTCTGACGTTGTGGCGACACCACTATGATGTCCATGAGACCCTCTACATTAGCCAGCACGGTTTCTTTACTACGACCTGTGTGCTTATCTACACGCTGAATTGACTTGGTCTGCCAGTCCGTCCAGTAAATCCAGCGGTCTTGCTGTGAGATTCGGGAAAAAGGAGTTAATGGAGAGGAGACCGGTTTGAACTGGGGACAAAGAAAGAGGTAAAGAGAGAGGAGAGAAAGAAGAATGTGAAGAAACAGGGACCAGAAGATGAGAAGACGTCAAAGATGTTCATGCAGAGCGAGGACACTGAGGAGATGATTATGGGGAGATGAAGAGTCAGGTGATCAGTGAGGACTGTAAAGTACCTGCGTGAGAGCAAACGGGTGTGAGACAGGGTTGACCAGAACCTGACGCAGTTTGCCGTTCAAGTCAGAGCTTTCAATGCGGTCCAGGTGAGCGTCCACCCAGAAGATCCTACACATAAAACCATGTGAAGCATCAGTTCATCTGCTGGACTTCATCAAGAGTCTAAGCCAGTGTTTGTTAGTACTACAGTGCCAACGAAAATAAACTACAGTGAGCAGCAGCAACAACAGTGTGATGAGATCACGAGGTTAAGATGACACAGACAGAGAATAAACAGCGCTGAGATGTCTTTATTTTTCACCATTAGTCTCTTATGTTTTACCTGCGTGTGCCGTAGTCCAGCGTCAGTCCGTTCGGCCAGCCCAGATCCGTGTTGATGAGAACCTTTCTGTCAGAACCGTCCAGATGAGCTCGCTCAATCTTTGCGATGTGACCCCAATCTGTCCAGAACAAGAACCTTGACAAAACCAATAAAAAATGCATTTGACTTTACTCCTGTACAAAAGAAATGCTTCAAAGTCATTCGTTAATGGTTTACATACAACCCAAATCTTCATAAAACATCATAAATGAGGCCTGACACTACTCATGGCTTACTCAACTTACAACTTTGATGCATTACTAATATAACAACCCATCTTTTTTAAAGGTGACATAGAATGATTGAACGGAGTATTTATCCTTGTTCTGTGATGTGACATGTAGACAAAAAAATTTTTGTTTGGGTCTGTAATGCCTTAGAAGCTTCCTAAAAACCTCTCTCAGATAGCTCTATTAGGGTGGGGGATTTTAAACAAGTGGTTTTGCACCTATTTGGCTCCCCCTACTGGCTTAACTTGCAATCTCATTACTGATTGGCTGACTTTGCTGCCACTCAAAAAATGTAACCAATTATTTTAAAGTGGAGGGGCAGTTAGATGCCTGTGATGTCATAAGCATCAGTTTTTCAGATTGGGTTGTTTTCTTGCTGACATTTCTAAAAGAGGAATTTCTATGAGACTGAGATGTTTAGCATGTTTAGCACTTTTTGTATGTTTGTGAATGTGGGTAGACTACCATTATTCAACAAAGACAAGGTAAAAATGGTTTTTCATTCTCTGTCCCCTTTAACATTTTAATGCATAGGAAATGTCTTTGCATTTACAGCTACTTAGAATGATGCCTTTGGATTCATCAAAATTGAGGTATCTAATAAAACAGGGAAATCTCTGTGAGGTTTGTTACTTAAGCCATGTTTCCATCCAAAGCTTTTTTGCAAGGTTTAGTGCATCAAAAGGTTTACTGATATAGCTGATGGTATTTCTTATTATTGATTAAATTTAGCAAATTTCGACAAAACGACTTACGGTTTAATTTTAGCACATGCATAAATGTAATGTTGATACCTCAACTGAAGCAAAAACTAGTTTGGATGGTTTTTAAATTAAAGCTTTAACACAAATAAATGTGGGGTCGTGTGATAGATATTTATAAACCTTATGCAACCTCTGAAGGGCACAAAAGCATCTTAAATGTTGGTCACACTGAAATGTTGCAGTCAGCGAAAGCACAATTATTTTAATTTTATTATTTTCCATTACCATTCAAATTGCGCAAACTCTAATAGCAAATTCAAAATGCACCCAATGGAAATACGGCAAGTTCGCATAAACTCCCATATATATTACAAAAAAGTTTTTATGCTTGGGTGAGGTTTTTTTTTTAGGTAGTTCGAAAATGCAGATATTTCTATATTTTGATGTCATCCGCATGTCGTTCTGCACGGCACCGTATGAAGTCGAACACACCAGTTGCTATTGTTTTTTGGAATGACTTACCGCGAGACAAGAAAATGACCACATCGGTAAATAAAAACACGGTAATTTCTCAATTTTTTTGTAAACATTTAGAAAATAACGCTTCAGTTTTTAATGGAAATGCAGCTACTGGGTTTTCAGAAGTGGACCTGTGAATTCCCTTTATTTTAACACCTTTTCTGCTTTTCGATGTCAGATATTTTACACATTTGCAATTTTTCAAGAAATTTAAATGACAGCTGGCAATTTTCAATAAACTGTCTGAATACTTCCTCATTTATCTTTAAAAACATAAAAAGGTAGATCATTTGCAATGTATAAAAAAATATAAATGAAAACTGCTCATTTATTTTGCGATACACTAAAACATGCAATAATTCGATACATGCAATAATTCGTTTTTATCATTCGTTACATCACCACACAAACCATTATAGAGATAAAAGGCCATTTGAATGAAAACAGACTGAAGACAGCAAGTTTTACAAACTTTTTTATGCATATTTCACACACAAAACTGCGCAAAAACTGGATGGAAACACAGCTAATACTAAAAGTAATGCTTACGTTACTTTTAAGTTACTTTTGCGTTACTTTTTCTTACTTGGCTGAGGCTTGATCTCATTCAGGTGTTTTTATGATCGCAAAAATGTCAAGCTCTCGCCTGCCATCTCCGTTTCTGACTCAAACTGTTCCCAATCAAGCATACAGAGTGCGTAATTGTACGTTAATATGTTCAGTTTAATTCAGTACATTATTTTATTTTTAGATTAAATGAATTAAGCTGAAAAGTACCTCGCATTACTTTTTTAAAAAAGTAACTCAAATATGAATGTGTACATTTATAAAGTAATGCATTACTTTACGCGTTACTTCTGAAAAGTAATATTATTACGTTATGCGCGTTACTTGTAATTCATCACCTCCAACACTGTTGTTTAAGAATACATATTTTACTATTTTATTGTAGATCTTTGATAAAGTTACAATATATAGGCCTACTGAGCATTGTAACTTGCGTGATGTCCCAAAACCTTTGGCCTCATGCCTCGAAAAAGCGCCAAGCAGTTCCCGCTGCCAGCCACACCAACAAAACAGAGAAATAAAAGTGAAGATGGAAGACAAAGTCCCTGGAAAATTTAGGTCGGGAATTTACATCATCAAAAAAAAAGTAAGGTCAAGCTGCTAAATCTAATGTTTGGGCCGGTATTCATACATAGTTGCAACAAACGTTGCTTTGTAAATGTTGAAAATGTTTATAATTTTCCTATCTTGTTATGACCATGCTGGTTTCTATGGTTCATAAGTGTATGTTGATGCCAGTTTACAGGGCGATGTAATCTAATGGCCGTTTCCAAGCTCTTTCCCTGTTTTTATTTACATTACAATGCCTAGCATGGTCGCAGGTGTGGGGCAGGTCGTAAAAATTGATACAGTGGTACAGGACGGGCTGGGGCGTCCCAATAATTACTAAGTGTTACATTCATATTTTTATATTTGTGTACTGTAGATTTATGAAAACTTTCATCAGAAACAGAAAGAAACACAACTAGAAGAAATAACATTTGATGTCTCACCCTTTGCTCGGGAACACAGCAATAGCTCTCGGTTCATCCAGACTGTTGTTCACCAGAACTTTCCGGGATGTGCCATCTAAATGAGCCACTTCAATAGTGTTACGGCCCGTATCTGTCCAGTACATGTTACGAGCCACCCAGTCCACAGCGAGTCCATCGGTGGTCTTCAGACCCTGACTGATCACAGTCTCCATGCTGCTGCCATCTAAATTTACCCGTCTAAAAAACCCAAAGAGATTAAAATTAAACACACTGTTGCTCGCAGAATAAATGTAAAAGTATAAAAATAACATAATTTCCACTAAAACAGTATAACCTGAAATGTGTTGGCATGACAGACAGCAACACAATACAGACAGCAGCAATGAACGTCATACCTGATAACATCTAGTGATACATCTGTGTAGTACAGCTTCCCATCCACGCTGTCATAATCCAGTGATATGACATTATGTAACTCGGGTACAGGGACGTGCACGTCTGTGTGGTCGTTCGTGTCCAGAGAGATCCTTCGAACGCTGACACGGTTTGAAAAGAGCAGGTATGTTTCCGGCAGGGGATCGCAGGACCTCCTGTCACTCTTCAGCAGGATACCGGTGGGACACGCGCAGGACGACCCATTAGGACGAGGAAGACACAGGTGAGTACAGCCGCCGTTTCTCCGACTACATTTATTAAAGCCTTCAAAAAAGAAATAAAAAAAATCACATGTCTGTTGTGTGATTATAAGTTAATGTCTAACAGCTGAACAAGTAAACAAAAGCCTGACCATTAGAGGGCAGCACATGACAAATTATATATTTCTTAATCTTTCCTTCATTTCACAGTACAACCAAATGTGAATAACTAGTGCCGTCAACTTACTAAAGAAATAGAAATTACCCCAAAAAATTTACCGACACAAACATTAAAATCGATGTATAGCGTTGTAAACCGTACCCAGAGGTCTGGAGCGGTCCACAGCCTGTATGTCCATGAGTCCAGGTAGGTTGGAGCGAATGATGATGGCATTTTCTCCGGTGTCTTTATCAGCTCTGTGAATACTTCTGCTCTGCCAGTCTGTCCAGTACATGTGAGGTCCCAGCAGTGTCAGCCCATATGGATGCTGAACAGGAGATACCAGCGTCCTGCGGTTTAAACCACTCAGATCTGACGTTTCAATCCTCTGGAGAGAACAGAGGAGTTTTACACTTTTGCCATACAGAGATCACAGAACACATCAGCAATGTTTTTTTTTTAAATAGAGAAAAGTGGTTTTTGAAACAGGTGATCAATAAATTTATACACAGGGCTTTTGTTTAACAATTAAAATTTAGATGTATTGAAGTCCGAACAATGTACAGAAGTGAAGAATGACTTAATGTTTTATTGATTTTTCTGATCTTGTATAATATTTTTTGTTTATAATGGAGTATAGAAGGTTTCAGCAGTAACAACATAAACAAGCGGCTTTCGTGGTCATCACGTAACTTCCGGTAAACTCCACGAAGAATAAATAACAACAAAGTCCTTTTAAAGTAGTTTATTTGTATAACAAGCAAAATAAACAACACGTAGAGATAACATAGGAACCCAAAACATTTGTTATTTTCAACGAGGTTCGTTTAAGAGTTCAGTTTCAGCAACTAGTCAGACAAATAAACAAACAGAAACCGGAAGTGAAGTTTGAACCAGACGCTTATCGCGTTACCGCACGTGCGTCCAATGAAACGGTCTTTACTTAAGAAATGGTAGATTAAAATCAAGTGACATCTCAAACATTTAAATCTAAAAGAGAGTGATGATGTCACAGTGTGCTAAACTGTGATTGGTCTTTCCCACAATCAACATAAAACAACACGCATATTGGGTGTCAGGATAAAATGTCAAAAACTGATTTTGGGGGGGGCAATTTCCAGATTTTTTTTAACTAATATGCAATAAATGCCTGATATTAAATTAGTAACCAATCAAGTAAACAGTCAGTGATAAAATAAAAACAAAGGAAAAATACGACAATATACGATCCAATAACCACACATCCCATAACTGTGCATTATATAACTATCTTTGTGTGCCTATTTTTGCCGAAGCACTTTTTAAAATTTTTGTATGCAAGCGTTGCAAAGCCTGAAAGGAGAAAGGACTTGCGAGATGCCAGAGTCCTGCACGCAGGCGGGTACTCCGTTTGATTTAATGTGTGGAATAATATTAACGCATCATTTCTGGTGCGGATGCGGGTCGGGAATCAATGGGCATGGCCGGACTGCGGGTCTTAAACCCAAGACCATTTTGAATCGATTCCATACACACTGATAGACAGCTGATTTTAAACAGTCCTGTATATTTAATGATTTGTCTGAAGACTGATAAAGGTTTCTAAATAGGGTGAGAGTCAAACGGGTCGGGTAGGTTATGAAATTTAATTAATGCTGGTGTCGGGGTGTTGTGTAAATAACAGGTTCGTCCCATGCAAGATTAACTATGGAGATTAACTATGGGGTGCCGGGTTGCTAGCCCATATAGTGGGGTGCGGGCTAGAAGGAGATGTGCGTTAGTAAAAAAGCCAAAAATATTCACAAAGTTGTCTACCCTGTATCATATATATATATTGCTTTTATTTTGCAATGAAATGAGAATTTCATTCGCAGAACTCAGAAAAAAAAAATAAACTGGAGGGACAGGGTTAACTTCAAATTCAAGGACCTTTCAAGGACTTTCCAGATCAAATACCCTCAAATTCAAGGAGTAAATGTGGGGACACATTTCAAGTGAGAGCAAGGATAAATTACATTGTTACAGTTCCCTTTTGAGGGAACTTGCACTGTGTTACTGCGGTGTATATCAAATTCAACCAATGGCCAGGGAGTATATCTCTATCTGAAATATTGCCAAAGATGGCGTTACAGGGACGCAGGAAGTATAGCAAGAAAGACGCTGCGTCTTGTTCCCTGCTCAGGGAACAAGAGTTACATACGTAACCCGAGACGTTTTCATGTTTCAAACACAATTATGCAAAAAAGCATTTTGGTATGCATCAACATTCACATACAGAAGATATAAGCATTTAAAGCAAACAGTTTAGCATGTGTGCTTAAAAAACACTTTCAATTACCTGTATATCTATGTATGTATATTTTCAAAAACTTCCCAGGACCTTGAATTTTTCAACCAGATTCACAAACTTTCAAGGATTTTAAGGACCCATGGGAACCCTGGAGGGACTGCTTTACTCTATTTTACAGTTTTTTTCTATACTGTCTTACAAGCGCACAGCTGTTTCAGAAACACAAATCTTGATTAATTTTAGTATTGAACTCTACAGTATAAAGTCACAAACCTCAGTATGTGCATCAGCCCACAGCAGCTGAGAAGACACTCGGTCTATAGCCAGTCCATTCGGCCAGCCCAAATTATTATTGATCAGTACCATACGCTCCGATCCGTCCATGGCCGAGCGCTCCAACTTGGCAGGTTCACCCCAGTCAGTCCAGAACATGAACCTTAAAGATGATAAACACGACATATGAATCATCATGTCATACTCAGACCTCCCAATTATTATTTTTTTTAAATATAAATTGGTTTTAAAACTACAATGCAGTTACTTATAGGAAACATTTGTGTGCATCACACGTGTGAAGAACCTTAAAGGTGCAGTGTGTAATTTTTAGAAGGATCTCTTGACAGAAATGCAAAATAATATATAAAACTATATTATCAGGGGTGTATAAAGATCTTTCATAATGAACCGTTATGTGTTTATTACCTTAGAATGAGACGTTTTTTATCTACATACACAGAGGGTCCCCTTATATGGAAGTCGCCATTTTGTGCCACCATGTTTCTACAGAAGCCTTTAACAGACAAACTGTGGGACAAAGTTGTCTCCGACAATGACGTGATTGTCCGGTGGCAGCTACCGTAGCTTCTCTATGCATTTTTAAAAGCGAGGGGTGAGCAGTGGACTGAGCCATTGGTTGCAATTCGCAACCTCACCACAAGATGCCACTAAAATTTACACACTGCACCTTTAAGTCTTAGAAATGCCCTTTTGCATCATTCATTACTTGCTTTTGAATGCATTGTCTCTAACAGGCACACACTAAAAGCCACAAAACTTTAATGGGGTCTCGTGGATGAATCACTTACCCCATCTCATGGTACAGAGCAATAGCACGCGGGCTGTCCAGGTTCTGCCACACAAGCACTTTTCTCATAGAGCCGTCGAGATTGGCCACCTCGATGCGATTCGTCCCGGTGTCCGTCCAGTAAATCTTCCTTCCCACCGAATCCACGGCCAGACCGTCAGTGGTTACCAGACCTGAAGATACACAAACAACTTCAGATTCATCTAAACATCAATGAGGGAGAAGAACTGAAGTAAATACAGTAAGTTTCAGTGTAACTGTAGTTTGTGATGTGTTGTCTTACCGTTTGAGACGATTTCTTCATGCTCTGTACCATTAATATTGCTTCTGCTGATCTTCTTTAATGTGCTGTCTGACCAATACACTTTACCTGCAGGATCATGACAATACTGTATTCATCATAATGCTTTCTAATGATGTAATATTTTACAAGAGTCAGTGCTTTATTAAAAATCATGCATAAAGTCCATGACATGAAGTATAGCCTGGCCTTAAATACTTGATAATACAGTTCCTTATGTCACATACACACAAAATCTACTATACTGATCCACTCATGCGCTGAGCATCAATGTGTTGACCAGATGTTTCACGTCAAGACTGTTCAAATCCTGTCAGTTCTAGACTGTGATTTTCTGTATTAACCAATTAGCTTCAAGAAAAGCAATTATTTCTGAAGCTCAACTCGTATATGGTGCTTGTAAAGCCAAATTGCTTTAATCCCAGAGAGCCGACATACAGATATAATGTATACTAGGGATGCTCCGATCGATCGGCCATAGATTGGTCGATAATTGCATTAAATGACTCGATCGGTACTCGCTAAACTTGCAGATCTCATGAACCAATCTTTCAATTTACTTTTGTTATCATAGGGCTCCTGAATGTGGGTCCATTTTTACGCAGTGAAAGCATTTTTACAACCAGTTGCTCATGTGCGACCTGCAAATTTGGATTTCTCCCTCTGCCATAGAGATGTGCATTTCTTTAAGTGTGAGCTCCAGTCCTTACATGCATCTTCACATCCCCATCAAACAGCGTATATTACATACATATATCTATAGCGAACATTGCATCTTCATGATTTTGACAGTTTAAAGTTTTATTTTACTTGAGTACGCCCAATGCACGTGCACAGACACTGCAAAGATCTCTCACGTCTTGAAGGTACAGTAACCTAATTCATTTATCAATAATATTAAAGAGAAAATTACTCTCTGCTCACGAATGAAGAACTGTTTTACTTTATTAGGATCAGTGTATATTCACACTGTGTCTAATTATTTTCAGTACTTAGGGAATATTAAACTGCTCTTAAAATGAACATTTATTGTGCTTACTTATTTGATTCTTTAATAAAACAATAATATACCTCATTAAATAATATAACAAAGGCAACATCTGTGCTATATCTTTATCTAGAAAAAGAGTAAACATTTACTGTCATCAAAGACCATTAGAATAAATATAAATGTGCATTAACAAGTGTGAATTTCCACAAACCTTCTACAGAATCCACCCCGATGGCAATTGTGTTTTTCATGGACGTACTGACTGACAGGACAACGTCAGCAAAGTAAGGTATGTCCAGAGAAATCATACGGATATCTGTCCGACGAGCGAAGATGAGGAAACTGTTCATTCCTGTGACATGACAAAAAACGAAATTTTTATCTCAGTGTTTGTGAAAATATCTTTTTAAAGAAATACAAAACAAACAAATAATACACAAAATATATCTTATATACACAATGGTTAAAAAAAGAGAGCTAAAATATAATCGTGCCAACATATTGCTTCATTACAAATTTAGTGACTAGGAATTTCGAGATGGGTCTTGTGTGCGGACCGCAAGACAGGGGCGTAACAGGACTGAGCGTAACTTGACGTTGTCTAAATCACACAGAGCCGCGCGAGATGTCAAAAACGTAATGTTGTGAAATCTGAGCTATTGAAGTACCCGCGAGTCAGGTTAGGAAATTGTCACTTTATTTGAGGGGCGGGTCATTAAAAACTAAATAAAAAACCAGGGCTCCAGACTGCCACCAAATGGTGGCATTTTGCCACCAAAATTTGAGAGTGTGCCACTGAATTTTACATCCAGTCGCACATGTGCGACCAGTAAATTTACAGTGTGTGCCCCTAAATTTTCTGGTTGTGCCCCTAAAATTTTCAGTTGGGGGCCACAGTGCTCCTAGTGAAAAAAAGTTAGTCTGGAGCCCTGAAAACCCATGTATGTGGGAGGCAATTCCATATAGCCTATATTAAATATTTGGGAATATATATTTTCCCTTTTATTTTAGTTTCTTTAATAAGGTTAAAAAATGCGTGCTTACGTAGCTAAGTAACTTGCGCGATTTCTCCAAACCGTTTGGCTCACGTCACAAAAGCGCCAAGCAGCTCGCACTGCCAGCCACAACAACATAACAAACAGAGACATGAAGATGAAAGACGAGGTGCGGGGAAAATGAAGGTTGAGAGTTTATGAATAGATAATACAAATGCTGCTTTGTAAATGCTGAAAATGTTTATCACCTATGTTTATCATTATCCTAAGCGTATGTTGTTGTCAGTTTGTCATCTAAAGTGTTTCCAATCACTTTTAGGCTGAAATAAAGCCTGGTTTCATTTACATTACAATGTCTAGTATATCTATTTAATGGGTGTGGGGTGAGTTGTAAAAATAGAAACAGTGCTGCAGGGTGGTACAAATCATTTCAAAAAGCGGGACATCACTATTACACACTACAATTTAAACGGCTATCTCGAAAAGAGTCTATACGGACAACCATATTGTCAACAACAATCTCGTTTTGACATCTCGTTACGCCCCATGCTTCAAGAAATTTCTGCATAACACAGGTGCAACATTTCATTTCCATAATGACCAACACAATTACAACACAATGTTTTGTTGTGCATTTAATAAATGGCTCAAATACCAGTCAACTGATGAGGGCAAACCTTAATAAACCTTAGTAACTTGATTCATTTAAGTTATCTCCTCCCAAAAATGTTGCAACTGAAAGCAAAACTCCGACAAATGCAATACGATGTTTATCTCATATCAGCAAAAAAAATTCTCTGTGCATCTTCCTGACAGTAGCTTTTAGCGGCATGATAGGCATTTGTGCGAGCTGTTGGTAAATCTGGCCCTTAATTTTTATATAGAATATTGTGCATGATAATACATAAGAAAATATAAGAAATAATAAGAAAAGGAGTCCAGAATAGATGTGAACTCCTTCATTAGAAGTTAAGACTTTGAGAAGCATAAAATGACAAGAAATAAAATGACAAGCAAACATTTTTGCTAATTCTAGATAAAGTGAATACAATGAAGATGATAAATGTGTTATTAAATAATTTTCTTTAAAAAAACTATAAATAATAAATAAGTGACTCTAATCGTTTGAACAGAAGTGTTTCTTCAAAGTATGAGAGATGCATATGGAAGCCACTAACAGACAGAACTCAAGGTCAGTGAATATGAAGCTCATGAAGTCATGAGGACTGACGTGTCATTACTGTGACCCCTGAACTCCCTTCAGCAGCACAGATCCAGACTCCAGTTTCAAAGAAGATCGACCACCTGCCATCCCTCCAGTAAATACCTGAGGCCGTTTTATTACATGTCACTGAATGCTGGAGTTATAGAGGTTTTCTTAGATATCTGAGATGATCCAGGGGGGCACAGGGTGACACGTGATGACGTGAACTTAAAGTCACATTACCGTGAGTGCACGTCTTCCCGTCTGCCTGCAGGTTGATGCCGGTGGGACAGGCACAGCTCGAGGATTTAGGGGCAGGTGACAGAAGACACAAGTGACTGCAGCCTCCGTTATTCACCGAACACGGCGTCTGGACTTTAGACAGAGAGCAAACACGGGTGAGAGAGAGTCGCCAATCACATTTCAGGTTTCATAGGCCTCTGGGTGTTTCGGCAGATAATAATGCATCAATGAGACTGAAGATCAGGTAATCTGGTGTTTAAAACCTCAGACATTGGATACAGCACAGACGACATTCTTCTCTAACACCGCATCTGTCAGGAATGTGCGTTCGGTTACCAACAGAAAAAATATGGATGCCAAAACTTTACAAAGCTTTAAAGTAAGAATAAGTTTCATTCATGATCTGAAAAGAGAGTAAATAGGAAGACGAACAGCGGAGATGTTAAGAGTAAATTGTACTAAATTTACTTAAACTGGCGTTGTCCCGTGTGCAGGACACCTGAGTTTACTTAAAATTTTGCATGTAAATTTTAATTTATCACAACAAATTATACATTGAAGGAAAGGTCATATGCTGCGTTTACACCAGCCGCGGTAGAGGTGGCAAGCATGGATGATTTACACGTTAAGGCAATGCAAAGACGCGTTTAGGCATCCTGCGGCATGCTCCACGCGAATTGAGCGTTGCCGCGGGAAACATGCAAGTTGAAAAATCTGAACTTTGGCGGCGCGTTAAACAATCAGGACCTTGCTGTAGTAGTGACGTGATTACAGAAAGCGCGCGGAGTCTCAGCAGAGTCGCAGAAGCCCCTCCCATGACGCGGATTTCCTCGTGAATGACTCGAATGACTAGAATTTAACGCACGAATAAAGCAAGTAAACTAAAATGTTCAAGCATCCAACTACAGGTGAATAGCGCGTTTTTGCCGCCTCTACCGCAGCTGGTGTAAACACAACATTAGAATGTATTTTTAATTATAATGCAGTGACAGTAATTTATTAATTTGTCACAAGAGTATGCAGCAAACCGCTGACACCTAGTGGTCGTTGTTGGTAAAACCACTAAAAGTGTAGAGGCGGCAAAAATCCACATAGTTGGATGCTTGAACATTTGGGGTTTACTCGCTTCATTCGCGCATGAAATTCAAGTCATTCCAGATATTCACGCAGAAATTCATGTCATGGTAGGGGCTTCTGCGAATATCTGCCAAAATTCAGATTTTTCAACTTGCTTTTTTTTTCTGCGGAACGCTCAATTTGCGCGGGCCGCACCTTCAATGCATTCCGCACCGCGCCACATGATGCCTATTCGTGTCTATGCATTGACTTAATGTAAATGACTCATGCTTGCCACCTCTTCCACGTCTGGTGTGAACGCACAGTACAACAAATCCTCATTTTTTGTGATAATTTTATGTATAAAATATAAAAAATGTGTATTATTTTAATGTATTACAATAAATATAAACTGCTGTAACAAATTTTTTATTTCATTTTTCACATCCAGACACTTCCATGTCTTCTTTCAAGCAAGACCAAGATTAGGCTTCTAGACAAAAAATGACCAGATTTATATTAATTTGATATGTACATCACCTTTTCACCCCCCCCCATACAAAAAGAGCTTCGCCAGCTATGGGTTTAATATTTACCTGTAGTTCGATGATGGTGGAACATGTGTATGTCCATGAGGTTCTCCAGGTTCTCAGCGAGTGTTTTTCGATCTAAACCCGTGAGCTTGTCTGCACTTTGGATGCTCTTGGACTGCCAGTCCGTCCAGTAAATTCTGTCTTCATGTAGAGTCAAACCAAAGGGATGCGGCAGATGACTGCCAATCAACACCTTGAATAAAAGACAACAATGAAACAACTGCAAACTATTTTATATTTAAGTGATTTAGTGAAGTTGGGATGAAAGATAATCAGGGGATATCATGAAGACAGAAATGCAGTGTGTACCTGTCTGCCCGATCCATTAAAGTTGCCAAATTCAATGGTTTTGACGCTGGCATCGGCCCAGTAGAGTCTCTCTGTCTGATAGTCGATTGCTAAGCCGTTAGGCCAGGTCAGGTTGGTTGAGATGATAACGGTGCGGTCAGACGCGTCCATACCTGCACGCTCAATCTTTGGATTCGCACCCCAATCGGTCCAGTACATGAATCTATGAGGAAATAAAACACAATATACTGCACGCTCTCAAAATGTCGTAACTCATCATTTTGACTACAATATCTGGCGTACCCTCCGATCGGGTCAACGACGATGTCCCGGGGACGGTCGAGATTTTCCCAAATGAGCACGGTGCGCATACTTCCATCTGTGTTTGAAACTTCGATCCGATCCGTGCCTAAAAGAGACGAATCCATTTTCTGTAATGGACGTGAATAATGGGAAGTATTGAAAGTAGATGAGGAAAACAGATCTCACCTGCATCCGTCCAGTAGAGTTTGTGTGTAAGCCAATCTATTGCAAGACCTGCGGGACTTTCCAGACTTGAGTCCACCACAACCTGTGATGACAAATACAGAACAGAGCAAGTACATCAGAACTGAGGTTGCAATCAGACACCGGCCGGGTCACGACTTAAACTTCCACAAACCTCCTGTTTGCTTCCATCCCATTTTGCTCGGTTGATGGAGTCTGTGGTGACATCAGTCCAGTAAATGTAACGCTCGCTGGAGTCCCAGTCCAAAGCCACAGCGTTCCTGACGTCGGCCAGAGGAATGACATCGTCCATCTTTTCTTCAGTGTCGAAGCTGATTCGTCGGATGTCCGTCCTTCGGGCAAAAAGCAGGAACTTGTCAAGACCTGATCAAAGACCAAAGGTCTCCTGTCAGTCCTTCACGCTTCATTGGTGAATTAGATTCAGCAGTACAGATACACACTCAAGATTATACAGGCAAACAAACAAACCAACATTTACAAGCCCACTTAGCATGCAAAACATTTAATCTAAAATCTAGATAAAATAGCTCAGAGTTTAATTTGGAATACATGCACATCTGCTACAAGATGAGATCAAAAACTCCCAGAATATTTGTGTTTGATAAATTGCCCTTAAACATTTACAAAATACTGATGATTTTTTAATCAATTAATCATTGAACATTGCATTGTCATGAACCTAAAGAAATGCAAAATATGCATCAGGTGTGTAAATGAGCAGGTAAACAGGACAATCATCTAGTAATAGTCTGTATAGAGCTGGACTCACTCTCAGCACAGTTGTACTTGTCCACCCTCTTAAATCCTGTAGGACACATGCAGGTGAAGGTCTTATTGCTCGGCAGACACAGGTGACTGCAACCCCCATTATTGTTTCCACAGTGATTTCTTCCTCCTACAGAAAGCAAAAGAATGGAAGAAATGTAAATGAATGTCATTTTACTTTCTTAAACGTTTGCGAATTGAACACACATAGACTACACTACAGGCCAATGTTTGGACACACTTGACTGAGTTTCTGATGAGCTTTTGAGCTAAAAGCTTAAATGTTAGAAATTAGTTTTATATGTATGCATTTTCCAAACAATTTAACCAAAGTGAATCACAGTGCATTCAATGTACACAGTACTTATTTTTATGAGCATGATTGATTCTCAGGAATGAAACCCACAACCGTTTGCAAAACGGTGTCTTATGCGGCCGTGTGCGGTATCTTGTGCGACCGTGTGCGGTATCTTGTGCGGTCGTGTGCGGTATCTTGTGCGGTCGTGTTCGGTTGTATACGGTGTCTTGTGCGGTCGTATGCGGTATCTTGTGCAATCTTGTGCGGGCCTATGTCGTATCTTGTGCGTTGGTATGCGGTATCTTTTGCGGCCATATGCGGCATCTTGTGCGGTCGTATGCGGCGTCTTGTGCGGTCGTATGCGGTATCTTGTGCGATCTTGTGCGGTATCATTTGCGGTCGTGTGCGGTATCTTGTGCGGTGGTGTGCAGTATCTTGTTCGATGGTATACGGTGTCTTGTGCGGTCGTATGCGGTATCTTGTGCGATCTTGTGCGGTATCTTGTGCGGGCTTATGTCGTTTCTTGTGCGTTGGTATGCGGAATCTTTTGCGGCCGTGTGCGGCATCTTGTGCGGCCGTGTACGGTATCTTGTGCGGCCGTGTGCGGTATCTTGTGCGGCCGTGTGCGGTATCTTGTGTGGCCGTGTGCGGTGGTATACGGTGTCTTGTGCGGTCATATGCAGTATCTTGTGCGATCTTGTGCGGTATCTTGTGCGGGGTTATGTCGTATCTTGTGCGTTGGTATGCAGTATCTTTTGCGGCCGTATGCGGCATCTTGTGCGGCCGTGTGCGGTATCTTGTGCGGCCGTGTGGGGTATCTTGTGCGGCTGTGTGCGGTGGTGTACGGTGTCTTGTGCGGTCGTGTGCGGTGTCTTGTGCGGCCGTGTGCGGTGTCTTGTGCGGCCGTGTGCAGTGTCTTGTGCGGCCGTGTGCAGTGGTATACGGTGTCTTGTGCGGTCGTATGCAGTATCTTGTGCGGTTGTGTGCGGTATCTTGTGCGGGCTTATGTCGTATCTTGTGCGTTGGTATGCGGTATCTTTTGCGGCCATGCGCGGTATCTTGTGCGGCCGTGTGCGGTATCTTGTGCGGCCGTGTGCGGTGTCTTGTGCGGCCGTGTGCAGTGGTATACGGTGTCTTGTGCGGTCATATGCAGTATCTTGTGCGATCTTGTGCGGTTGTGTGCGGTATCTTGTGCGGGCTTATGTCGTATCTTGTGCGTTGGTATGCAGTATCTTTTGCGGCCGTATGCGGCATCTTGTGCGGCCGTGTGCGGTATCTTGTGCGGCTGTGTGCAGTGGTATACGGTGTCTTGTGCGGTCGTGTGCGATATCTTGTGCGGCCGTGTGCGGTATCTTGTGCGGCTCTGTGCGGTGGTATACGGTGTCTTGTGCGGTCGTGCGCGATATCTTGTGTGTTGGTATTCGGTATCTTTTGCGGCATCTTGTGCGGCCGTGTGCGGTGTCTTGTGCGGCCGTGTGCAGTGGTATACGGTGTCTTGTGCGGCCGTATGCAGTATCTTGTGCGATCTTGTGCGGTTGTGTGCGGTATCTTGTGAGGGCTTATGTCATATCTTGTGCGTTGGTATGCGGTATCTTTTGCGGCCGTGTGCGGTATCTTGTGCGGCTGTGTGCGGTGGTATACGGTGTCTTGTGCGGTCGTGTGCGATATCTTGTGCGGTATCTTGTGCGGCATCTTGTGCGGCATCTTGTGCGGCCGTGTGCGGTATCTTGTGCGGCCGTGTGCGGTATCTTGTGCGGCCGTGTGCGGTGGTATACGGTGTCTTGTGCGGTCGTGTGCGATATCTTGTGTGTTGGTATTCGGTATCTTTTGCGGCATCTTGTGCGGCCGTGTGCGGTGTCTTGTGCGGCCGTGTGCAGTGGTATACGGTGTCTTGTGCGGTCGTATGCAGTATCTTGTGCGATCTTGTGCGGTTGTGTGCGGTATCTTGTGAGGGCTTATGTCATATCTTGTGCGTTGGTATGCGGTATCTTTTGCGGCCGTGCGCGGTATCTTTTGCGGCCATGCGCGGTAGTGTGCGGTATCTTGTGCGGGCTTATGTCATATCTTGTGCATTGGTATGCGGTATCTTTTGCGGCCGTGTGCGGTATCTTGTGCGGCCGTGCGCGGTATCTGTTGCGGCCGTGCGCGGTATCTGTTGCGGCCGTGCGCGGTATCTTGTGTGGTCGTGTGCGGTGGTATACAGTGTCTTGTGTGGTCGTATGTGGCATCTTGTGCGGTCGTGTGCGGTATCTTGTGCAGTGGTATACAGTATGTTGTGCAGTAGTATACAGTATCTTGTCTAAAGTGCAAGTTGTAGTCAGCTGACCTGCAGGTTGTCTCTGTGGGTGCAGCGTGTGGATGTCCATGGGGAAATGCAGCTTATTTCGGATCACCTCCTGGTTCTTGCCAGTAAATTTGTTTGCACTGTTGATACTCTTGGTGTGCCAGTCTGTCCAGTACAGATTATCCTCAAACACGGTGATGGCAAACGGATGAGGGAGACCTGAGAGAGATGATAGAAAGACGAGGACAGGGTTCAGAACGGTAAAGTTGCAGGATTGTAATAGAAAACAACAACAACAGTGGAATAGAAACACAGTATGTATGCTCACATAAGTGTACAAATCAGTAAAAAAACAATATTAAAAAATATTGCATTTGAAAATACAGCATTTTCACTCTTTGTGGGTCTCACATTGGTCTGGTAAGGATGATGTCTTACATAAATACAAAACATGACTTCAGCACGAGAGTATTTCAAGAGATTAAATGAATATAAAAGCTTAACTCAAATCAAAACCACATCAGAGGATTACTGTATGAACAAGTTAAACAGTGATTTCTGCTAGCCTATTATTAATAATGTCTATAATCCAAACTGTAAATATAAAGAATCTCTTTGATTCGTTTTGGACGACTGCCACTGCACATACACAGATAACAATCATTTCTTCCAGAACATTCAGTCCGCTAACTATTCATGGTAAATATAAAACTATAAAGGGAGTACAGATGATCAAAGTGACTTGAAATCAAACGTCTTTTCTTTTGGAAATGGGTGTAATAATAAGACTACAGATGAATAAAGCATGCTGTCAATACTCTGCAAACACACTCTTATAGATTCACTTACTTTCATCTCTCATTTGTTATTGTCTATCGCTTACTGCTATTCACTTAATAAACTTTTAGTCTTGTAATAGTCACATTACCCTGCTGGATAGACCGGCACATATAGCTTTCTTTTTATAAATAAATCTGGTTAAGATTTAAAAAAAATAAATAAAAACTATGGTTGCAAAATTCCAAAAAATTTCAAGACTGGAATTAATGGTAATATAAATGGGAATTAACTGTAATATAGTATATGGGAATTAATGGGAATATATGGGAATTAACGGGAATATATGGGAATTAACGGGAATATATGGAATTAACGGGAATCAGTGATGCGCGGGTCAATGTATAAACAACCTGCACCCAACCTGCATCCTTATTCACATGCATGCAGCTTACTAAAATGATTTTTGAAGGATTCTCAATCAAATAAATCCAGGCTTGATGAGCACAAGTATCAGGATTCTTTAAAGAATAAAAAAGGAAAAAAACAGATTTATTTAATTTAATTTATTTAACTTGATTTAATTTATTTAAAATAAAAGTTTGTGGTAACTCTACACATCAAAAGTTTGTGGTCATTTTTTTCTTTCCTTGCATGCATGACTGCTTATGACCAAACAAAATGTTTATTTATATTTGTATATGATATAGTTTACATACATTTCCAAATTATTGCCATAAATTCTCCAGATTAAGTTCCCATGAAAAGTGTCCGGAAACTTTCCGTCCCTTTGCAACCCTAATAAAAACACATCCTTATTTCTTATGAAGTTTACGAAGTAAAACAAAAGATTTTTGTGTTTTACCTTGACTGAAATGCTATAAGATGTTTAAGACAATCAAGTTCAAGAAATGTAAAGAAGAGGACCTGGTTGGAGTACATTAAAAATCTCTTAACTTCTCTCTATATCAGTAAATACTGTAGGTGTGTAACACACGCTCCCCTCCCGCCCAGGCTCCAGGTGTACAGCCGGAGAGAGCAGGGCTCTTTGGTGATCTTATCAGTTTAGAGAAGCCAAGTTAGGCTGAAGTTTACCTCTTCACCTCACCACTCTTTTGTTTCCACCTCAGGTGTGTCATGTGCTCTTTCTGCTTGCTGGTATCTCTTTTCTCTGCACCATCATTCTCAGCTCATGTGATGATTGTTTTATGTGTGTGCACCCTGATCGTGACGATGCTGGTGTCCCTAAAGCTGCAGGACCAGCTGCAGTTCTGCTGATCGTCTCAATGTGAGGAACGTTCTGTTAAGAGCTCAATTTTCAGATATAAACCCTCCCACCTTACCCAGGTGCAGCTATTGTGTTCCTGCTCACCCTGACACTTCATCTTTCTTTCTTGTGTGCAGAAAAGCAGAAAGTAAATAAAGCCACACACTGAGATGCCAGCACTTTTATTCCAGATGTGTGTTGTGTGCCTGTGTGTGTGCCTGTGTGTGTGTGTGTGTGTGTGTGTGTGTGTGTGTGTGTGTGTGTGTGTGTGTGTGTGTGTGTGTGTGTGTGTGTGTGTGTGTGTGTGTGTGTGATGTGTGCCTGTGTGTGTGTTTGTATTAAAGCATAAAAGGAACATCAGGGGCCGTTTGCAAAAACATAGCCGGTAAGTTAAGACTGTTTCTTAAGAACTAGTGTGACCAACTAGTAATCAGTTAGAGATAATCAGTCTTACATTTTGGATTGAAATGAAACCGGTCTACATTTTTATGTAACCAACTTAAAACAGTTATGATCAGTTTTGAAGGAAAAAAGTTGATCAACTTGTAATTCTTGTCTAAATAGTTTATCCAACCGGTCACAGAACTTCAGCTATGTAAAATATGTGCACAAGTTAAGTTTCTTCAAAAATACAAAATTTTGAGCAAAAAGCTGAAATAATTTGATAGAGATTCAGAACGATTATCAAAACATACACAGAGTTTTTACTGTTTTTGGATCAGTGGATGCTTCAGTGTTTTATAAGTTGTGTAAAAGCGCCACCTGATGGATAATAGCGGAAATACCGATTATCCACCAAATGGTCATTGGCAGGAGAGTGTTTTCTCTTAATTGACGTATTAACTTCTCAATGGGAAAAGAGTTAACCGTGATTAATCGCATACAAAATTAAAGTTTGTGTTTGCATAATATATGTGTGTGTAATTATTATGTATAATTATATAAATACAAACAAATTCTTGTAAATATATAGATTTATATATGTTATATTATATATATTTAAAAAACATAAAAAAAAATAAGTTTATAGATGTTTGTGTGTTTATTTATATATACACAATAATGACATAAAATGTTGTTGTTTTGTAAGTACATTATGCAATTAATCGTATGACAGCCCAAATTTTCATGATAAAAACACAATTGAGCAAATCCATGCAAATGTTGATCTTAACATAAACCAGGTTTAAACCATATTGATTTCTCAGATGGCAATATTTTGTAGTTAAAATACCTATGCAATGTCTTTTTTTCATTATTTTCTATAGCAAGTGCATGTTTCAGAATTGTCATGACATGTCCATACCGGAGAAATGTCACATCTATAACGTTCATTCTTCATAAACGCGCATACAAACATTTATAGAAATTAAATAGATATTAAATAATCTTTGAAAACCCATCCCTTCTTCATTTGTTGGGTATTATTGCTTCTGGTTTGCATTTTATTTCACAGAAATCCTACAAAGTAAAAAAAGTCTTTATTTGTCACATCCATAATGTATGTTTATTTTCTCAATCTAAAACAGAAAACACGAGTATAGGCTGATATTTTTCTGATGTCTGGACTATATCATCAGGGCTTTAGGAAAATATAAACAGATGGTTCGATATAGCTCTCTGAGAATTCACATTTCAAGTTTTGACTGCAAATGTCACTTTCATAACGCTGGTATTGCTCAATTCCTAAACTAAACTTCAATACAATGACATGTTGAATTGGTGTAAAGTTGTGCTCCAGAAAAAAAAAACACTTTTCTAATCATTTCTAATGAATGCAGATCTCATTGTCTGATGTCTACACTGCACTACAAACATGTTGGCAATAAAACAGACCTGGGATCAGATCCAGCTGAGAACTCGGACACTCACAAAATAAAAAAACACCTCAATTTGACTACTGTCCACGATTCAAAGGACACATTTAACAGGCTGACACATTTAAACAGGTGATAATTATTATTATAAAAGTTATATTTTAATATATTGATACTGCAATACTGTTGCATCTGTATTTTACAGTCTGCAGCATTGCATTTGATTATACAAAAGATCATGTAACGAATACAACCAAGGACAGCTCCAATGTGACAGTCTGGGGTCGAATGTCACCTGCTTATTAAAGGCTTTTGTGATGTCACTGAATTCACCAAAAGCCATTGAAGCCAACAGGAGCTTACGAAACTGTTTCATTTTGCTAATGCTGTGATTTTAAACATCTGACTTCCAAGTAACGGCACAACAGGATTCAAGTTAATCCCACTTTACTGTAAAATTAAAACCAGGATTAAATTGACGCCGTTGGCAGGAACGCTTAATCATCAGCCTAGCAAATGCTTGATCAAATCAGATTATGATGGAAAATCACACCAGACTGTTCAAACATTTCGACTGATTCAACAAAACCGACAACTACTGGAAGAAGGAGGCTGGGGTTGGCTGGAGACGTGACTATCATACTGTGATGAACTGGACAATCTCCCTAAGTAATAATGACTTTAATTCTCCACTATCGTTTGATATATAGCTACTCACCAAACCATGATCATGGATTTCATTAGAAGAATTGAAAAAGGTCGTCTTTAATATGATAAGGAATAAATGAGGTGTTTTACCCTGGCTAATGACGGCTTTTCTGTTCCTCCCGTCCAGATCGGCCCGTTCAATCACATGATGTTTGGCATCAACCCAGTACATGCGGTTACTGGCGTAGTCTATAGTGAGTCCATTGGGCCAGAACAGGTGCGTGTCAGCTATTATTCTGCGACCGGACCCGTCCATGTTGGCGTATTCGATGCGTGGCATGTTCCCCCAGTCCGTCCAATAAATCTTGCTGTAAAACAGAAATTGTGAGACTAATGATTTATACGCTTAAACATATATTTGCTTTGCAGTAAGATATTGTAAGAGACTTGATATGAATTTTAAACACATCAAAAATCTGTTCTCCCCTGCACACATTTCTAGAGTCACTGATCACCAATTACTGAATTGATATTTAATTGTACAATTGTCCTATAATCTTGTGTTTTAAAGCTTCATGAAACACTAAGGTTGTATTGCACATTCATTTTAACAGTAAAAGAAGTAAAAGTTCATTTTTAGCTATTTTGTGATATTTTTATCTTCTGGGTTTAAACTCAATTTCTTATCAATGTCAAATGCTGTGACGTTGCAAATCACTAAAGTACAACGATGTTGCGTCTGTGATTCATTATTATTATTTATGAGATTGTGCATTCTTATCCAAAGAGAAGACATTTTTCCTAATTATTCATAACATCACGTGGTGTATTCAAATGAGTGACGCTTCAAACTGTAATGGGGCATACACACCAAATGTGAGTTCAACAATTTGCGCAAGTAGATTACATACAAAGTCAATGCAAAGACGCGGTCAGACACATCCTTGCGCGGGGCGATGCGAATGACGCAAATTGGGTGGCGCGATTGCCGCAAAAACATGCTTTATTCTCCTGAAACGCTCCTTTGCGCAAGTTGAAAATATTAAATTCAAGCAAAAAATTTGCATGACACAAAGTTAAATCCTGCGAGTAATCTAGAGCGAGCAACGTGATGCTACACGTTTGGTGTGTACTTAGCATAAGACCATATGTAGCAATAGAGAGGTGTTCGTAGGTTATGTGTCACAAGTTTTTGTTTTCGTGGTATAATGGGATGTACACACCAAATCCGAATTCAATGATTTGCGCAAACAAAGTCTATCAAGAGACGCGAGTAAATGTGAACTTGTGCAAGGCAATGCCAATGACGCGAATTGGGCGGCGCGATTGCCGCAAAAACATGCTTTATTCTCCTGAAACGCGCCTTTGCGCAAGTTGAAAATATTCAACTCAAGCAAAAAATTTGCATGACACAAAGTTAAATCATGCGAGTAATCTAGAGTGAGCAATGCGATGCTACGTGTTTGGTGTGTATGTAGCATAAGACCACGTAGCAATAGAGAGGTGTTCTTAGGTCATGGGTCACAAGTTTTTGTTTTCGTGGTATAATGGGGCGTACTCACCAAATGCGAATTCAATGATTTGCGCAAACAAAGTCAATCAAGAGACGCGAGTAAATGTGAACTTGTGCAAGGCAATGCCAATGACGCGAATTGGGCGGCGCGATTGCCGCAAAAACACGCACTATTCGCCTGAAACGCGCCTTCGCGCAAGTTAAAAATATTCAACTCAAGCGAAAAATTTGCATGACACAAAGTTATATCATGCGAGTAATCTAGAGTGAGCAATGCGATGCTACGCGTTTGGTGTGTATGTAGCATAAGACCACGTAGCAGTAGAGAGGTGTTCGTAGGTCATGGGTCACAAATTTTTGTTTTCGTGGTATAATGAGGCGTACACACCAAATGCGAATTCAACAATTTGTGCAAACAAAGTCAATCAACAGACATGAATATATGCGAACTTGTGCAAGGCAATGCGAATGACGCGAATTGGGTGACGTTATTGCCGCAAAAACACGCTATTCGTCTCAAACATGTCTTCACGCAAGTTGCAAATATTCAAAAAGGAAAAAATTTGCATGACAAAGTTAAATCTCACAAGTAATCTAGTTTGAAGAATGCAATGCTTCGTGTTTGGTTCCCCATGATTCTGTTTATGATCTGGCTTCAGGCAGTTGGTTGGCCATCAACTACCGACACACCAAAGCTTTTTGTTTGTCCCAGGACTTTTCCATCTCCTTAAATCATTAAAAAAATCATAATTTTTTTTTTTTAATCATAACACCCTGTCTAATCAACACGCAGAAGTGCACCACTCCTCAATTCATCCCCAGTTTAATTGCATTTTATAAATCAACAGTGAGGTAGACTGTGGCTGGAAGACTGGGGCTTTCATGAACCTTTCAGGCATACATTTTTGGTAACCAGTAATGAATACAAGTAGCCTGAAAAAAAAAAACGTGCAAGGCGGAGATACATTTTGGTAGCCCGACAGGAATTCCCAATAGCCCCGAGACGTTGGGCTAGCGATTTTGAGAGCCCTGATCACCATCGACTTTATGATTGTCATATACTTTAACTAGACAGCTGTAAAACAGGATCACACATGAAATGTTATAAATGTAAAATTTGTTCCCAAACCCTTTTTTTGTCTCAAAACTCACTTCCTATTAGTGCCTAATGGACCTTTGCATGAGAGTCAAATGACAGATTATATGTACTGTGTACAGTCCGGGCACGTACCCTTCAATAGGGTGCAGAGCAATGGCCCGTGGTTTCTCCATGCTCTGCCACAAAAGCACTTTCCGGTGCGTGCCGTCCAGGTTCGATACTTCGATACGAGAAGTGCCAGAGTCGGTCCAGTACAGCTTATCATGAATCCAGTCGATGGCAAGACCACCTGAGACCAAAAGAGCAATAAATCAACATGAGCTTGATGTCAGCACTTCTGAATCTCAAAACCATTTCCAATCTCTTTACAGCTGAATGCTTATGGAACAGTACAATACGGACATAAATTATTTATACATGGAAGTGAAAATATTAAAATAAAAAAATTGTTATGGCAGTTTACATTTATTATAATAAACAAAAAGAATGCAATAAAGTATGTTTTATACAAAAATTAGATGTGTGTTACACTTTAATTGGTTTTACCAACAACGGCCACTAGGTGTCAACGGTTTGCTGCATACTCTTGTCACAAATTAATAAATTACTGTCACTGCATTATTATTATTCCTGCTAAAATGTTTTTAATTTTGTGAGATAAAAATTTACATTCAAAATATTGAAGTAAATTTGGGTGTCCTGCTCACGAGACAGCGCCAGTTAATGGGTTAAATCTGGAACCCACAGCAGTGGAAAAGAGGCAAATGTATCTATTAATACACCAGTTTATGATGAGTGATCGTACCTGGGCTTTCAAGACCGGTGGACACGACCTCCTCCACATTGCTGCCATTGAGACTGGCCCTCATAATCCGGTCCAGTGTTACATCAGACCAGTACACCATCTCTCTGTTGTGATGAAAGTCCAGTGCGATGGCATTCTCCAGATTATTCAGTAACAGCGTGTACTCAGAGCGGTGCGGCAGAACCTGACGAATATCAATCCGGTTCGCGAATAACAGAACCGGTTCTGGACCTGGAAACAGATCATACGTGCAAGTTGGAAAACATTTCTGCTTGAAGATTCATGATATACAATTAAAACAGATGATGGGGTGGTTTCCCGGACAGGACTTATCCTAGTCCCAGACTAAAATGCAAGTTTGAGCTACTTTATTTTAAAACCATCGTGCCCTGACATATCCAGGGTTCCCACACCTTGGCTATCTTCAAATTCAAGGACCATTCAAGGACTTTCCAGGTCCAATACCCTCGAATGTGGGGACACATTTCAAGTGAGACCAAGGTTACATTGTGTTACATTTAAAGATACATTGTTACAGTTCCCTTTCGAGGGAACTCGCGCTGCGTCACTGCGGTGACACTTTGGGGACGCCTCCAGGGGTAAGTGCGTCTGAATGTTTATATCAAATTCAACCAATAGCGAGGCTTAACAAAAAAAAGACAGGGTGACGCGGGAGCCTGGAAGTATATCGCTATCTGAAATATTGTCAAAGACGGCGTTACAGGAAGCAGGAAGTATGGCAAGGAAGATGCAGCGTCTCGTTCCCTTCTCAGGGAACAACAGTTACATACGTAACCCGAGACGTTTTCATGTGTCAAACACAACTATGCAAAAAAGCATTTTGGTATGAATCAACATTCACATACAGAAGATATAAGCATTTAAAGTGAACAGTTTAGCACGTGTGCTTAAAGTCTAGAATTTGTATGATATTATCCTACACTACACAGGGAAATATATGGATTTTTCCCCCAGAATTTAGTTATGAACTTTATGCATAAAAGAGATTCAAGCACTTTCAATGACCTGTATCTATGTATGTATATTTTCAAAAACTTCCCAGGACCTTGATTTTTTTCCCCCCAGATTCACAAACTTTCAATGATTTCAAGGACCCATGGGAACCCTGCATATCTTAACATACTGTATATCAGTGCAATTGTTTTGTGTCAAGATCCACACTTGAATTGTTTTTTGCAAGTTATGTTTGAAAAAACAACTTAAATGTCCTAATGTAACTAAGGGCTAGTCCCGACTTAACCCTGTCCGGGAAACCGTCCCAAAGTGTCCAAGATTTAGCCAAGCAGGACATTTTCCTAAATCTTTTGTTGGTGCTGGAACACAAACATAATTGTAACCATACCCTTTAATCTACCCTACTACTGCAATCAGAGGGAAATGAGAGATTTATGTCAGAAATTACTGTAATTGAAAACGCATCATTATTTAATGTAAAACTATGATTATTATAATAGCATAATAATCATTTAAACTATAAACTATAATATTAGTCATGAAGGCCCATTATCGTCTATGTGTTGTATAGGTGGCATTGGATAAATTTGTAAATGTATATTGTTGTATTCTCACCCAAAGCCTTGCAGCTGCGTTTGTCTGGCCGCAACTCGTAGCCTTGTACACACCAGCACTGGAAACCTCCTTCAGTGTTAGTACAGCCCTGACTACAATAACCTTCATCTGCACATTCATCCACATCTGACAGCAGAAACATGAAGAACATCCGTTAGTTTGGGACATTTATAAATGAAAACGACTGTAACAAAAACATCATCCTCAAACCGAAAAAAATACTCCATCAATATTTTTGTTATCCAGTTAAAACATCAAGTGTTTAATTTCTGTCATGAGTTCACATATAATGTATTTAATTCATTCTGCGGTCATGTGATTGTGTTCTCTCACCGTGGCATGTCCTGCTGTCCTGTGCTAGCGTGTAGCCCGTATGACACGTACATTGAACCAAACCTCGTGACATAAGACACTTCTGTGAACAACCTCCATTGTTCACATTACAGTTTTCCTCACTAGACTTGGAACCTATGAACAGAAACATACACGGGTGTTAATTATGTATATTTGTTAATTTTTGTTAGCGTGCGATATGTCGCTGACTCACGGCAGTCCTGATGCGGATGTTCATCAGTTCCATCTTCACAGTCAATGACATCATTACAGACCTTCCTCTGACCGATGCAGCGGCCGTTCGCACACAAGAACTGATCCGCAGCACACGGAGGAGTTTCTACAGTGCCAGAACGAAGACAATGAAACATAACGGATAAGAATTTATGTGTGTATAATATCAGTCGAGAGATGAAGGCGTGTGACCTCACCTGTCTTTTCACATCCCTCTTCATCACTGTCATCAGAACAATCATCCTCACCATCACAGCGCCATGACAACCGCACACATCGACCCGACATACAGCGGAACTGATCGGCCATGCACATCGATGTACCTAACATCACACATCACAGCGGAAATACACATTAGGGGTGAAACAACAGAATTGATGTGGATCAATGCATCGATTACATTTCTAACGATATAATGCATCAATGCCATACATAATATATCGATATGAGATAACTTTATTTGTTTGATATGACACTATGCGTGTCCATTTCCACATTTTCATTTATTTTTGTTTGCTAGTGTCAGCAAAACGGTTGTAGCAGTGAAAACACAGCGAAAGAGATAGAAGATGTTGTGACAGCTATCGGACGCAAATCATGGGTTTGGAAATATTCTGTATTTAGAAAATGGATTGGACAAACAGATCTGCAAAAAACCTTTGCTAGCTGAAACACTAACAGGGTTTCTAAACAATTTTCATTTTAAAATTCCATACTTTTCCAGACTCAAATTTTCAGACTTCCCTACAGATTTTTCCAATGATTGATAGGCTGCAACCTTGAAAAGACTGTTTAAACAATAGGCTAATTATAAATAAAATAATTCTAAATTAAAACATTGATTTAGCATTTTGTTTGTTAAGGTCATAAAAGGCAATCACAATTTTTAAAGGGTTATTAATTTACCCCAAAATAAATTTCTATCATCATTTACTTACCCTCATGTCATTCTAAACTAATAAATGTTATTCTTGGAAACACACATGAAGATATTTTAAGGATTAGTTCACCTCAACATGAAGATGTCCTAATCATTTACTCACCCCAATGCCATCCAAGATGGCAACCAACTCAAAAACTTAAAAACTTTTTCACTGAAGAAAGAAAGACATGGATATCTTGGATGGCATTGAGGTGAGTAATTGAATAGGACATTTTTATTTTGAGGTGAACTAGTCCTTTAATAAAGGGAATGAAATCTATCAGATTTTAAATTTGTGTTAATATAATAAAGTCTTATGGTTTTAAAAGACATGGGGGTGTATAAATGACAAATTTTCATTTTGGGTGCACTATTCCTTTAAGAACTACACCACTGACTTATTTTGTATTTTCAAAAATTTTAAGTCTTTGGCTAAACAAACTTTATATTTAGGATTGGCAAGCCAGCCCTCGGAAAACTTGCATTTTCCCATGTTGTTTGCCCTGAAGTCCACACTCAAATGTAAAAATCAAGGACAATACTCCAGGTGTTTTTTAGTCAAGCAATTTAAGGATAGGGGCGCTGTGATGGCAACTGCAACCTAACAACCAATCACTGCTGACCTCCAGCAGATCAAGTGTAAAAACGATCTTTTGGCAAACACCATCCAAACGCCATGAAAAAATGGTTGTATAATATATATTTATTATATACATTTAGAAATTCTTAATTTTATATTTAGAAAACGAAACGGGGACAAAAGTCTGTAAAATAAATATTTTTCCATACTTTTCCAGACCTGGAAATTACTCGAATCAAATTCCAGTGAACCCTACACTAAAGACTTTGACTGTTGCCATCATAAGCTTGAATTTGTGTGACATTGTTTCGCTCATTATTTATTTCATTAATAAAAAAAGTGTATTTTTTCTTAGTTTGTTGTAAATGTGGCAATTGGGACAGAGATTGTGCCATTTTTAAAGAGTTGAATTAAACAGTTATGTTAAATATTTTGGTTGTATTCGTGAGTTATAAAAAATTTAACTGCGTAACTAAGCTCGTAATAAAGTATCAATAAATTAATTGATTTGTAATTGCATCTACAAAATATCTGATGTATCAGCAAACATCACACATAACACATTTATATCCTGGCATAGACGTACAATAATCATGTGACTTACTGCAGTTTCTTTCATCTGATTGGTCGTCACAGTCGAATTCTCCGTCACACCTCCAACCGGCATTTATACACATTCCACTGCTACACATGAACTCGGCCGAGCGGCACGGCTGGTGCGAGGCTGCATGAGAACAAATCACAACAATGCAAATAATGCTCTTGAAAAGTTAGTGCATGCCAAAAATAAAACCGGTGTGGACCGTGGACAGGTGGAGAGAATACACCTCTATTAAAGTAATGCTTTATGACACACTGAAAACAAAACAGGTGTTGAACATCTGCTCTACGCTGGTGGTCCAACACTTGTGTGAAGTGAACACACAACGTACGCACACATGCACACAGCAGACAGCTTTCCTAAACAAAACCCATTTCACATAACGCACTGTTTAGACATGAACAACCATGTGTTTTTTCCTCTCCTATAATCCTATAACGTCTTAAATAAAACCTGATTGTGAAAAGAGGCAAAACTTACAGCAATCAGATTCATCGGACCAATCTCCACAGTCATCGTCTCCATCACAGTGGTAGATGTCCAGAATACATCGGCCGTATGCGCACTGAAACTCCTCGACGCTGCATGTGGCTGCCATCACTTCGGACGCTGCAGAGAGCCGTTATACAACTTCATTTATCACACGTACATACAAACACAGAGAACCATTCAATCCTGCTGAAGATATAATGTAGCGCTACATTAAGCTCAAACAAGCAGTTACAGAAACAAACCTGTGCACATCATTAGATTTAAAGACTAATGCCACAGTCACATGCAATGTTTCTACGCAGCCCCTGTGTATATGGGCAGCAACCGGATATTATGCATCATGCACTAAAATGTTGCATTGCAGGGCTTGAAATTAACTTTTTAGTAGGCAGCACTGGTGCACCCAAATTTAAAAGTTAGGAGCACCAGTAAAATCCATTGAAAATTATAGGAGCACCACAATTTCACGCTTGACCTGGGCTTGGCCCATTTTTAAACAAGCTATGCTTAAAACGTGTATATTCATGGGGCCCTATAAAAAACATTCAATGATATTTTAAATTTTTATTTTAAATTCACTTTTAATTTTTACAAATCCCATTTTTTTTCTTTTTTCTGCATTATCACTTTTCATTTTCTTTAATTGTTAATTACATGTCACTTATCAAACAGCAAGTTTAATAAACTGAATTCATAAAATGTAAATTAATTTTCATCAAAACATTGCATTTTAATTTTTTATCAAAGTGCTGCATAGCAAAACTTTGTTTAAATTAAAATTTTAAAATTACAAATCATTTGAGTGTGATTATATTACTTAAGAAATCATTATTTGTAAACTTAAAAAGTAGATTTTACTATACAATAGTAATAGATTTCTGTCAACTTCATTACATTTAACAAACTTTTATTTTCATGGGTTGTCAGTGTCTACATGACGATCGTATTTCTCAATGAAATCTGCGTTAAAGCTGAAAGCAGCTCTGAATATGAACTTTATGCATTAGTGTCCCTGGATGATAAAAACAACATTATAAAACGGGCAGTTCTGGTTCTTCATTCTGATTGGTTGAAACGCGTTCTAAGCCGTGATAAAATACCACGGTAAACCCACGGTTCAGACCGCATTACAGAAGTATCACTGCGCCACTGTTGCTTCGTACTGATTTATGAAAATAAACACCACAGTCTTTAATCATATTTTTTATTTGTATACAATTGCACAATTATGGCGATATCCAGATAAATGCCAATAAATATTGTTGAGTCATCTCATCAATAAAGAGAAAACGCTCCCTGAGGGTTTCTACCTCAAATTCATATTTCCGCTATCCACTGGGTGGCGATCTGGGTGGCGATCTTAATTTTATATTTATTTAAATAAGATAATTTTTCTGAAAGGCATTAAACTAAAACTGGGTGGCAACTTTAAAAAAAAAAACGCTGACAGGGAAAGAGTTAAGCATGCTTCCAAGCATATTTGATCATAAAATAAACACCACAGTCTTAAATCATATTTTCATTGTATCTTTGCTGTGTCTGTGTTGGTTGGGAACTGCGCTCTGTTTCAGTCACACTTGATTCTGAGGAACTACTTTGTTTGGCAGAAGAGTAATATTTGTACTAATATAATTACAACTTATTTGTGTTTTATTTTATAAAATCCCGCTAACGTTATGCATATGAAGTAACCGTTTTATAAAAGCAATAAGCCCCAAGAAGCAGTGTGTTACCAGTGCATTTTATAACAGCTAAGGGGCGTTGTTAGGCACGACGCGAAGCGGAGTCCCTGGATTGTATAAACAACATGAAACTGAGACGTTTGCTAATTATTCCACAGTATATACAAACATTTTGTAAAGAAATTTAAACAGGTCGAATCACAACATTTATTTGCACTCCCACAAACGCTCCCAAATATATTTTAAGGTCACGCCAATTCAATTTCAGGAGCATATTGGACCAAAATTCGAGGCCCGTATTGTGTTTTAAATTCACACGTCATGTTCCTGATGTGCTTGCATTGTCATGTTTGCCTTTATAAAAATAATACAAAATAGCATTATGCAATAGTGAAAAAGGTCACACATCTACACAAATTCACACGTCACCAAAATTTTGTATGCATGAGCTTGCGTTTCCAGTTTGCCGCATGCATGCATATGAATTAAAGTCCGTAGAACGAAAGTCTTGTGTGACCGCGGCATTACATCATCTGGAACATTTAGGAGCAAGTTTGACTAGACGGGTACAACAGGTAAAGACCTCACCAAACCTATACACACACACACACAGACTTACGGCAGTTCTCTTCATCCGTTCCATCTTTGCAGTCTGTGTCTCCATCACAGTACCAATGTTCTGCTATACAGCTGCCATCTGAGCAGCGAAACTCTTTATCTGAACATTTCCTTTTATCTGCACACAAACACAGAGCATCATTTCAGCATCACTTCCTATCCAACATCATATATATCACATTACATTACATTCAAAGATCACATGACTCAGTTTTAATGAGGATTTTGGAGAAGTGGCACAACAAATTCTCACAATGTCTATATGATGTTGATTAAAAGTAATGCTTATTCAGAAAAGAGATTTTTTTTAAGTGAATGTAAGAAAAGTAACAGCTCAATGTTAAAAAAGGTTATGTAAGGGATAATGTATAGTTATTAAATGGTTATTTACCTCATAAGTAAGGTAAGGAGCATTAAATATAGATTTGACATTTTTTATTTAGCTCATTTTAATAAATGCAGACCTTCCGCGAGGAAAGCCCGTTTAGTTTCGGTTTTAAGATTAGAGAAGACGTTCAAATGTCACAAACACACTATTCGGTTTAATTATTTGAAAATATAATGGTCATATTATTATCTTTAATGTCTGTGTAATATTAAACTATACCTGTCAAACTGATTTGAAGCATCCGGGTTACTGTGTGCTATTCGTTTTGAGCGACTGGAAATAACAAACCTGAAAATGTTGCGACTGACCAATAAGAATCAAGCATTCCAATGATTCGTGTAATAATGTTATTAGGACCTTTAGCTATTTAGCATTTCCGTCACATCTAGTTTTCTGTAATAATAAAAATGTCAATAAGGATGTAACTTGAAACGACACTGAAAATCAAAAATCTATTCAGATGAGAGTCTGTGAAAACCCTTTATAGCCTTAGTGCTAGAAGCTACAAACGTAAAGAGGTTCAGGTTACAAAGATTCAGCACACTGCAAAAAATTACTTTATTACTTAATATCTTTGTCTTGTTTTCAGTACAAATATCTAAAGGGACACTCCACTTTTTTTGAAAATTGGCTCATTTTCCAGCTACCCTAGAGTTAATCATTTAATGTTTACCGTTTTGGAATCCATTTAGCCGATCTCCATGTCTGACAGTCCTACATTTAGCATAGCTTAGCATAATCCATTGAATCTGATTAGACCATTAGCATCGCGCTAAAAAATAACCAATAATGATATTACGCAGTGCCCGAAAATAGTCCCCTGCTATTAAAAAGTTACCAAGGGGACTATTTTCGTCTGCTGCGTAATATCATTCCGCCTGCTGGACCCATGTTACGACAGCAAAGTCCTTGATTATTATGCCTGAATGAGAGTATAGTTCCTAACCATATCTGCCTAGAAAATCACAACTTTTAATTTTCTGTCTTAGCACACAATGTAACTACAGAAGAGTCAAGTTTTAAATAGGAAAAATATCCAAACTCTGTGGATATTCTTTAGAGTGATGCTAATGGTCTAATCAGATTCAATGGATTGTGCTAAGCTATGCTAAAAGTGGTAGGAGAGCTGGAAAATGTGCATATTTTTTAAAAAGTGGAGTGTCCCTTTAAATCAAGATTTTCTTGATAAGCAAAATGACTTAAAAAAATAACAAATAATAAATAATAATAAAAACAAGACAAAAATACTAAGAAAGTCATACAGAAAACAGAAATATAATCAATCAATGAAAACAACACAACAACATGAGCTCCTGATGTACGGCCAGAACTCATAAAACATAAAACTATTCAAATGCAATTAAAGTATCTTATGTAATCGAGAAACTCTATAGCTAATGTTAGCTTGAGTTTCTTCTATAAAGGCCCCGCAGGAGTTTATGTGCTATGTATTTATTGCAAATACAAAATTGTTCCTATTTTGATTTAGTATCCTCTTTTAATAAGTTTAGATATATACATTTATTATGAACTGCTATTTTCATTTTAAATGTACTTTGGATCCAATCATACGACAGCACACTGAAAACTTAAACCTTAAATCTCCAGTGAAGTAATCCTATAACAACCTTCAGCATGTAAACTATACTTCTTATATTAAAGACATGTTTAGTAGAGACGGATCAGAGCCGGAGGATGTAAATGATTGTGAAGTAAGTTGAAACTTACCACACTGTTCATCACTGTTATCACCGCAGTCATTATCTCCATCACAGTGCCAAAGACTCCGGATACAATATCCATTCTGACAGTGAAATTCATCTTCCTCGCATTCCCGTGGAGCTGCACGCACAAACACACACACGTACGCACGCACACACGCAACAGGTATGAAACAGATGTCAGTAATGAGTTCAAGCAGTGAACAAATGAACAGCTGAAAATGAAAACCATTTTGCTTCCTTCAAGAGTTTACAGTTAATAAATAGTTTAAGTCTCCTTGAAGACAAAACCACAGCTAACTAGACTTAAATCTTTAGGTGAATTATTTAACTATCTTTTATTAAGATATTTATTAAGGGTGTAATTTTTGTGCCCCTAATAACACAATCTTCCAGCACAAATTCACCCAAGCGTTGAGTGAAGGTTTCTCTGAATCTCACACCTTTTGCTGAAATTGAGATGAGTTTGCTCTTGTGCATCCTCTGATGGGAAATTGTGTATGATTGCTGTTGTGTCATTTGGACACAATACCAACCCTTCATCACCTACACATCACAGTAAAAGATTTACCTGACTAACACTACATTATTTTTCTTTCAACACAACAACAATAACAGATTCTTTAACAAGACGTTATCTTCCAAGTAAAAAACAAAGTCTTATCTTCCCGATCAGTTAATCTACTCAACAATCTCTGCTTTCAACTAATAAATGTTTTCCTCTACAAAAAACTTAAAATAAATACATTGCGACTTTTATTGCCAATGTCTGCGAATAGCCGTAAGGCCAGAAAACATTTAAAAACGAAATATCACAACTTTTATAAACACAATTTTGCCCCAAATGCTTTTATTAAGCAACCAAACAAACAAAAAGAAAAAAAGTTTAAAGTGACAGAACACATTTTGTTAAGGGAATCTGATTAATTACTGGGAATCTTGAAAACTTTTCATGGAAATTACATGGGAATATATGGAAACTGTGGCACACAGATGATGTTGAGGAAACTAATGTTTGTATTTGATATACAATTTGTATAAAACACCCATTCCTTAATTCCTTAACTTTCCAACTTGGAATACTTCCAAAATTCCCAAGCATTACAACACCAATCGGTAGAGCACTATGTTAGTAGTGCTAAGGTCATAGGTTTGAAATGAAACACCTTGCCTTAAAAAATGTAAGTGGCTGCCAAATGAATAAGTGTAGTGCTGCGTACACACCAGAAGTAAATTTAACTATTTGTGCGAGTAGATTACATAGAAATTCAATGCAAACATGCGGATAAATGGGAATTTGCGGCAGGGCGATGCAAAGGCTCAAATTTGGTTGCATAGTGGTGGACGATATGTATCACGGTAGAATTTTTTTTCTTGTAATAAGGTTTTTATGTTATTACAAATTTTAATGCACAAAAAAAACTTATACATGCATAAAAAAAAGAAGATAAAAACAAACAAAATTCAAGCTCACTAAAATATAAACAGTCAGTGATGAAAGAATGATGTTCATTATATATCTTATTAAAGGTAGAAAAGTGACTTAGTCAAGAGCAGTGAGAGATTTTCACAAAAACGGACAAGAGCAACATTTGGTAACTTCCCCTTTAAGACCAGATCCAATCTACTGTTAGACTTGTGCTTTCTATTTCAGCTGTTTACTTTTTTTAAGACCTAAATGGACATGTTTATGAGGATACTTGTAAAGACATGAATTTTGATGCATATATGTGTTTAAGGCAAATAGAGCTGCAAAAATGCTCACAAGCTTAGAAGCTGCGGTTGTGCGACCTGCGCGCTTTTCTCACACAAAAACAGCGCGCGCATTTAGCACTGTTGTTTGTGTTTCAATGGCTTAAAATCACTTGTTTAAAAAGGCGGTGCTTAAATACATATGTTACGTTTTCATGACAACGCAAAATTTGTTGAGGGATCCACATGATTAAGTGTAGTAGTAACTGTGGTCATTTTCTCTGCTTGGACCCTGATGCTTATGGATAATATGAGCATTTTGCTTTTCTCTATAAAGTTTTAGACGCTATGATCAAACACTCAAAAAGTAATTGAGGAAAATCCAAGCAGGACTTCATCGCCAATTTCTTACTGAGGTCATGCACCGTAGAAAGTCAAACTCAGTATTCGTGTTTGTTTCTGATTCCAAATGGCACACTCGAATCAAATGAGAAATTTCTACCCTGACATCCCTCACCAACACCTCACACTCTTCTGCAGTCTGTTTCTCATTCTTATTTTATACCCTTAATTCACAGGACACATGAATTATTTCATCCGCCTGTTTAAATAATAAAACACAACAAGGACCGGCCGACAGCAACAGCAAGACACACAAAGAGAAGCTTGAAATAATGAGCAGAGGACCGTGATGGTGAGACACTTACAAAGCACGCTTATGAAAAATTCATGGAGAGCTTATGGCAGACAGACCCCCCATCATGAGGTCTACCTCCAGAGCGCTGAAATATGGGTCAGACGTATTGACTTCAAAACATTTCCATTTGTTTTTTCCTCTCACTGCTGCACAAACAAACAAACTCTCTATTCACTGGTGAGGACTGCAATGCAACAAATTCTTGCGAAGGAAAGTTTAACATTTTTCTTTCTTATGCACATATAGACTGGTACTATCACTCGAGACCATGTATGATATCGCATGCCGTATATTATGGCATATATATATATATATATACTCAATCAGTTGATGGCAGGTTCTCCATATATCCGTTTTCCTTACACGCATATTAACTATAGAAATAGGATCTGATTCAGGCTTTTGGATATTTGTGCAATTGCACCGGGCGGCGCTGAGTAAATGTATTTATTGCAGATGAATGTGGGCACTGTGCTGTCTGGCATATTATCACTGTACAAACAGTCAGTTGCGTCTATAGTAAATGTAAACAGAGGGAACAAAATAGATGGATGTGTCAAAACATCGGAAAAACGCAAGCTGTTGTTTAACCAGTTTAACATGCAATGAAATCTGGTAGTTTACTACAATGACATGTACAATGACTTAACTGCATTTGATGTTCTGACCCTTTGTGAATCTTTGTGACTACTGTACATCCATTCTTAAAACGGCACAGCCCTTTTTTTTTTTGGGGTGGGGGATAGTAATGTACACCATCAAATTAATATAAATCTGGCATTTTATTTATAATATAACACTTTTGTGACTGGAGGTGAAAAAATGTTATAGCAGTTTAGATTTATTGTAATAAATAAAATAATGCAATAAAGTATATATTTTATACATAAAATTATCACAAAAAATGAGGTTTGTGCCACACTTTTAGTGGTTTTAACACCAACAACAATCAACGGTTTGCTGCATACTCTTGTCACAAATTAATAAATTACTGTCACTGCATTATTATTACTGCTAAAAGGTTTTACATTTAAAACTACATTCTTATGCTGCGTTTACACCAGCCGCATTAGAGGTGGCAAGTGCGGGTGATTTACATGTTAAGTTAATGCAAAGACGCGATTAGCCATCTTGCGGCGCGGTAAGCAAGGTAGGCGCAGCACGTATGCCGCTGGAAGCACGCGAGTTGAAAAATATTAACTTTGGGATTTCCGCGCCACGTTAATCAGGACCTTGATGTAGTAGTGATGTGAAAACAGGAAGCGAGCGGAGTCTCAGCAGAGTTGCAGAAGCCACTCCCATGACACGAATTTCCACGTGAATGTCTTGAATGAATAGAATTTCACTCGCAACTTTCACACTCAAATGAAGCGAGTACACTCAAATGCTCAACTGTCCAACTATGCGCGAAAAGCGCATTTTTTGCCGCCTCTACCACGGCTGGTGTGAACGCAGCATCAAGCTGGGTTCACACAAGATGCGTTTGAGGCGTCAAATTCGCGTCTACCGTGTGTAGTTGGACGCTTCAACATTTTGAGTTTACTCGCTTCAAATTCTAGTCACATCATGAGAGGGGCTTCTGCTACTTGGCTTGCTTCCTGTGATCAAGTCACTACTAGAGCAAGCTCCTGATTGGTTAACGCTGCACGTTTTTCCACCAAAGTTAAAATTTTTCAACTCGCGGGTTTCCCGCGGCAACGCTCAATTCGCAAGGCGGAATCGCGTCTAGCACTCCACGCTAATCACATCAATCGTGCCACAAGACCTCCAGACGCACGTCAACACGTCTTCACATTGACTTAACATTGAAATCCTTCGCGCTTGATGCCTCTACCGCAGCTAGTGTGAAAGCAGCATTAGACCTTTCCAACGATATATAGTTTGTCGTGATACATCAAAATTTACATGCAGAATATTGAAGTAAACTCAGAGAATACTATCAGTCCTGAATAAATCTTTAAACTACACGTAAATGTACTTACGACAGTCCTGTTCATCCGAGTCGTCCTCACAATCGTTGTCTCCGTCACACAACCATGAGCGACGAATACATTTCCCATTATCACAGTGAAAGTCCAGCGGCGAGCAGGTGGGCAATACTGTAAAAATTACATACAAACAAAACACATATTAGACGAAATCAGAAACAAATTTGAAAGAGTACAACACTTGCTTGAATAAACACATCAAATATATCTTCTTATCATGTGTCTTAATAATCTGTTATAAATCATTTCCAGTTTTTAATCACGGTGCGAGTGCTTATATTTAGTTTTACAGAACCAGGACAGTAGCAGCATCGAAAGTTAGAAAACCTTGTGGCTGATATCACAGTTTTTCCATTCACACGCCATGCGAAAGTCTTTTATTAAAGAAATCTTTGGAGCTTTGGTGTGTTGACTTTACTTATACTTTTCAAATATGACTTTTAGTGGAGCACCAATGTGATGTCAGTGTGCGTGCTTTTGTTTTCCTTTTGCTATTCATCACATTGAAAAATAGCACAAGCAGAATGCATTGTGGGATACAGTACTCCACAGACTTTTTGTTGTAAGAAAATATCGCAGGTCATCCAGGGATCCCAAATGCAACAATCATACAATATTCATTATATACCATGCACATACTGTTTAAGAATACAGTTGGAGCAACTAAGAATTTTTTGCAGTCATTTAAACGTTGAGCAAACGTTGTTTAAAGATTTTCATCTCTCACATCTCATTTCATCTGATTCCTGGAGGAGCTCAAAACACCAGCACATACTTTCAACTCTTCGCGAGATGGTCATGGCAGACGTCCAACAGCTCAATGCATACTTTCACCTCACCGTGAGATGAGCTTCAATACGTTGCCCAGTCTCCCAGGAATGTTAGAAAATCCAAATCCAAAATCCAATCCTGTCATTATTTTCCCATTATGAGGTTTATCAGAATGTCCGGTACTTGTTTTCATACAATAAAACAAATGGTGACTGGTTTGGACTTGTGCACTATATTCAAAATTTATGAGGTCCCCACTTATGTTCACAGCTTGGAAAGAAGCACGCTGGATATTCAATCTCCTCTGGTGTTCATCCGATGAAAAAAGGTTTAAAATGACACAACAGAGTAACAAATTTTACTATTTTAGTTGAGGTGAAATACTCCCTATAGTGCTTCGAAATATAGACGTGTACTGGTTTACTGGTTGACAGGAAAGTGTGTTGCCATGACAATTAGCCTTGAGCACAATCCTTCTGAAAGTCACACGAAAAGACGTCTCTCAATTCAGCTTCATGTTCTTTTAATAGACGTCTGATGAGCAAACACACCATGAATCTGAATTGTCTACATCATTTATACATCAAGCTTTATGAAGAAACCTGAAATGTTAAAGTACATAAAACACATCTGTCTATGATGGCCTTAGCATTACGGATGTGCGCTGTGACTAATTTAACAGTCGTTTAAGCAAAACGTTTGTAGTCGACTAGTTTAAAGGATAAAATGCACCGAAGACAGTCCAAAAACCTGCGTGTGTAACGTGCGTCGTGTATGAATACGATCCATCATTTATTAATAAACAACCACCCCATCATTATTGCAGCTAAATAAAGGTCACATATTTGGTGCGCTTGTATTATTATTGTTTAACATGTTCTGATGCGCCAGCTCCAAACTTAACGTGATAATTTTCCACCCTGGTATAAAGCTATTCAGACTCAATGAAGCATTCTCTCTCCAAATAACTGTTAACAGCAAGAAACATGCTAACACTAGGGCTGTAACAATAAATCGTGTGTCCCATTAAAAAGACCCGTCTAAAATTGATTCTGAATCGCAAGGCTGCGATTTTTTGTTTCATGCGCAGCTTGTGCGTGTACTATGGCATTTTGGTCAGTAAGAAGACCTTATCAATCTAAAATCATTACGAGTCAGATTTTTTATAACGTGCATTTAAAAAATCAACACTTGTTAAACAAAATCATTCTAAATATTATTTTATTATCATGAAAATACCTGAAACAATCCAAGGAACGGCGATATAAATATTCCTCTAGACATTTCCTGGAATAGCGTTTGTAATGCTACTTCTACCACTAAGATGATACAAATAAAACGTAAAGGTACCGTTAGAATGTAAAACTGTATTTAGGCGTAGATGAATAAAAAAAGTTAATATCGTGAGCCTCAAACACGATTGTTTCCTCCTTTTTATGTAAACCTCATGCATGCAAAAGACCGCTGGAAAACAGACCAATCGCGACATAACACCAACGTCACTCGTGATGTACGCCTCAACATTAAATTACACAATAAATTAATTTCAATGTTGTTACAATGCTAAAAACAAAGTTGTGGGTGCTAAGTTAGTGCTATATGCTAGTTAATGCTATGTGCTAGCGTTTAGGCTGAAGTTCTACTATTGACGTTAAAGTTACGTTTTGCAGGTCCATACTGAAAAAACACAAACTTATCACTCAGAAACGTCCATTAGCAATCTCCAAACAATAGATCATTCCTCAAAATCTGATCCGGACTCAAACATAAGATCTGTTTACATACACACAGAGCTACTGAAGGAGAAACATCCAATCAGAGCAGAGCTCAATGCTATTATTCATGACCCTTTTAAAAAAGGTAAAAATAGACCATTTCATTCTAAAGGCAAATGAACATGTAAATGAACATGTAAATGAACATGTAAAACTGACTCTTTTTTTTTGCACCTAATAAATACACAAACCTTCTATGTAGATATCAGAGAACAATTTAACAGATTATTTCAATGCATTCTTTGGCACCTTTAATAAACGCAACATCATGTCACAGCTCTCTCTCAATAGCTCAGTTATTTATTTAGAGCAAATGGGATCACAGCGTGTGAGAGGTGAAGTAAATGACGTGATGGACTTTTGCTTGCTTCAGGCTGCTGTAATATCTCATCTGCTAACAGCTACTGTAAGTGCTTTTGCTGATTATGGGTAAAGTCAGTGTAAATATTAGCTTATAGGCTATGCCAATTTGGCATGACATGGCTTGTATAATTTCTGCGGTGTGGAAAATGAGGGCGCAATCCAGCCATTAAAAGCTCGAAACCTCATAGAATTTGGCAAATTTTGCATTAAATATTTTTTAACCATTAGAAGTTATACAAATGCCAGTTATTTTCCGTGTGTTTTATTACCTATCACAGAAATACAGGTAAACAGAAGAAACATAGAGCTTCAACAGGTTTCATTTCAACAGACTATAAGCACCTGACTTTAACACCTAAAATGTGTTTCATTAATAAAATCATGCAAAACAAAAGGCTGTAACCTGGGTTGTCAAGTCTTTGATGGGCACTATAGCAAAATCAAAACCTATGTGGTTTCAGAGAGAAATGAAAAGCGTGTTAGTGCAGCACTACTCTGATTTGACTCCTTGCAAAAAGGATATACTAGCGGGTGACTGATGAGATTGGTTGATATGCGATTTCTTTTTTCTTAAATTCAGGACAACAGATTGTAAGGCCCTACATATCTTACATAAAAAAAAAATTTTCACGTGAGGTAAATGATTTAGTTTCTGCTTAGATACACTATTTAAAATAATTTATTATGTATTTCAAATATTTCACTTTAACCTGTTACGTTAAAATTATGGTTTTAATCGAAATAAAATGAACAGTAATTTGAACAATAGAATATTTGGATTTTTTGTGTAGTCGACTACTGTTTTAGGTGTCGACTAGTGGCAGCTGTAGCGTTTAGTCGACTAGTCTCACACATCCCTACTCAGCATGCATGCATACCTGTAAGATTTTGCATCTAACTGTAAGCTCTTCAGATGTCTTTTAAAATGTTTCAAACACTTAAAAAAAAGTATATTTATAAATATTTTGCATAACAAATGTTTATTCATTTTGACCAATTTTCTATTTGTCTGTGATTTACTGTAATTATAATCGTCTTACATCAACCTCATATTGGCCAATCAGCTACATTGTTTCGACCATTTAAAATCCCATATAGGTCGACCACTATTGAATAATGTTTGAGGGTGTCAAGAATATCATTTACTTGGTAAAATTTTTGTTTCAGTCATTTAAGTATCAGTTGTTTGTGTGTGCACGACTCACTGCAGCCATCCTCGTCGCTGTGATCACCGCAGTCGTTGTCGCCGTCACACTGCCACTGTGCAGGGATGCATGTACACTCTCCAAACGCACTGACTGCACATGTGAAGTGATTTCGTCCACACGAGCATTCGGCACCGCTTAACACACCTGAAACACACATACAGTCATGTTCATTTATCAAATCAGGAATCAAGAATCAAATAAATCAATAAAAAATTTTTATCAAATAAAGAGATGGATTCATATACATTTGTTCACTGTTCATGGCCTGTCTGATATTTGTATTAATAATTATTACAAAAGTTGAATTAAACCTGTAGAAATACATTGTTCATTTATGTCAACGAATCCAACTTTACTGTGTTCACAAACTTTTAAAAATATTCCAGTGTTTCCCATATATAGGCTCTACTTGGGCGGTGCGCCCAGGTAAATTGCGACCCGCCCAGGAAAAAAAAACTTTACGAACTTCCGTATTTTCTGAACTCGACTGGATGACCCGTGTTTTTTTGAGAGAGAGAGAGAGAGAGAGAGAGAGTTTCATAGCTCTTCAGATTCAGATCAAATGAAGATGTTACTGGGGGAAGACAGACACCCATCAGCTGCTGCTAAATTCATTTATCAGTTGCACACCATCAGAAATAATCCACAGCCCTGATCTTGTACAGTATTTTTATTTTACCTCTCATCTGCCCCCATAAATGTACATTTGTATACTTCATATGTTTATATTTCAAAGTCTACTTTATATTGTAAATATCCTCTGATTCTATTTTATTTTATTTGCAGTAGTACTTCATCCATCACCCACGCACCTTAGCTTAATTGCACCTTAATGTTTGTTAATATTGTGTTATTGTATGTTTCTTGTTTTATGTATAATGCTTTGGCTATATTGTAAGTGACACAATCATGCCAATAAAGTTCTTTAAATTGAAAAAAAAAAATTGAAATTGAGAGAGAGAAGAGAGAGAGAGAGAGAGAGAGAATTTAAAGTTCTTTAAATTGAAAATTGAAATTGAGAGAGAGAGAGAGAGAGAGAGAGAGAGAGAGGAGAGGAGAGAGAGAGAGAGGAGAGAGAGAGAGAGAGAGAGAGAGAGAGGAGGGGAGAGAGAGAGAGGAGAGAGAGAGAGAGAGAGAGAGGAGAGAGAGAGAGAGAGAGAAGATGAGAGAGAGAGAGAGAAGAGGAAGAGAGAGAGGAGAGAGAGGGGAGAGAGAGAGAGAGAGGAGAGAGGGGAGAGGGAGAGAGGTGGGGGTCGGGTGACCGTGAAGATGATGTACGCGTCATAAACTCATCATCCAGCGCGACAAACTGGATCAACTGCAGCACATACGGAGCAGCCAGGGAACTACACTGCGACCAAAATAGTCGCATATGCTTATGTGCATATGTGTTTATAGCATCTAAGTTGGCTTCATTTTGCGTGCAAGCATGTTGTGTCTCTCCCGTTGAGTGTCCGTTCACGTGCTCTCTGTTTCTCAATGAATTGGGTGCGACGCGAAGCAACCTCAGTGCCACATTGTATCCTTTCATGTTTCTGAACTTTAGCAGAGTTTTACCATTAGCGGTCTTTCTTCACTGAGGACGCGGGACCCGTACGGTTCCGGGTTTATATTTTAAATGGTCAGTCGGGTCCGGGTCGGTCCTAGTTCATTACTTCGGGTCCCAAGTCTGATTAATATTGTATGTAAAACCTGAATCCATCGGAGAACGGCCGCGAGCATCAGTCACATTTATAATCTATAGACCTGCACTGTCTATTAATAGGCTATATACATAGTATTGTATATATTGATACAGTGGTGAGAGGTTTACACACACTCGATTTTTATACTCTCTTCTTCAGAGTACTTACATTTTACTTATGTATTGGTATATAAAGACAGTTTAAACAAATTTGTAAAAAAGTTTTTTTAGATAATTCCTGCCTATCCTGCCTTTAAGTCAAAATATAGGTGTGTTGATGCGTGTCTGGAGGTCTCGCGGTGCGTCTAGTTCACGGGAATGGTGCGAATTGAGCATTGCCACGGGAAACGCACAAGTTGAAAAATTTTAACTTCGGTGGAAAAACGCACTGCGTTAACCAATCAGGAGCTTGCTTTAGTAGTGAAGTGATTGCAGGAAGCAAGCGGAGTCGCAGAAGCCCCTCCCATGAAGCAAATTTCTGCGTGAATGTCTCGATGACTAGAAATTCACACGAGAATGAAGCGAGTACACTCCAAATGTTCAAGCGTCCAACTACGCGCAGTAGACGCGAATTTGATGCCTCTAAAAACAATGACCCTTTCTAGGGAAGAATGCAAGCTTGGCATAAAAACGCTGCTAACACAGGGAAGGTGACCAGAGGCCGTTTTTTTATGAACAAATTAAAATCTATCTTCAATTATGGCAAGAAACTGTAAAATGTAAACTGTAACTAATTGTCAAAACAATCTTAACGCCTGTAACAGATGTAACTGATCATTATTGACTGACTGAGGCTCTGCACGCTAGCCAAGTTGACTTTTGCAGGTTTTCTAATGGTAGAATACCGAAGGTTGTCATCTCCATAACTAAAGTATCTCTGCTGAAAGCGCACCGCATGTCCAAGATGGAGGTGACGACGGGAAAAGTGCAATTTGTGTGCTTCTTGGATATAATTACAACAAACATTGTATCAACAACTCGAAAAGCGAGGTGAACAACTAGTAAAATAACACTTGATGATAATGAAACCTTTATTCTGACATAGATGCATTGACTTACATGCGACTGTTGCCAGAGTGCGCATATAAGGGAAGTTATACACCGTGTGTATTGTTCATTATATATCATTACGAGAAAAGTTTAAATTAATGATTTTCCAAATACATTGACTCATTTTACTATCATTTTACAACGTTTAAATCGCATGAAGAAGCTGGCGGTTTGATTGCCATATACGCACACTTTTATGTCATTGGCTATATGCCACAGCAGTAAAGGCTTATTGCACTATTAAAGTTAACGATTATTCCATCGTTAATTTAAAACAAATCATCAAATATTGGGAATTGCATTAATTTACATCCCTTATCTCAGCCAAATATTGTCCTATCCTAACAAACCATACATCAATGGAAAGCTTATGATGTATAGAACTCAATTATGACTGGTTTTATGACTGGTTTTCTGGTCCAGGGTCACATTTCTACCTTAAACATTTTTGCTTCCTATCAAAGTTTGTGTAATTAGTTTTGTTTGAGTTTTTCTGAACTCCTTATGGCTAAAAATGACAGTAGATCCTGAAGTAAACCCACTGAATAAGTGGGCGCTGTTGTGCTCGATAAATTATAACATAAGTGACAAGCAATAAAACCTGTTTTTCCACATGAGTAGAGAATGTGTATGAGGTAATATGACGACATTGTGGGATATATAACACAAGTTTTCTATTACACACACACCCCACACAATGAGTGAGTCTTCAGACAGCTTCAGATATAAATCACATCAGAGGAAGATGAGAGGAAACACACACACAGTCATTTCTTTACTGTCTTTTACTGCAAGCCTGAGACCAGATTGTAAACAAAAGAAAAAAACAACAAATTAGTTTTACACAAAGCAAATCATGCTTATTGTAAGTCAAATTTTTTGTCCAAAGCTGTTTGGAGATATTGACGCCAATTCTTGGAAAATGGCGTACACAACCAGCCAAATGTCTGGAAACACTTGATGAACTTATTTTAAATGATCTCAAAAACCTTTTGATCTTAAGGTGTGTGTTTTTGTCAGAAAATAGTTTGGAAATTGGAAAATCCCAGCATGCATATAAACTCCAAAGCTGTTTACGGACGTCCCATAACACACTTCATGAAGCTGGTGGACAACAGAGCTGTTATCTAGGTAACACTATATAATTCTTACAGTATACGTTTATATGTGTGATTTTAAGGTTTAGATGACTTAACTATTGTAGTATATGGAAAGCAATAACAATAATAAGAGAAAAAGTGGGTGTGTGCAAACTTTTGACCGGTGCCTACATCGAATGAGTTTCAACGAAACATCCAATTTGTTCAAACCAAAATGACCATTACAACTCACCACAAAATGTGTTAGAAACCTTCAACCCTTCCAATCTCCTATGGGCTCAAAAACATTTCCAAATGAGGTCAGGAAAAGTTTCATTTCAAGGGAAAACAGTCAATGTTTTTTAATAACTATTCCGGTCCACCACCCTTCCATCATATATTTGTGGTTTACCACGTCTATGAGTTTCATGAGAATTGATTTGTGTGCATTCAGAGATTTTCATGCATTGAAAAGTGTCATATGCATTGTATTACGCATTGATGTCCTGGGTCAGAATGCAGGATTAGACAGTGAAAGCAGCATCTTCACAAAGAGAAAGAGAGAAGTCAAATGCAAACATGAGGAAGCCAGCTGAGAGAACCGCACGACTCTGGGTTTCTCTTTTACTCGCTCAAATAATTACAGCCAGTCTCTTGAGGAAGATTGAGTTATAATGCCATGTTTAGCCACTAAATAGAGCAAGACATTCATCATGTGTGCTTTAAAGACTTGCCATTTCTGTTTCAAAGTCAAAACTCTGCTATAGCCTTGATATCTTTGGAGAAGAGAGACAGTTTCAGAGATAAATTAGAAATATGCTCATATATACAGTTACCCCGAAGGTATTTGGACACAAGAGGCTCATCTGGCAACAGAACATCAAAGCAAGAGGTACTTGGGGTGGGCGGTATGACCAAAAATCCATTTCACAGAATGAGTCACTTTATTTCACGATATGCCTTTCAGCTTAGAAATTTGCACTAATTAGCTTTTAGCTAAATGCTCACCACAGTTAAAAGTTAAAGATAACAAAAGATAAGTCTTAATAGACAGAATCTTGTTTATGAATCAGTTATTTATTTTGTAGGCTTTTGAAGATATTGTATGCATTGTTTTTGTATTTATGCATAGATAACATTACAAATAGGCATATAAAACGAACAAGTATAAATAGGCACAAACCAGACAGGGAAAATACCTGTAGATGATAAATATGACAGGTGAGGTGATGATCATGGAGTCTGTTTTGAGGTTGTCTTGTCGCTGATTTAAACGCAATTTTTGTCTTAGCTTGCCTTAAGTTCAGAAAACTTTGAAACAATTAAAATAGTTATGCGCAGAAAGTGCTTTCTTTATTTGGCGGCTCAGCTCTCTCCATGAAGAGAAAGTAAGAAAGCAAGAAAGAGAGACACACACGAGTTGGCCATGCCCACTTATTTACATTTTTTATTTATTTTATTTATTCATTTACGCGGAATACAAGGAATAGAAAAAAACGTATGTTTGACAATTTATTTCACGGATACGGAATTTCATTGGATGCACGTGCGTTGTCGCAGATACGCATCTGGAAGGAACTTAACTTCCAGTTTCTGTTTGTTTAAATGTCTGACTAGTGGCTAAACTGAACTCTGAATACCGCGTCAAAAATAATTAGTTTTTGTTTCCTAAAGATGAGGGGAGACGACGATCATGGAACACTGCTATGTGAAGGGAAGTTTGGCAGTCGATCCATAGTTAACATTGTATATTATATAGTACACATTTTACTAGGGCTGTGCAAAAATATCGATACACTTAACTATCGTGATACATTTATTCCACAATAGTGTATTGATATTTCGATCTCTACTAGCGACATTTTTTCCCCATCAAATTCCTCTGTGTGCATCAAACAACCTCCTCCGCCACTGCTGTAGTTGTCGCTGTCCAGTTGTCTGTCATATGCGGCCATTTGGCCAATGTCTCAGAAGTTAGCGGGAGTGAGAAAATGGCAAAAAAAATAATTAAAACACCTGCAGCTTTCAAAGTCGACGTGTGGAAGCACTTTGGCTTTAAAAAAAAAAAAAAAAAAAACTTAAAAAGTTAGCTCTATTTTTTGCATTTTTTATATGAAAAAAAAGAAAAAGTATTGCAATGTATCGCAACATGCAACTTATTGTATCGCACCGTGATACATTGTATCATGATCTATGTATCGTGAGCCCCTTGCCAATACCCAGCCCTACATTTTACACAGTAACATTAGCTCAGTGTAGTTTTTAATACGCTTTAGCTATGATTTGAACTTAGATCTACTTCATGAACAATCTACTTCTTGTTTATTGAGCTTGTTATTAGAAATAAAGACTGTTATTGATTCTTTACTGAGATTACCGGAAGTTACTTTTAATCCACAAAGCCGTTTATTTATGTTGTTACTGCTGAAAACGTCTATATCTCTATAATATTGTTGCCATTTATACAACGGTTAAAAGCACCAAACCACAAAACACATTGACAAAGGCTAAGTAAGGGATAATGTAGAGGCAGCCGGTAGTTATTGGGAAATAAGCCCCGACAGTGTGATCAGGACCCGACGCGAAGCGGAGGGTCTTGTATCACACTGAAGGGGCTTATTTCCCAATAACTACCGGCTGCCTCTACATTATCCCGCTTATTAAACGGCTACTTGCCACAAAAGAAAAAAAAACTGGACATGAATATGAATTTGAAACATTTTATTGGCATATTTGTTTTAAATTAACATTTTTATCCTTCCGCGAAACTTTGCACAGATGCATAAAATGATCGTAATACCTTATTAAGATCCTCTGCTTCATACTTGTCTGTCTCCATTTTTTTCTCTTTTAGCCAGTCTTTGAGAAGTTTTAATGCCCATTCTGTATTTTTTGTGTGTTGGCTTCGTAGCGGTCATGCTCTATTTTGTCAAGTTCAGTCTCAGTAAGCTCTCTGTGTCTTGTCGTGGTTGTCGAGTGTTTGTCACAAGATGGCGCCAAACAGACAGTAATCTTTATTGATCTTTATTGGCGCGGAGCGATTTTACTCGTGCAAGTAGTCCGGCTATGCGTTATTATTTTGGAGCGGTTATTATTTGAAAAGAACGAACCTGCAAATGTCTCAACTGACCAATCAGAATCAAGCATTCCAGAGAGCCGTGTAATAAATAAAGAGTAACTCAACTAAAAAATAATAACTATACTAAATTCTAATAACTACTTAATCGCACAAGTCAGCATGCAGTACTTGATCTTAAATCTACAAACAAATGACAAACTTTAAAAATAAATTTCTGCCCAAAACGTTTTGCTTCAAATTTTGTCATTTAGTTTAAATTTGGTCAATTTCCAACAAATGACAAACTATCTTGTACAGACAAAAGCTTTGTAATCGTCCAAGCTCGTAATAAGACTTACATTTTAATTTGGCAATTAAAGGATAAAACAAATTGTTCAGACTCTTCTAGAACCGCAAGCTCATCTGGTATGGTGTTGTATAAAGTGAACAGACCTTTCTGTGCAGACCCAAATCTAAGCCATCCAGATCCAACAAACTCACTGAGATAGAACAGTGCCAATGTAAAGACCTGGAAAACTCGCTGGAAAAACCTGGAAAAACCACCAAGGCCTCTTTTCTTTGAACCAGCTGCCTGAGGTTCTTTGTAAAGATGAGTCAGTCGGAGGCTAATATGTTTACACAAGTTTAAAGCTACTACATCTTTTCTTCATTAAAAAACATTAGAGGAAAGCTTCATTGGCATATATTTGAATCGGCAATTACGGATTTAAAACTTTTGCAGTCTCAATGGCTTTATCAAACACATCCACCGAGAACATTCACAAGCTTCTCGCTCCTACACTAAACCCACACGACACATGCGTGCCAATTTTGTTTGAGATATGACTTGATGCACACACGCAGGGTTTAGAGTACATGTAAACATGACTAAAATCTGCAGTATGGCTGAATGGATTTGTATTGATAAAAAAGCGTGCATGTAAACATTCATCAATGCCAAGCTAATGTCATGAATTCAAAATGTATATTCCAGAATAAAGAGCGTCCAAATACTCTTTAAAGTCAATGTAGGTGCAGGTGGTGTAAAAATGCAGCAATCAGGGTGGGGATAAAAAGATTTAGGCAGCACAAAGGTGAGCTAAACCCACCCGAGCGATTCATGTCTTATCTTCGCTCAAAGAGGACAAACACTGCAAAGCTGAAGAGACCAATTAAGAGCGAGAGAGAGAGATCACGTAAACAATAAGAGCTTTAGATTTAGTCTGCCCGTACATGAATGATCCACCACATCTTTTCATCTCTGTCCCTTCATTTGCTGAAAAGCTCTACAGCTGGAATCTCTCCCATGTGGAGACGGCAGCAAAAATGCCGTCCTCTATCATCTCTATCCCATCAAATTAGCCTTCGACCACACACTCCTCATCATACCAGATCTTTCCAGAGATCTGTCAGCTAAAGATCTCAGATATACAGTGAGAAACAAGCGGGTTTGACGGGCGATGCCTCACGCTGGCATTTAATCCAATACTGGTGAAGTGAAAGCTTCAGAAGTAAGATACTTATGTAATGCATTCATTGCTTTACGAAGAGCACAATCATTAACATGTTTCATTTCTTACACACATATGGACATAAATGACACAAGAATCTGGAAATTCTTTTGACAATAAGTTCATGCTGTACCAAGGTCAGCGAAACTGAATATCAATCCCTTGGAGTTGTTAAATCTAGTAGTTTCCCCAAAGAATATATAAACACTGTGGTGATATGAAAACATTGCTTTCTTTTTAAGAGGACCCTGATGCGTAACGTGACGTTTGACATTAGGCTATACACTCTGTTTTCACTTAATTTTCTTTGTTTAGTGTGAAAAATAAAAACGTAGAAATGAGTATAATGTTCATGATTTCCTCAAAACATCCACAGCTTTTGGCTCACAAGTGGGTATAAACCTACCAGAACCTCTAAATCTGGATTTTTACTCCCTAGAGAAAATGGAAAAACACATTTTTGCCTGAGATTTACACAAGGGTATCCGTTTCCAGAAGTGTAGTTTTGAATGATGGAGTACAGTAACGGGAGGGGATGTAAACGTACCGAGTGGGTTAGAAAGAACGAGAGATTGGGAAGGAAAAAGAAAGGGCTTGTCTCTAAATGTCAGTTGTTTTCCATCACAGTCAGACATTTTTAATGAGCTTGGCCGCTTCTGGACGCCTTTGAGGTAGAGCTGAGAGTCAGTGGGCTGATGGGATAGATGACGGGGTGCCATAAACATGAAAGAAGAGAGAAACTGTAGTAGATGCCTCAACTCACAAGTTTGTTGCTTCAATGTGAAGATATGTCTGGATCAGTGATTTTAAAGTAATAGCTCAGTGACCTTTACACGCTAGACCGACAATTGTCATACAACAAAACAAAAACCACTGGTGAACTTGGGATCAGGAGTTTGAGGACAAACCTCAAAACCACAACTAATCTCTAAACGTAAAACTTTTCTTTGCGAGCCGCATGTCAGAACGTTTTGTTTAAGCGGTTAAAATCATCCACCTGCACCTCGGAGGTTTGATCAATCAGCGGTTGTGTGTGACAGTGAATCAAGAAGTAAATCCAGTCTTCTTTAAACACAGCTAATGTACCATGTTACACAAAGAGTGTTTGAAGCCAGCTGTATCTGGGCCACATACTGAAAGATTACTCGAGTGTTTTGTTAAAAGGCATGTGTGTGCGTGTGCATACTAAAAAGGGAGCGAGCGCTTTTGATGTGAATGGCTGCGATTTAAAATCCAACCGTAATTGTCATGAAACGCTGCCATTTAAAATCCGACAGTAATTGTCTTGAAATGCATTGTTAAAGAGGCTGAACGTGTTACGCAAGAGTCGCTTTGACGGCTGTAGCGTGATCGATAAAAACGAGAATTGATTTTTAGACACTGTCACAGTCTCAAAACTCATTCAGTACCCACCTCTAAAAACTAATGCTAAAAGTCTCAGTAAACTAGTATACAGGCTCAATTTCGACCGTATTTGAACAACATGAAAGTTTGTAGAGAAACAGCTGTTGTGTTGTGCTGAAGTGTGTACAGATGCCAGTTAAAGTAGTTTGTAAGAACAGAAATTGTTTCGGTTCCTCCCAAGCTTTCTTTATTGTTCTGTTTAATAATCTTAGGGAGTTTTTCTTTGCTACTGTCACCTTTGGTTTGTTCGCTGGGACTTATACGGCACTTTTCTTGTAAAGCTGCTTTAGAACGGTGTACTGTGAAAAGTGCTATACAAATAAAACCAAACTGAATTGAAGTCCACAGCAGTCAGCAGTAATTCAGCCTAAGGCTATGTTTACATTAATGCGTTTATCCTTTAAAACGCGTTACTTTTGCTACGTTTACGCCTTTCATCTACACTACACCACCGTTTTTGACCCTCATAAACGGATTCGTTCGCAAACGCTGCAGACCCTGTTTTAGTTTGAGAACTCGGACGTTGCGCTGAGTGTAAATGAACGAAGACGGAGTCTTATGTAAACGAACAGCTGATGTTAACATGACAGTGCATCATTTTCAAAGTAAAAATTATTTTATTCAGGTAAATGGAGGTTTGCAACGGAGGTTTTGCCAAAAATAGTAAACACCTACCAACCAGCTATTATAAACGCTATATCAGATTGTTTTAACATGTATCCTTATAGATAATGTCTTTTTTATATTTATGTTTGAGTATTGTTGAGTTTGAATATTGTTGTAATTTTGTTTATGTTTTGTTTAAATTTAGTTAGCTTATTTCGAAAGATAGACTGTAATTTTAAACGCCATCGGGCGTTGTAAAGGCCAATATGAAGGGAGAATTGTAATGGGTCAGACATTATTTTCCAGTTTAATTTAAGTTTTGTTTGCTACTTTAAAATGAATTTCGTTTCATATAATTTGTCTCTTAATTTTAATCGATGTTTTGTTGATAAGTTTTGTGAATATAAATTAATAAAAACAATAAACTCAACGTCATTAATATTTAATGCTCGTTTAGCCGCTAGCGCTTTTAGCTATTTCTGTGTTGCTAGCGGAGGACGTGCACGGACCTCGCACACTTTTAAAAATTAATGCAATAAGCATTTCTGTAGGCTAAAGCTATACTTCACCTCTTACTATGTTTGATTGAAGTTTGCATTTGCTGAAATTTCTTTTTGCTTCCAGTTCGTTTAGTACTGTTCACTTGAATGCTTTCTTTTTAAATCATAAAGACCTTTCTGTTTAGTTATAAAATCAAAATTAACCTATAAATCATATTAATATGTTGTAGGGGGGGGCTAGAACAGTATAAGACTTTCCCAAACACAATTTTATAGGTTCAAAAACAGTGGGCCCAGCAAAGGACCCAGGTATGAATTTTTGTCAATATCGCACACCCCTAGGCTGCATAAATGCGCAAAGGTAAGCTATTATTAGAGTAATAAGTTATTTTACACTTTTATGCGCATGCCCAGTTACGTGATTGGTCATGTTTCATGCGTTTATGGTGGTGTATAGTGTGGATGAAGATTCTTTTTAAAATGCTAGTATAAACAAGGATCGTTTTCCTTTTAAAATGCCGTTTTAAAACGCAAATGCTCTAATATAAACAGGGCCTAAGTTGGTAAAATCAGTGATCATTGTATGCCAGATGCTCCCACACAACTAAATTGGTTTGCAAAGCAGAATGTTAAGCATTGAAGTTTATTATTTCTAGAAATTCACTACTAATACTACAAAACACTTACTGCTTAACATTGCCATCAAATATAAAACACTAATGTTGTAATCAATAAGCAATAAGACACAATGGGTTGTGCTACATGCATTTATACCACATGGCTGTTGGATGTTTTATACTTTTTATCAAAAAATAATGCATACCAATGGAACATTTTTCAACCAAACGCACACCTGACCGGTCAAATATCTTCAAGTACCTATAGAGTAAATATTACATTCTTCATATATCCGAAGAGTCTTTAGTTTTATTAGATTTATAAAACATGACATATATAGCAATTGGATAAAAGCGTCAGCTAAATGAATAAGTAAAGCTCTAGCGATTGTTTCCGGAAAAGCACAAAATCCCGGAGGCGTCCAGCGGGAGGAACAAGTAACGAGCAAGCAACACATACAAACATTGTCCCACTGGATAACTTATGATTTACTACATGTTTGTGTCATTTACATTATATGCACTTACGTGCCAATTGCCAACAAAACACAGACATTTGATGCAGTTTTACTTACCGCCTGCGACTCGAAAATGAACGAAAACATACTTCTTCTTTTGTGCCATTGTTTGGTCTTGAATTAAAACAAAGCTGTCGTGTGCAGTGATTCCTGTGACTTCTACTCGAAGGAACAATGCTAATGTTCGTGCTCACTCTAATTGAAGTGGGGGCGTGCTTTTTTGGAGAAAGTGCCCATAAAAGGAATATGGGGTCACTGATATGTAATGGGGTACCCATGTTTGAAAAAAACTTAACGAAACTTGTAGAAAAGAGGTGGCGTGAGTTTGCCCCAGAAATACTCTGCCTCAAGCTCAACAGCTTTGCATTTGTTTAACATGAGGATTACCACTCTTTAACTTTGTTAATAAGCCAGAATGCATGCAATAGCATTAACACCCCTCCTTAAAATAACCAGCCATGGTCTGCGGTTGCAGTGGTATAAGCGGAATAATTAACTCAGGTCTTTTTAAATTATTTCAAAAATAATGCATACCCGCGGAGTAACGCCCGCATTACCACTTCGGATGCGAATAATTCAGTGGACGGTCATCAATTATTCCTTAAATATACAATATCTGCGTGTGGATATCACAAAGTTTCTGTGTGAATTTGACTTCCAATATTCTTCTAACACACATTTAACACTACATATACATGTGTCTGAAAATTCACATGAGGACTTTTCTATTTCAAATTTGTCTCTCAGCTGATATCACTCAGACCTTAAGTCTCTGGTATTCAAGATCGGAGGGTCACTTGTTTTCACGAGGACATCATGGCTCATCTCACAAAGACGCTGTTGTTTCATCTGAACTTCAGCTCATCTCTCATGGGCTTGGACAGAGTTCATGAAATCACAATCTCTCCAGCAACCTAATTCTTGAGTATTCACATAAAAGTAGCAGGCTTGTAGTCGGTTAGCAACCTTATTTTCAACATTCAAGTTTAGAACAGAACTAACAAATGCAATGTAAAACCCAGATGATACGATTTACAATCACTTTAAAAGACTTTCATGATTATATATATAACTATTATTAGATCATTGATTTAATGAACAGTTTAAAAAAAAAGTGGAAACGTTCATGAGGTTTTTACCCGAATGTTGTTCCATGGACTGTATGCTGTACTTTCTCAGATGAATACAAAGGAGGAATTGTGAAAAAATATTCACTCAGCATTTTTCATACAACCCCAGTTTATGGTGACCACAGGCTTTCAAGTGCCAACAAGATCAAATCTGATGAAGCCAATACGGAAGTGATTTAAACTGCAATTCATCGACTGTCCCCTGGCTCCAAAAGGGAGACAATTCCCATAGACCTCAATGTTAAAATGCCCATCTTTACAGCAGGAAATAATGTGTTTACAGCCTGGTACAAAAAGTGTTTTTGGTCTGTATAGCTAATTTTGCCCTTCATGACAACTATGAGGGGGTGTATTTGTTTAACTCATCCGTTTAAAATATATTAAGCCTTAAAGTTCTGCATAATTAAGGGCGTGGCAACTTGAGTGACAGGTGAACTGCCACTGCTGTCACTGGAGTCGAGCTAAGTGGGTGTGGTTTCAGCAACCAGCCATCACAGCTTCACCCACGTCCCACCTAAACCCATTTTCGGTTATCTGCGAATGATGCACGGTGACGCGTGGCCAAGATAGTGACAACAAGTACCTTCTACTCAAAAGCTCTTCACAAACCTAAGGGTGACATCACGAACACTATGTGCATATTTTATTATAGTCCATGTTCAGAAGGCTTTAAATACTGTTGGACTTAAAAAAAAAAATGGAAATCTATCTGGTGTAGTAATATCTTGTATTGTGTTCTACAGAAGAACATATCTTACTGATACTGTCATGCTGATATCAGTCATACTAATTCATCATGTGGGGAGGATATGAGGACATTAACTATTTTTCTTTGAAATAATGGAATTTCTCAACCTTTTATTTCTGAACAACCTTTGCACTCTTCCCATTTTCTCCAGCATTACAGCTGAGATTTAATTTATCAGCAGCAGAGAAGTTTTTCCCATGGAGGCCCAGCAGGACACCCAAATGAGGCGTGTGAACGCTCCCATCTTACTCCGTTCAAAGACTCAAATGAACAATGCTGCCTGCTATGGGTCTGCTGGAACAATTCATCCAGTCCTGCCTCACTCCATCTGCCCCGTATCCCCAACATCAGCATCATCATCAGGACTAAATCGCAACACAAACAAATTAAACAAGACTGAAGAATGAAGTCCCACACATGTTCCTAAGTTCTCAGGACCTCAACTGACCTTATTTTTTACAAATCTTTGTCAAAGTGTCTTCAGAGATAATGTAATTTTGCTTATTTAAAGAACAAAATGAGAATAGCTGGACAGTGTGATGGTACTAACCATCAAGTGTCTTAAATACTGCGATCACATAAAGAGCCCCTATTACATTGTTAAAAACTTTATTGCCAAATGGTAGGTCTCAATCGTGCGCGAAGTTGGGAGAGTATCAACATGATTAGCCTATAGGTGGCGCTAAAGCGATGAAAAACGCAATTTTTGTCCAAATATCAAGTGCCTTATATCACTGGAATCACTGGATCAAGATAAACAAATGTATATCTTAGATTTCATTTAAATCATTAAAGCTTTTCCGCTATTTTCAAACTAGTCCTAGGTTTTTCACTTGATCGGAACCAATCGAGTGCTAAAATATTCCTTGAAGTTCGATTATGAAAAGTCATCAAAAAAGTTGAACTTTCAACTTATCGTCGACACGCCATGCCCAAACGTTTGACGTGCGCAGAGCTGCTTGGACTTGATTGGCTATGACTGGGGACATGAATGAGGTATCGACACCAAATTTGGTACATATATACATGAGCTTATTCTGGGGTCACGTGCAAAAAAATGCACTGACTGATCTCTAGTAGGCGCTACAGCGATGGCAAACACATTGATGCTCATAACTCCCACAATTCTTCCAAATGTCAAGTGCCTTATATCACTGAAATCCCGCCCTCCGAATTTGTCATACGTCACTAAGAAAAGTGACGTACACTACGCTAATACTCTCTCCTGAATACAGAGGAGTCTAAGATGGCGGCGCTACCGGAAGGTATTTACTTTCGTTAATAAAGTTTAAATATGGATATTTCTACAACAACATCACGTGGATTACCCTCAGAAGACCTTTGTTTATCATCCTGGAGCCGTTTGGATTTAATTTGTGAAGGATGGACGCACTTTTTTTGGACTTGAAGGTCGTGGATCCTGTAACATTACATTTAATCAACTGAAAGATCTAAAACATTTTCTAAAATATCCGAAAATGTGTTTGTCTGAAAAACGATGGACATATGCAACTCGGACAGCTTGGGGGGTGAGTAAATCATGGGTTTAATATCATTTTTGGCCGAACTATCCCTTTAATATATCCTGGTCCTTTAATGATTTTTAAAGAATGTATACAATTAAAATAATATTTCCATTGACGATCATTTTTATAAAATCTCGAAGAGTTATATCTACAAATTTGAATAAAATAAAGAAATTGGGGCTTGTTTATACGATTCAAACTTACAAGCCGCCAAATAACATCATAGAGACATGGCTGGTTGCTGTATATGATTCATACTGGGTGTCAAGATCCTAAAACCCTTGAACCCCTTTATACGCTGCTTGCAGCTATATTTAAATTATTGCATCTGTAATTATTTTATTACTGAGGCAACATGTAAAATATCATTCTATGGTAAATAAATGTTAGGGTACAGTTTAATTGACCAGACCTCTGAGTTTCATTATAGCAGAACCTGTTGAGGTTTCAAACATTGGAAAAGCTTCTCTGTGCTAACTTCACCTGTTTTCAAACACATCCAGAGACCAAACCAGAGCTTAAAGCCCAGTCTCCTGCGGGCCAGGATATAATACTCATTGTTACGGACCTCTGTTACCAGGACACTATATATTTATTTTTTCACCTAAAGCTTCTTTTTCGATTTCTTTCAGGATGAAAATGAAGGGGGCTGTGCAGCCAAATTAAAAGCTTTCTAGTGTTAGCAGGGGTTCACTAAATACAAATATTAGATAGAAGACTTGAGCACCATATGAAGGTCTTTGTGCTCGAGGAATCGTAGAGCATTGCATTTAACATATACTGACAAAACTGTCAATCAGGTTTCTATATCTACAGACCTCATTGACTGCAGATAAGAAGAGTATACACGTCAAGTTCTCCTTATAAACACACTTTTAGTTTGTCTCGCACAACACTTCGTTAGCTGTATAAATATAAATGTATTTTAAATATATTAAAACAAGTTTGGTCAATTTAAAAAAGTCATAAAACATGACTCCATGTATGAGGCTTAACAACTGAAGGATATGATAGTGGTATGGAAATAATAACTGGAGGGTCTGAAGTCAGGCTGGGTTTTAAATAGCTCAAATTATCAGCTGTTCGAATGGAGACTCGCAAGAATATCCGTCAGAAGAATTCCTTCAACAGGGAAAGGCACGCTTGCTTTTAATAGAGCAGAGAGTAACAAATAAAACTCAAAGAAATCTATAATAATACTACTACTATTACAATGTGTGCATCTGCCACCGTGTATGGTTTTGTATACTCATTCATTCATTCATTCAATTTTATTTATAGAACTCTTTTCACAATTGTTTAATTGTCCCAAAGCAGTTAAACATGAGTTGAAGCATGTTTCTCTGTATTTTTAAAGCAGATTAAGTGGTGTATGAAAGCCTGTGGACTACAGAAGGACTGAGAAGGAATTAAGCTTAATAGAGACACAGGCTTAGATTTAAGTAATTCAGAAAACAAAGTATGCATTCAAAACACCATATCACCAAGTACCAAGAATACATACTGTGCAACACATCAACGACTTAAATACAGATTGACATTATATTGTGAGTAGTTTTGAGATTTTGAGCTTATGTTTTGCCTTCATTTGGACTTTGTAGGCCTTAATTCAAAATTAAACCATTTTTGGGAGCATCTTTGCCCCTTTATTAGTCTTGAATACTCATGTGTCAAAAAGTATCCTCATAAACACGACCAAGGTCTTAAGAGACCGTAAACGGTTAAAAAGAAACGCACGTGTAACCGTATATAAGTTCTGGGCTGTGGTCTTAAAGGGAAAGTAACCTAATTTTACTCATGTCTGTCTATCATGTTAATCAAGCACCATTGAGAAAATCTTTTACTGCTCTTGACCAAATCACTTTCCAACCTTTAAGATAAAGAATATATACAGAATTATTATTTATTATCCTCATTTTATCACTGACTGTTTATCTTTAGTGAGCTTGAGTTTAGTTTGTTTTTGTCTTCTTTTTAGTTTTCGTGAGAATTATGATTTTAATAACATAAAAACCTTATTAAAAGAAAAGAAAACTCTACTGTGCTACATATCGTTATCAAAATATAAAATGAATAATATCAATAGAAGATTTCGGTCATATCGCCCACCCCAACTATAAAGGGCTCGTTATAGTTGTGCGTAGGTTCTGTGTCGGTTTTCATTTATACTTTTGCGTTGTCATCCGCGTCGACGTGCAAACACACGTGCAGACCGCTGGTAGGCAGTATCCACGAGTGTAACCACAGTAGCAGCACGACAGTCAAAGAAGAAGCAGCTTTGCAAGTTAACCAACAAACGAAGAAGAAACAGCAACTTGTTGTGTATGATTTGAGAAGACCAGCAATAATGGAAGTAAATAAACAGCAACTTTTGTTGCAGTTTGAGTTAAATCACTCCTCAACTTGGCTCGTCTTTGTTTTCACCGTCACAAACGGAAATACCTATGACACAGTTTTTACCTGACGGGAGGGGTTCTGGTAGACCAATCACAGCACTTGCGGTCCACGTAGAACTGACCTGCTGTTAAAAATTTTGCGAGGTGCACGTCAGGCTACGGATAACTCATACGTGTCTGCTCCCAAGAGGCTTTCCTTGCCAAATTTCATTTGTTTTAAAATAATGTACTATTACCCTCAAGAAACACCTCACATGTTGCCTATTAATGCTTGAATAATACTCCTATGTAGGGATCGACCGATATGGATTTTTCAGTGCCGATACCGATTTTCTTGAGCCGATACTGCTTTTGCTCCCTCAATTTACATAATAAAAATGACACAATGATGATGCCAAATGTTACAAGTCTCAATTTACAAAAGTAACATTTATTGAACAAAAAAAACTATATTTAACAAATAGTAAAAACAGGTGAGGGTGCTATGGAACCATGAACTGCACTCTCCACAATGACAGGAACTATCAGCAAAGGAGATTGATTTCTAGCACTTTACTACTACAAATATATATAGGGATGGTTTCCCGGACAGGAATTATCCTAAACTAAGCCTAGAGCTTAGTTTAATTAGGAAATATAACTAGTTTTAACAAACATGCCTTACTAAAAACATTACTTGTGTCCATTTTGAGACAAAACAAATGGGCACTGATGTATTTTTAGATATGTTAAAAAGAGATGTTATAAGTTTGGACAGTTCTTACATTTATTTTAGTCTAGGACTAGTCTAATCCCTGTCCGGGAAACCGACCCATAGAGATGAGAAATAAAAACCTACTTTGTTCAGCTATGATCAGCTGTTAGGCCGAGCTTTCGATGTTGTCATTGAAAGGTTGGTTGTTTTTAGTCACATGATCTGCAATCGCTTGCAGCTTCCAGCACTCTGTCTGTAAATAATGTCGGAAAAAAATCGGCGAACACAGCAGCCACGTATCGGCCAATGCAGATACACATAAAACTCGTAAATATCGGCCCTATATATCGGTCTATCACTACTCCTATGCCTCTTTCGATTAAAAATAATGGCTAGTGCAGTGGATGCGATATTAGTAAACCTACCAACATACAATAGGAAAAACTATGTAGTCACATAACATCAGTTAATGGAAACACCGGCAATTCACAAGTTTTTTTTTAATCGACATTTAGGCCTGGAAAATATCACATACATTTTGTGCATATCCGTAATGGAAACACAGCTACTGTCTAAAAACTATCTGTGGCTTATCTTGCTTTATGGATTATGTGAGTTTCGGAGTCTCGCTCTCACTCAGTGCTGTCTTACATCATTACTATAGCAACTGTTGTACATACCGGATCCCCGGTCTGAGCAGACTACTGATGCACATATACACAAATTCACCTCTTAAACTACATTAAAGGATTAGTCCATTTTCTTAATAAAAAAATCCAGATAATTTACTAAACCATCATGTCATCCAAAATGTTGATGTCTTTCTTTGTTCAGTCGAGAAGAAATTATTTTTTTAAGGAAAACATTCCAGGATTTTTCTCATTTTAATGGACTTAAATGGACCCCAACACTTAACACAATACTTAACAGTTTTTTTCAACGGAGTTTCAAAGGACTTAGATAAGGGTCTTATCTAGAGAAACGATTGGCCTTTTTTGACAAGAAAAATAAAAAAAATCAGAAACTATGCATTTATCAAACATCTTTTTACAGAACTAACAGAACAGTGTTATTTAACTTACAGCCATGTATATGCTAAACTATGACATTCATTATCAAATACCAATACTACCATAGTGCCCAAGTGTTTCCGTAAATATCTGTCTATACTTCTTTTTTTATTATAATTTTTATTTATTTCTCGCTCCTACACTGCAACTACGCACTCAATTTCGTTGGACATTTATGCATTAACCAAGTTAAACATTTTCTGTGTAATCTGTAAAGGACTAGTGTCCTAAAAATAAACCACCCATATCAGATTCCTCACAAAGGTCCAGTTTACTTTATCAGATTATGAGACAAAGAGGTCTGACATCCATCTAACCTTGAATGGCCAAAATCTGATCTACCAATCAATACCAATTATCTGTCAGTCAAACTCTTCAGTACTACACAATACATACAGAGAGCTTTCTATTGGATTTATTGGCAGATTTTAACTGGCAGGTCATTATATTTTTTATCAGTCAGTTTACATTTGAATTCAAAACAGGTATGCTAAATAAATGTCAAACACAGCTCATCTCCCGTTTTAAAGTTAAGCGGAAATAAAAAGAGCGGTTTTCTCGTAGTTATGGTGAAAAACGTACATAATTACAGTGCATTGAAAATGCGCTGTACTGTTCTTACTGGGCTTTTTATTATTATTATTATGTTGGCTTTGAAAAAGCCAATATATTGTTATTGCTATTAAACTTATTATGTTGGCTTTGAAAAAGCCAATATATTGTTATTGCTATTAAACTTATTATTATTATTATTATTCTTTTTCTCCCCCCAAAATTTCGGCAACTAACTCGTCCTAGGGCTTTCAAGCTACATGCACCAAATTTTCCACAGACCTTCAGACTGGTCTGACTTAGTGTGCTATATCTTTTCTAACTGATGGGACCATCCGAATTCCTAAACGGGGGTCTCGAACACCCCAAACTTTCCATTGACTTAACATTGAGACAAACTTTGACGGGTCATAGCTGTGAGTGAGAAACTTGTAGAAACTTGTGGCTTACCACATTTAAGGTGGCTGACAGGCTCTGTAAGAACATACATCACAATGGGGTGTAAGCTATACCACTGGGGTGTAAGAGGCCCCCAAAATTTCCCATTGACTTATAATGGGGCAGGAAACATGCCCATATAAGGGAATAAAAGCGTCCCAGATGGAATATCTTTACTTTAGAGTGTCGTAGAGACATGGGGGTGGGCTCATTTTACTCAGTCATCCAATCAGTCTCTTAGGATCTCCCCAAAGCTATTTAGCCACGCCCCTAGCAACAATTTTGGGTACCCTAGCAACATCTCCCATAGACTACCATTATAAAAAGCCCAGATGGATATCTTTACACCAGAGTGTCATAGAGACATAGGGGTGGGCTCATTTTACTCAGGCATCCAATCAGTCTCTTAGGATTCCTACTGAGGTATTAAACCACGCCCCTAGCAACCAATTTGAGCACCCTAGCAACATAATAAACAAAGCCTTATATCTCTGGATCTGAACATCATAGAGACATGGGGGTTGGGTCTTTGGGTCATGTTAGCTTCATGCTAGCTCCATGCTAAGTCATACTAGCTTCATGCTAGTTTCATGCTAGCTTTATGCTAATTTCATAATAAATCTTGCTAACTTCATGCTAAATCATGCTAACTTCATGTTAAATCTTGTTAGCTGCACGCTAAATAGTGCTAGCTTAATGCTAATCATGCTAGCATCATGCTAATCATGCCAGCTTCACGTTAAATCATGCTAGCTTCATGCTAATCATGCTATTCTCATGCTAACTTCATGTTAATCATGCAAGCCTCGTGCTAGCTTCATGCTAGCTTCATGCTAATCTTGCTAGTTTCATGCTAGCTTCATGCTAATCATGCTAGCATCATGCTAGCTTCATGCTAATCATGCTAGAATCATGCTAGTTTCATGCTAATCATGCTAGCTTTATGCTAGCTTCATGCTATTCATGCTAGCATCATGCTAGCTTCATGCTAATCATGCTAGCATCATGCTAGCTTCATGCTAATCATGCTAGCTACATGCTAATCATGCTAGCTACATGCTAATCATGCTAGCATCATGCTAGCTTCATGCTAATCATGCTAGCATCATGCTAGCTTCATGTTAGCTTCATGCTAGCTACATGCTAATCATGCTAGCATCATGCTAGCTTCATGCTAATCATGCTAGCTTCATGCTAATCATGCTAGCATCATGCTAGCTTCATGCTAATCATGCTAGCATCATGCTAGCTTCATGCTAATCATGCTAGCTTCATGCTAATCATGCTAGCATCATGCTAGCTTCATGCTAATCATGCTAGCATCATGCTAGCTTCATGCTAATCATGCTAGCTTCATGCTAATCATGCTAGCATCATGCTAGCTTCATGCTAATCATGCTAGCATAAGGCTAGCTTCATGCTAGCTTCATGCTAGCTACATGCTAATCATGCTAACATCATGCCAGCTTCATGCTAATCATGCTAGCATCATGCTAGATTCATGCTAATCATGCTAGCATCATGCTAGCTTCATGCTAATCATGCTAGCATCATGCTAGCTTCATGCTAGCTTCATGCTAATCATGCTAGCATCATGCTAGCTTCATGCTAATCATGCTAGCATCATGCTAGCTTCATGCTAATCATGCTAGCATCATGCTAGCTTCATGCTAGCTTCATGCTAGCTACATGCTAATCATGCTAACATCATGCTAGCTTCATGCTAATCATGCTAGCATCATGCTAGCTTCATGCTAATCATGCTAGCATCATGCTAGCTTCATGCTAATCATGCTAGCATCATGCTAGCTTCATGCTAGCTTCATGCTAATCATGCTAGCATCATGCTAGCTTCATGCTAATCATGCTAGCATCATGCTAGCTTCATGCTAATCATGCTAGCATCATGCTAGCTTCATGCTAGCTACATGCTAATCATGCTAGCATCATGCTAGCAACGTGCTAATCATGCTAGCTTCATGCTAATCATGCTAGCATCATGCTTAGCTACATGCTAATCATGCTAACATCATGCTAGCTACATGCTAATCATGCTAGCATCATGCTAGCTTCATGCTAATCATGCTAGCATCATGCTAGCTTCATGCTAGCTTCATGCTAATTATGCTAGCTTCATGCTAGCATCATGCTAGCTTCATGCTAATCATGCTAGCATCATGTTAGCATCATGCTAATCATGCTAGCATCATGCTAGCTTCATGCTAATCATGCTAGCATCATGCTAGCTTCATGCTAATCATGCTAGCATCATGCTAGCTTCATGCTAATCATGTTAGCTTCATGCTAGCTTCATGCTAATCATGTTAGCTTCATACTTAAACATACTAACTGCCAGATAGCCTACTAAACTAAACTTCTGTCAATCTGTTTTAAACGTTCAGGCTACGCTTTTTCAAGCCAACATAAAGTTTGTCTTCAAACTTTAATATCTAGTTATTATTATTATTCTTTCTTATCCCCCCAAAATTATAAACACTAACTCGTCCTAGGGCTTTCAAGCTACATGCACCAAATTTTCCACGGACCTTCAGACTGGTCTGACTTAGTGTGCTATATCTTTTCTAACTGATGGGACCTTCCGAATTCCTAAACGGGGGGCTCGAACACCCCAAAATTTCCATTGACTTAACATTGAGACAAACTTTGACGGGTCATAGCTCTGAGTGAGAAACTTGTAGAAACTTGTGGCTTACCACATTTAAGGAGGCTGACAGGCTCTGTAAGAACATACATCACAATGGGGTGTAAGCTATTCCCCTGGGGTGTAAGAGGCCCCCAAAATTTCCCATTGACTTATAATGGGGCAGGAAACATGCCCATATAAGGGAATAAAAGCGTCCCAGATGGAATATCTTTACTTTAGAGTGTCGTAGAGACATGGGGGTGGGCTCATTTTACGCAGTCATCCTTTCAGTCTCTTAGGATCGCCCCAAAGCTATTTAGCCACGCCCCTAGCAACAATTTTGGGTACCCTAGCAACATCTCCCATAGACTACCATTATAAAAAGCCCAGATGGATATCTTTACACCAGAGTGTCATAGAGACATAGGGGTGGGCTCATTTTACTCAGGCATCCAATCAGTCTTAATAGGATTCTTATTGAGGCATTAAGCCACGCCCCTAGCAACCAAATTTGAGCACCCTAGCAACATAATAAACAAAGCCTTATATCTCTTGGTCTGAACATCATAGAGACATGGGGGTTGGGTCTTTGGGTCATGTTAGCTTCAAGCTAGCTCCATGCTAAGTCATACTAGCTTCATGCTAGTTTCATGCTAGCTTTATGCTAATTTCATAATAAATCTTGCTAACTTCATGTTAAATCTTGTTAGCTGCACGCTAAATAGTGTTAGCGTTATGCTAATCATGTTAGCATCATGCTAATCATGCTAGCTTCACGTTAAATCATGCTAGCTTCATGCTAATCATGCTAACCTCATGCTTACTTCATGCTAATCATGCTAGCCTCATGCTAGCTTCATGCTAATCATGCTAGCATCATGCTAGCTTCATGCTAATCATGTTAACATCATGCTAGCTTCATGCTAATCATGCTAGCATCATGCTAGCATCATGCTAGCTTCATGCTAATCATGCTAGCAACATGCTAGCTTTATGCTAGCATTATGCTAGCTTCATGCTAATCATGCTAGCATCATGCTAGCTTCATGTTAATCATGCTAGCATCATGCTAGCTTCATGCTAATCATGCTAGCATCATGCTAGCTTCATGCTAATCATGTTAACATCATGCTAGCTTCATGCTAATCATGCTAGCAACATGCTAGCTTCATGCTAATCATGCTACCATCATGCTAACTTCATGCTAGCTTCATGCTAATCATGCTAGCATCATGCTAGCTTCAAGCTAATCATGCTAATCATGTTAATCATGCTAGCATCATGCTAGCTTCATGCTAATCATGCTAGCATCATGCTAGCTTCATGCTAATCGTGCTAGCATCATGCTAGCTTCATGCTAATCATGCTAGCATCATGCTAGCTTCATGCTAATCATGCTAGCATCATGTTAGCTTCATGCTAATCATGCTAACATCATGCTAGCTTCATGCTAATCATGCTAACATCATGCTAGCTTCATGCTAATCATGCTAACATCATGCTAGCTTCATGCTAATCATGCTAACATCATGCTAGCATCATGCTAGCTTCATGTTAACATCATGTTAGCTTCATGTTAATCATGCTAACATCATGCTAGCTTCATGCTAATCATGCTAGCTTCATGCTAATCATGCTAGCATCATGCTAGCTTCATGCTAATCATGCTAACATCATGCTAGCTTCATGCTAATCATGCTAACATCATGCTAGCTTCATGCTAATCATGCTAGCATCATGCTAATCATGTTAACTTAATGCTAATCATGCTAGCATCATGCTAGCTTCATGTTAATCATGCTAGCATCATGCTAATCATCCTAGCTTCATGTTTATCATGTTGGCTTCATGATAAATCATGCTAAATCATGCTACCTTCATACCTAAACATACCAACAGCCAGATAGCCTACTAAACTAAACTTCTATCAAACCGTTTTAAACGTTCAGGCTACGCTTTTTCAAGCCAACATAAAGTTTGTCTTCAAACTTTAATATCTAGTTATTATTATTCTTTTTCTGAGACCAAAATTACGAACACTAACTCGTCCTAGAGCTTTCAAGCTACATGCACCAAATTTTCCACGGACCTTCAGACTGGTCTGACTTAGTGTGCTATATCTTTTCTAACTGATGGGACCTTCCGAATTCCTAAACGGGGGGCTCGAACACCCCAAAATTTCCATTGACTTAACATTGAGACAAATTTTGACGGGTCATAGCTGTGAGTGAGAAACTTGTAGAAACTTGTGGCTTACCACATTTAAGGGGGCTGACAGGCTGTGTAAGAACATACATCACAATGGGGTGTAAGCTGTACCCCTGGGGTGTAAGAGGCCCCCAAAATTTCCCATTGACTTATAATGGGGCAGGAAACATGCCCATATAAAGGAATAAAAGCGTCCCAGATGGAATATCTTCACTTTAGAGTGTCGTAGAGACACGGGGGTTGGACCGTTTTACTTGTGGCTTGAAGGTTGATCATTATGGGATGCCATTTTTCTCCCTAGCAACCAAACTTAGTACCCTAGCAACGGAATAAACAAAGCCTTATATCTCAGCATCAGAACATTGTAGAGACACGGGGGTTGGACCGTTTTACTTGTGGCTTGAAGGTTGATCATTATGGGATGCCAATTTTCTCCCTAGCAACCAAACTTAGTACCCTAGCAACGGAGTACACAAAGCCTTATATCTCCGCTTCAGAACATCATAGAGACACGGGGGTTGGACCGTTTTACTTGTGGCTTGAAGGTTGATCATTATGGGATGCCAATTTTCTCCCTAGCAACCAAACTTAGTACCCTAGCAACGGAATAACAAAGCCTTATATCTCCGCTTCAGAACATCATAGAGACACGGGGGTTGGACCGTTTTACTTGTGGCTTGAAGGTTGATTATTATGGGATGCCAATTTTCTCCCTAGCAACCAAACTTAGTACCCTAGCAACGGAATAACAAAGCCTTATATCTCCGCTTCAGAACATCATAGAGACACGGGGGTTGGACCGTTTTACTTGTGGCTTGAAGGTTGATTATTATGGGATGCCAATTTCCTCCCTAGCAACCAAACTTAGTACCCTAGCAACGGAATAAACAAAGCCTTATATCTCCGCTTCAGAACATCATAGAGACATGGGGGTTGGACCGTTTTACTTGTGGCTTGAAGGTTGATCATTATGGGATGCCAATTTTCTCCCTAGCAACCAAACTTAGTACCCTAGCAACGGAATAAACAAAGCCTTATATCTCCGCTTCAGAACATCATAGAGACACGGGGGTTTGACCGTTTTACATGTGGCTTGAAGGTTGATCATTATGGGATGCCAATTTTCTCCCTAGCAACCAAACTTAGTACCCTAGCAACGGAATAAACAAAGCCTTATATCTCCGCTTCAGAACATCATAGAGACACGGGGGTTGGACCGTTTTACTTGTGGCTTGAAGGTTGATCATTATGGGATGCCAATTTTCTTCCTAGCAACCAAACTTAGTACCCTAGCAACGGAATAAACAAAGCCTTATATCTCCGCTTCAGAACATCATAGAGACACGGGGGTTTGACCGTTTTACTTGTGGCTTGAAGGTTGATCATTATGGGATGCCAATTTTCTCCCTAGCAACCAAACTTAGTACCCTAGCAACGGAATAAACAAAGCCTTATATCTCCGCTTCAGAACATCATAGAGACACGGGGGTTGGACCGTTTTACTTGTGGCTTGAAGGTTGATCATTATGGGATGCCAATTTTCTCCCTAGCAACCAAACTTAGTACCCTAGCAACGGAATAAACAAAGCCTTATATCTCCGCTTCAGAACATCATAGAGACATGGGGGTTGGACCGTTTTACTTGTGGCTTGAAGGTTGATCATTATGGGATGCCAATTTTCTCCCTAGCAACCAAACTTAGTACCCTAGCAACGGAATAAACAAAGCCTTATATCTCCGCTTCAGAACATCATAGAGACACGGGGGTTGGACCGTTTTACTTGTGGCTTGAAGGTTGATCATTATGGGATGCCAATTTTGTCCTTAGCAACCAAACTTAGTACCCTAGCAACGGAATAAATGTTAGCTTCATTCTAGCTTCATGCGAATCATGTTAGCTTCATGCTAGCTTCATGCTAATCATGCTAGCATCATGCTAGCTTCATGCTAATCATGTTAGCTTCATGTTAGCTTCATGCTAATCATGTTAGCTTCATGCTAGCTTCATACTGATCATGCTAGCTTCATGCTAATCATGCTAACTTCATGTTAATCATGCTAACAGCCAGATAGCCTACTAAAACAAACTTCTGTCAAACCATTTTAAATGTTCAGGCTACGCTTTTTCAAGCCAACATAAAGTTTGTCCTCAAACTTTAATATCTAGTTATTATGTTGGCTTGAAAAAGCCAACATATTGTTATTGCTTTTAAACTTATTATTATTATTCTTTTTCTGAGACCAAAATTACGAACACTAACTCGTCCTAGAGCTTTCAAGCTACATGCACCAAATTTTCCACGGACCTTCAGACTGGTCTGACGGAGTGTGCTATATCTTTTCTAACTGATGGGACCTTCCGAATTCCTAAACGGGGGGCTCGAACACCCCAAAATTTCCATTGACTTAACATTGAGACAAATTTTGACGGGTCATAGCTGTGAGTGAGAAACTTGTAGAAACTTGTGGCTTACCACATTTAAGGAGGCTGACAGGCTGTGTAAGAACATACATCACAATGGGGTGTAAGCTGTACCCCTGGGGTGTAAGAGGCCCCCAAAATTTCCCATTGACTTATAATGGGGCAGGAAACATGCCCATATAAAGGAATAAAAGCGTCCCAGATGGAATATCTTCACTTTAGAGTGTCGTAGAGACACGGGGGTTGGACCGTTTTACTTGTGGCTTGAAGGTTGATCATTATGGGATGCCATTTTTCTCCCTAGCAACCAAACTTAGTACCCTAGCAACGGAATAAACAAAGCCTTATATCTCAGCATCAGAACATTGTAGAGACACGGGGGTTGGACCGTTTTACTTGTGGCTTGAAGGTTGATCATTATGGGATGCCATTTTTCTCCCTAGCAACCAAACTTAGTACCCTAGCAACGGAATAAACAAAGCCTTATATCTCCGCTTCAGAACATCATAGAGACACGGGGGTTGGACCGTTTTACTTGTGGCTTGAAGGTTGATTATTATGGGATGCCAATTTTCTCCCTAGCAACCAAACTTAGTACCCTAGCAACGGAATAACAAAGCCTTAGATCTCCGCTTCAGAACATCATAGAGACACGGGGGTTGGACCGTTTTACTTGTGGCTTGAAGGTTGATTATTATGGGATGCCAATTTCCTCCCTAGCAACCAAACTTAGTACCCTAGCAACGGAATAAACAAAGCCTTATATCTCCGCTTCAGAACATCATAGAGACATGGGGGTTGGACCGTTTTACTTGTGGCTTGAAGGTTGATCATTATGGGATGCCAATTTTCTCCCTAGCAACCAAACTTAGTACCCTAGCAACGGAATAAACAAAGCCTTATATCTCCGCTTCAGAACATCATAGAGACATGGGGGTTGGACCGTTTTACTTGTGGCTTGAAGGTTGATTATTATGGGATGCCAATTTCCTCCCTAGCAACCAAACTTAGTACCCTAGCAACGGAATAAACAAAGCCTTATATCTCCGCTTCAGAACATCATAGAGACATGGGGGTTGGACCGTTTTACTTGTGGCTTGAAGGTTGATTATTATGGGATGCCAATTTCCTCCCTAGCAACCAAACTTAGTACCCTAGCAACGGAATAAACAAAGCCTTATATCTCCGCTTCAGAACATCATAGAGACATGGGGGTTGGACCGTTTTACTTGTGGCTTGAAGGTTGATTATTATGGGATGCCAATTTCCTCCCTAGCAACCAAACTTAGTACCCTAGCAACGGAATAAACAAAGCCTTATATCTCCGCTTCAGAACATCATAGAGACACGGGGGTTGGACCGTTTTACTTGTGGCTTGAAGGTTGATCATTATGGGATGCCAATTTTCTTCCTAGCAACCAAACTTAGTACCCTAGCAACGGAATAAACAAAGCCTTATATCTCCGCTTCAGAACATCATAGAGACACGGGGGTTGGACCGTTTTACTTGTGGCTTGAAGGTTGATCATTATGGGATGCCAATTTTCTTCCTAGCAACCAAACTTAGTACCCTAGCAACGGAATAAACAAAGCCTTATATCTCCGCTTCAGAACATCATAGAGACACGGGGGTTTGACCGTTTTACTTGTGGCTTGAAGGTTGATCATTATGGGATGCCAATTTTCTCCCTAGCAACCAAACTTAGTACCCTAGCAACGGAATAAACAAAGCCTTATATCTCCGCTTCAGAACATCATAGAGACACGGGGGTTGGACTGTTTTACTTATGGCTTGAAGGTTGATCATTATGGGATGCCAATTTTCTCCCTAGCAACCAAACTTAGTACCCTAGCAACGGAATAAACAAAGCCTTATATCTCCGCTTCAGAACATCATAGAGACATGGGGGTTGGACCGTTTTACTTGTGGCTTGAAGGTTGATCATTATGGGATGCCAATTTTCTCCCTAGCAACCAAACTTAGTACCCTAGCAACGGAATAAACAAAGCCTTATATCTCCGCTTCAGAACATCATAGAGACACGGGGGTTGGACCGTTTTACTTGTGGCTTGAAGGTTGATCATTATGGGATGCCAATTTTCTCCTTAGCAACCAAACTTAGTACCCTAGCAACGGAATAAATGTTAGCTTCATTCTAGCTTCATGCGAATCATGCTAGCATCATGCTAGCTTCATGCTAATCATGTTAGCTTCATGTTAGCTTCATGCTAATCATGTTAGCTTCATGCTAGCTTCATACTGATCATGCTAGCTTCATGCTAATCATGCTAACTTCATGCTAATCATGCTAACAGCAAGATAGCCTACTAAAACAAACTTCTGTCAAACCATTTTAAATGTTCAGGCTACGCTTTTTCAAGCCAACATAAAGTTTGTCCTCAAACTTTAATATCTAGTTATTATTATTATTCTTTTTCTCCCCCCAAAATTATAAACACTAACTCGTCCTAGGGCTTTCAAGCTACATGCACCAAATTTTCCACAGACCTTCAGACTGGTCTGACTTAGTGTGCTATATCTTTTCTAACTGATGGGACCTTCCGAATTCCTAAACGGGGGTCTCGAACACCCCAAAATTTCCATTGACTTAACATTGAGACAAACTTTGACGGGTCATAGCTGTGAGTGAGAAACTTGTAGAAACTTGTGGCTTACCACATTTAAGGTGGCTGACAGGCTCTGTAAGAACATACATCACAATGGGGTGTAAGCTATACCCCTGGGGTGTAAGAGGCCCCCAAAATTTCCCATTGACTTATAATGGGGCAGGAAACATGCCCATATAAGGGAATAAAAGCGTCCCAGATGGAATATCTTTACTTTAGAGTGTCGTAGAGACATGGGGGTGGGCTCATTTTACTCAGTCATCCAATCAGTCTCTTAGGATCGCCCCAAAGCTATTTAGCCACGCCCCTAGCAACAATTTTGGGTACCCTAGCAACATCTCCCATAGACTACCATTATAAAAAGCCCAGATGGATATCTTTACACCAGAGTGTCATAGAGACATAGGGGTGGGCTCATTTTACTCAGGCATCCAATCAGTCTCTTAGGATTCCTACTGAGGTATTAAACCACGCCCCTAGCAACCAATTTGAGCACCCTAGCAACATAATAAACAAAGCCTCATATCTCTGGATCTGAACATCTTAGAGACATGGGGGTTGGGTCTTTGGGTCATGTTAGCTTCATGCTAGCTCCATGCTAAGTCATACTAGCTTCATGCTAGTTTCATGCTAGCTTTATGCTAATTTCATAATAAATCTTGCTAACTTCATGCTAAATCATGCTAACTTCATGTTAAATCTTGTTAGCTGCACGCTAAATAGTGCTAGCTTAATGCTAATCATGCTAGCATCATGCTAATCATGCTAGCTTCACGTTAAATCATGCTAGCTTCATGCTAATCATGCTATTCTCATGCTAACTTCATGTTAATCATGCAAGCCTCGTGCTAGCTTCATGCTAGCTTCATGCTAATCTTGCTAGTTTCATGCTAGCTTCATGCTAATCATGCTAGCATCATGCTAGCTTCATGCTAATCATGCTAGAATCATGCTAGTTTCATGCTAATCATGCTAGCATCATGCTAGCTTCATGCTAATCATGCTAGCATCATGCTAGCTTCATGCTAATCATGCTAGCTTCATGCTAATCATGCTAGCTTCATGCTAGCTTCATGCTAGCTACATGCTAATCATGCTAACATCATGCTAGCTTCATGCTAATCATGCTAGCTTCATGCTAATCATGCTAGCATCATGCTAGCTTCATGCTAGCTTCATGCTAATCATGCTAGCTTCATGCTAATCATGCTAGCATCATGCTAGCTTCATGCTAATCATGCTAGCATCATGCTAGCTTCATGCTAGCTACATGCTAATCATGCTAGCATCATGCTAGCTTCATGCTAATCATGCTAGCATCATGCTAGCTTCATGCTAATCATGCTAGCATCATGCTAGCTTCATGCTAACATCATGCTAGCTTCATGCTAATCATGCTAGCTTCATGCTAGCTTCATGCTAATCATGCTAGCATCATGCTAGCTACATGCTAATCATGCTAGCATCATGCTAGCTACATGCTAATCATGCTAGCTTCATGCTATTCATGCTAGCATCATGCTAGCTTCATGCTAATCATGCTAACATCATGCTAGCTTCATGCTAGCTACATACTAATCATGCTAGCATCATGCTAGCTTCATGATTATCATGCTAGCATCATGCCAATCATGCTAGCATCATGCTAGCTTCATGCTAATCATGCTAGCTTCATGCTAGCATCATGGTAGCTTCATGCTAATCATGCTAGCATCATGGTAGCTTCATGCTAATCATGCTAGCATCATGCTAACTTCATGCTAATCATGCTAGCATCATGCTAGCTTCATGCTAATCATGCTAGCATCATGTTAGCTTCATGCTAATCATGTTAGCTTCATGCTAGCTTCATGCTAATCATGTTAGCTTCATGCTAGCTTCATGCTAATCATGTTAGCTTCATACTTAAACATACTAACTGCCAGATAGCCTACTAAACTAAACTTCTGTCAATCCGTTTTAAACGTTCAGGCTACGCTTTTTCAAGCCAACATAAAGTTTGTCTTCAAACTTTAATATCTAGTTATTATTATTATTATTATTATTCTTCCAACCAAATTTCCGCAATTAATACGGCTCGAACCGTTTAACTTAGAAACTTCATTCAAACTCTCAAACGTGCGGACTATTCGGGAATAGTGTGCTATGACTTTTATAAGCGATCGGGGGTACGGTCTTCGCCCCAGGGGCGAAAAAGCAGCCGAAAAATCCCATAGACTTAACATTGCGACAAACTTTGACGAGTCGTAGCTCAGACCTAGGATTTCACAGAAACTTGGGACTTGCCACATTTGAAGAGGCTGGCAGGCTCTGTAAGAACATACCTCACAATGGGGTGTAAGCTGTACCCCTGGGGTGTAAGAGGTCCCCAAATTTCCCCATAGACTTATAATGGAGCAGGAATCATGCCCATATAAGGAACTAAAAACGTCCCGGATGGGATATCTTTGCAGCGCAGTGTCATAGAGACATGGGGGTTGGGTCTTTGGGTCATATTAGCTTCATGTTTGCTTCATGCTAAGTCATGCTAGCTTCGTGCTAGTTTCATGCTAGCTTTATGCTAATTTTATAATAAATCTTGCTAACTTAATGTTAAATCATGCTAGCTTCATGTTAAATCTTGTTAGCTTCATGCTAAATCATGCTAGCTTCATGCTAATCATGCTAGCATCATCTTAATCATGTTAGCATCATGCTAATAATGCTAGGATCATGCTAATTTCATGCTAAATTCATGCTAACTTCATGGTAATCATGCTAGCATCATGCCAGCTTCATGCAAATTATGCTAGCTTCATGCTAATCATACTAACATCGTGCTAGCTTCATGCTAATCATGCTAACATCGTGTTAGCTTCATGCTAATCATGCTAGCATCGTGCTAGCTTCATGCTAATCATACTAGCATCGTGCTAGCTTCATGCTAATCATGCTAGCATCGTGCTAGCTTCATGCTAATCATGCTAGCATCGTGCTAGCTTCATGCTAATCATGCTAGCATCGTGCTAGCTTCATGCTAATCATGCTAGCATCGTGCTAGCTTCATGCTAATCATGCTAGCATCGTGCTAGCTTCATGCTAGTCATGCTAGCATCGTGCTAGCTTCATGCTAATCATGCTAGCATCATGCTAACGTCATGCTAATAAAGCTAGCATCATGCTAACGTCATGCTAATCATGCTAGCTTCATGCTAGCTTCATGCTAATCATGCTAGCATCATGCTAGCTTCATGCTAATCATGCTAGCATCATGCTAGCTTCATGCTAGTCATGCTAGCTTCATGCTAGCTTCATGTTAGTCATGCTAGCATCGTGTTAGCTTCATGCTAATCATGCTAGCTTCGTGTTTATCATGATAACATCGTGCTAGCTTCATGCTAATCATGCTAGCATCGTGCTAGCTTCATGCTAATCATGCTAGCAACGTGCTAGCTTCATGCTAATCATGCTAGCATCGTGCTAGCTTCATGCTAATCATGCTAGCATCGTGCTAGCTTCATGCTAATCATGCTAACATCGTGCTAGCTTCATGCTAATCATGCTAGCATCGTGCTAGCTTCATGCTAATCATGCTAGCATCGTGCTAGCTTCATGCTAATCATGCTAGCATCGTGCTAGCTTCATGCTAATCATGCTAGCATCGTGCTAGCTTCATGCTAATCATGCTAGCATCGTGCTAGCTTCATGCTAGCATCATGCTAGCATCGTGCTAGCATCATGCTAGCTTCATGCTAATCATGCTAACATCATGCTAGCTTCATGCTAATCATGCTAGCATCATGCTAGCTTCATGCTAATCATGATAGCATCATGCTAGCTTCATGCTAATCATGCTAGCATCATGCTAGCTTCATGCTAATCATGCTAACATCATGTTAGCTTCATGTTAATCATGCTAGCATCATGCTAGCTTCATGCTAATCATGCTAGCATCATGCTAGCTTCATGCTAGTCATGCTAGCATCATGCTAGCTTCATGCTAGTCATGCTAGCTTCATGCTAGCTTCATGTTAATCATGCTAACGTCATGCTGAATCATGCTAATCATGCTAGCATCATATTTCATCATGATGACTTTTTTAGATCATGCTAGCTTCACACTAAAACATGTCAACAGCCAGGTAAACTACTAGACTAAATTTCTTTTACATTTCTGGCAATCAACTTTTTGCATTTTCATGCACTGGTAATTCCTTGGGAATTGCATATCTAGTTCTCACTGCTCCTTTATTCCTCAGATTCCTGGGGACCCTGTTTGTGCACCAACCTATTGATTTTGTCAATCCTGATGAGTGAACACACAGTTTTCCCACAAGCCTCTGCTAGGGAGGGTTTCTCCCACAATGCTCGGCAGGGGTGCGAGAGGACCAACAAAAGCACCATGGGCAGTATGAGTCGCAGTTAAAAGTGAGGGAGAGCAGTAAAACTCGCGCTTTCTTATCCCTCTTTTCATCGTTTCCCCTCCACCTTGGAGAAAAACCTGAAGCACAGAAAAGCAGTGGAGGAGGAGGAAAGTGGAGAGAAAGAGGCTGATTGATTGAAAGCTGTAGGTAGGAAATGCTTGAATCTCAAACCAAAACAGTAACAAAGGCCGTTCACCGCAGGACGTGAAAACAGCTTAGCACCCCTCAATGCTTTTCCACCCAAAAAAACAGCTCGACGTTTTATGAGCGGCCCTCCGTCTGTGAAGCAACAATGATCAATTTACCGTAACAGCACAGGGACCCGGCGTAATCTGGAAACGGTGTCCGATGTGCTCACGCGGGCCATAGCATGCTATTTAAACAGAGACATGAGTGCTATGAAGTTTAGTCATTTTAATAAAAGATTGCCAAGTTATGTAGTACAGGTCTCTGGCAGCTGTTCAGAGACATCAGGATAGTACATTTTTACCATCAGGAAAGCATGTACGCGATTCATACAGCATGACAGCTGAAACATGACACAAAGTTTACACTACAATCTTTACGTTCACATTCTTCAAATGGACAGACAACAACACTGTTTTGATTTAAACAGGGTCTTAAATTTATTTAGGACCCTATGATTTCCGCCATGCAGAAAAACACGTACGGAATCGAGACATAAATACTGAATTTGCTCTATAGTATGGAATTTTGTAAATTTTGCATTAACAATTTTTTAAAAGCCATAACAACTTATTTGCGAATATCAGTTTGATACTGTGGTATTTTTAACCGGCAAATAAAATGATAAAAATGTATGGAAACATTTACGGAAACTGTTTGTGGGACTGTCGGGCCATCTTGACTTATAGGGAGAAAAAATATAAATGCTTATGCATTCTCTCACAGATTTGGATGGGTAATTGTGGTGTATGAAATTCAGGCATTGGGTATTTAAATTGCATTTGAACGCGCACTCAAGTTTAACTTTCACTTTCGCGACTGCACGAAGCCATGGTACAGGAAGCAATTCGTACTTATTTGTCATGGATTTGTTGTGCAAAATCTTCGTTCAGTCAAATCATTACTATCCTCACATAAAAAATTTAATCTCTCGCAGCAAGCTTCAAAGTGATATAGATTGTACGGGAAGTGATCCAGTTTTGTGACCTATTGAACCACTGTTAAATGGTGAGTATATCTGAATAAAATCGTGTCAAAGAGATTCATAAATCTCCAAATGAGTTTTATGAATCAAGACATCAACTGTTTTGCATCTTCTGTCAACACATTATCGACTGCACACGTAAGAATGCCTGTGATGATAACTTGAAGTGAAAAACACACATTTGAAATAAGGAGGCCACAGGCTAAGAATACACAATTACAAAGTACTAAAATAAGTACATTAACATCATCGGAAGCAAGACATGAATTTGTCTTGAAAATAAAAAGCTAAATGAAAGCTAAAACTCAAAGCAACAAACAAAAATCCCATGATATTCCATGACTTGGACAAATGTCTTGAAAAGACCTTTTAAAATACAATGATATTCCAGAAATTCCATGACCCATGTGAACCCTGACTATTATAATACTTAATAACTGTAATAAAATTATTAACAAAATGTGCTAGTGGTCCACAGTCTAAAAATAAACAACACAGTAGAAAAACAGGCGGAGACTCAATCTAAATTGAGATGGACTAAAATAAGAAACAGGTTCAGTTATTTCAAGAGGGATTAGGAGGAAACAGACTACATTTTCCACTTTAAGAATTGAAAAAAATACTTTTGCCAAAACTGCATACAATGTCTAACAACATCAGATTAATACTCAACTCATATTATATATGTGTGTTAGAAAACCCTGCTTATATAAAAGGTGGTCATCTTCTCTTGTTAAGAAACCAATTTTGAAGATCACATGAGCTCCTTAAACCCTCCTATTATCAGACTATATAGAAATTAATCATGGGCGACAAGTATAAAGAAGATATTATTTCTTCAAATTCACTCACTTCACCGCTTTGGCATCCAGAGAACTACACTAACATCACATTAAATGTTTAAAAGCCTATGTTTCACGCTTTCACGCCTTGTGAAATAATGTAATGATGAATTATGTTGCTTTTTAACATCAATAACAGACAAACATGAATTCATTTGAGGATCGAGAGTTGCCATAGAAACAAATAATTTTAGTGCACAGTGACTATGAAAAATCAAGCTAATATTTACAAGAACATTTAAAAAAACTGACAACGTCAAGTACTTTTTTTTGAAAGCTTGCACCTATGAAAGGGCATTGCTGGCTTAGAGATACCTTCTTTAAACAACAGAATGGAGGTCGTATTTACAAAAGCTCGACGGCTGATGTATGGGCCTGTGATTGATAGACCTGCCAAAGCCCAATAGTCCTGCGAGCGGCACATGTGTCTTCTGCTTTAGACACAAGAGCAAAGAGAATAAAGCTCTGATCATATTTGCAGAAGAACAAAAGGCCACAGTCCTAACGTCCTTCAGACAGGACGTGCTAAAACAGAGAACCAATGCAAGAGAGTCCCTTAGGGACGAGGGCCTATTGACTGTGGGCACAGCTGATGGGTCAACAGAGTAAGACGGGGGACGGCCCCCAGAGATCCGAGCGCCACACAATGACTGAAGTAATGCACATTAATTCGGCCTCCCTAAGCAGCTGGTCGAGCATGCAACAGAAGCGTGGACCCTTACGAGAGGGCTGGGGCGGACAAGGTGATAAATTAGTCATCTCCACCACTTACTAAAATGAAAAGGGGACCAAAAACATGAACCCCCACTCAACCGTCAAAGATGAAGCGGGGGAAAGATGTTACAGTTCGAGGTTGAGTCCTGTGTAAAATCAGGAACTTGATAAATACAGTAATTTTGAGCATCTGCCATGCAGCCACGGGCCAGTTTGGAAGCGGATGAAAGCAAAAAATACACGATGAACATGAGAACATGTTGCACCAGAGCTCTCAGAGACTAAATTAATGACTAGACCAACTGGCTCCCAAAATGAAACTCTGAGCCAAAAACATTTAAATACCAAACGCTTTACTAGTATTACCAGATACAAGACAAGTGTGGTTCCAACATCTCACTCACTTGACCAAACTATTTCCCCTCCATAACTAGGCTAAACATTTTTTTTTTTTACTTTAAGTAGTGAAGAGGCGGAAAAGATTTCACATAATGTCTTCGCAGTTTCCTATATATTATGGTTGTCAAAACAATGCATTAATAATGGGTTAATGTAAATTAATTTTAACGACACTAATTTTATTAACGTGCGATTAATGCAACACGCAGACAGATAGACAGATATATCGTCCGGCCGATATATTGTGCCAATTTTTGCGAGATTTATGTGTATCAGCATATCAGCGTTCGCCAATTTTATTCGGCATTATTTACAGACAGAGTGCTGGAAGCCGCAATCGATTGCAGGTCATGTGACTAAAGGGCTCAATATAGTTGTGCAACGGTCCTACGACGTAGCCGCGACAGCGCAGGATCCACAACGTTTTTCATTCATACTTTTGTTTTTTCAGTTCAATAAATGTTACTTTTTTAAATTGAGACTTGTAACATTTGGCCTCATCGTGTCATTTTTATAATGTAAATTGAGTGAGCAAAAGCAGTGTCTGCTCCAAATATCGGCTCAAGAAAACTGGCAGCCTGTATTGGTCATCGGGTAAGGCTGATGAAACAAAAATCGGTATCGGCACTAAAAAAAATCCATATCGGTCGATCCCCATTTCTGAACCTAGAGCTAGCACGTTTTGGATAAATTGAGACACAGCCTTAGACATTAAGTAGTCACCAATGTCAAAAATTATCTTTAATTGTACGTTTTCTGAGAGGTGCACCATCCAGATACTTAACTAATACAAAGGATGCGTGTCCATCCACTTGGACACACCTGAGATTTTGGTTTGGGTTTTAAAACATGCAGGAATAAGAGACTAAAGTGCTGGACTTGATGTTAAAATAATTATTAAGAGAAATAAAGTTCAGGAATTGATTGATTGATGTTATCTGTTATATCTTAAGTGAATGTGTAGATTAAATATTTTAGTCAATTGATAGCCCTACTAAATAAATAAAAAGATGGGAGAGACTGCATCGACACTCCACAGGCTTTTAAGTTTCTGCTTTTTAACTGACACTAGTTTGACTTTCCTCAAAGACTACAACTGTGCTAGCGTCATTAAAGATCAGTAGATATGGAAACAGATGGCCAGTGATTGGGATGTAAAAAAGGCGTCTGTGACAAAGACTACATTAATCCCTCACCTTCATTTGACTGCACACTAAGGAACACAGAGAAGGACAGAAACTTGTCCACATACACACAGCTTCTTCCTCCGACAGGGAGCCAAATTGCAAATCCGAACCGATGACCCAGATTCACCACGACGTCCCTTCACCTGCAACCTCCTCCAGCCTGGACACCACGCTCATAAAACATTTAACAGAGAAGGTGCAGCATTTATAAACTGCTCCAGCGGGACACGGGAAGGTCGGAGAGGTCCAGGCGCCATTTGAATGAATGATTGACCTCCTCAGGGAGAGAATCATCTGCGAGGCACTCCCCTTCATACAAACAAGAGAAGAAAGCCCGTTTTTCTGACCCGGGTACCCTTGAGGCGGACCGCGACAAAGACCTGACACTGTTTGAATTGTGACGTACAGTACGATTCATTTAAAAATATCATCATGAATAAACGCACAAAAGCACAATGCCCACAGTACACACCACAAAAATAAGTCTACAGGTCAATGGATTCTGGAGGGAAGCCAAATTCAACCCGGCTACTGTCACTATTGAGGGTTTCTTTCTTTTCAAGTGTTATCTTGCATGCTAGGAACTTGGCGCTATGAATGAATTCTCTGTGCACAGGCCAAAGGGTTTGTTTGATCTTAGTGCTCGTCTACAAAACTATGAGACCACTGACACGAGGCTCTCGCCTGAACTCCTCACGGGTGCTGAATTATCGGATCTGTACCATCCGAAACGTGGTCTTTACATCATCAGCCAAGAAATCTTACATGCCTTGATGCAATAATGACTTAAAGGATCACAAAACAGACTGACGTAAGAGTCAAAGTAGTACTTTTCAAACAAAACTAAACTAAATTAAACTAGTTAATATTGTCATGGTTTTCTGAACAATTTCTAAAAATGTAAAAAGTACTGATGCAAACAAACTAATTTACAATAGATTTTACATGTAAGTGCACTTTTGTTCACATAACATCAAATAAATAACATTAATCATGGCACATTTGAGGTCGTGAGATAATTTTTCATCTAGTTCTGAAAAAAACACGGGACAAATCGGCAAATAATCTGTCTGCGTATGTTGTGAAAAATCGGGTTTACTTTATGACCCAGGAGTACACTACACAACACCTGTGCTCACAGCAAAATCACAGAAGAAACAAACAAAGACGAAAGGAGCTTGAAACTCATCAGATCGCATCATTTAATAAAAAAGGAATAGAAAAGATGAATCAGTCTAAATAAATATTAAGTAAACATGTGTCAATACAACTAGATTTCTCTAAATGTGAATACTGACTGAATTTAAATCCATAAAAATGAAGCGCTGTCATCACAAACACATGGGAACAGACGTGAATGAATGTGTTTGTCTCATGTTATTGCTTAAATTGGTTGATGCTGAACAGGGGTTTGAGAGCCGTGACATTGGCACGGCTAAACGGTAATAAAAAAATTATGCAATAATACTAACCATTGGACATTTTTAATCGCGGTTAACCATTAAACCGGTAAACGTCGTTACATATCTACAGCAAACAAAGTCAAATGCATCTAAAATGTAAAAAACTACTATGCATGACGCAAAGGCTTTTCAGACCAACGACAAGAACAACAACACCACAACAGCACAAATACAACAAACTGCATCAACAACACTTAAAAACTGCATGCAGATGCAAGAGCAGCCATGAATGCGAACAGCTTGCCAAGGCAATTTCTGAGACGAGCTGCAATGATAAATGAGAAACACATAATACTACACACCAATTACACATCTACTGCAGTTTAAGTCTACATAAGCCTGAACCTCAACCAGGATGTAAAAAAAAATTTTACAGCTTTCACAGCTTCAACCTAACAAAACTAAAAGTTTCAGGGTGAAAATGCCCTTAGTCAGCTGTGCGATGACATCAATTTAAATTAAATCAACTAGTAAAATTGAGTAAACTGAACTAAGCAAAAATAGTTATATGAATACATTTTACTTGCATGTGATACTTCCAAATGAAACAGGTGGAACTTGATTTTAACCATTAGAAATAGTGGGCGTTCCATCCCAAAATAGATTCTGAATGCGAGTTTGCCGTGGACTGTGGAGGACTTGCTCTTCTCCTGAAACACAACACTCACAGAGATTGAGAGGACAAAGGTAAAAACAGATGATATTTGCTTTTAGTGCCCCAACCTCTTATTACATTAATGTTATCCAGCATCAATGTACTGTGTAAAGAATGAAAGTATAACCGGTTCTTTGTATGTGGGAGCATGTGGGATGAGTTTAAAGAATGGCACATGAGGAGGGGGCTGTAGGGGCTTGCTGCCAACGGAAAATATCTGACCATTGGCTGTGATGCCAGGCACCAAACGAGCCATTTTTCCTGCCCGCTGTCATGACTGCCCAGCAACTGGACGGCACCATGCACCTGTCTCAAACACACACGTAAAAGCCCAAGCGTGCGGCATGACACACACCCACACAGATAAGCGTGCACATAGGGCTAAGCCGTGGCACCTGTCAGAGCTGATCTAGACACATACCAGGCCAAATCCATACCATTCCTTTTAGAACCGGCAGGATATATACAATATTTCAACATAAACCAACTGTCTGCCATAGAAGGGCAGACGTCACATCAACAATTCCACTTTTAAGATGCATGTGAGGTGAAATTTGTAAACCAAAAATCTGTGTGTGGAAAGAGCGGTTGGGGTTATTCTCACAACAGAACTGAACAATGAACATCCAAGACATTACTGTACTTGCTGTCACTCATTTACACATTAAATAAGTCAGTTTGGACAAAAAGGCAAACCCCAAATTTAGCAAATCATATTAAACAGTAATAAGGGATGGGCATTTTTCAGTAATATAATATTTGAATATTTGAGCTCATAAAAAACGATTTGAATATTAAGTATAAGTTTATTAATTAATTAATTAATTGTCAAAATTTCAGAGAAGGCTTATAATTAGGAAATATCCACAAAAAAACTAAGCTTTTATTCTGTATTTGTGTATTTTTAAGTTTAAATTCTTCTTTAAAAAATAACTTGGCACTAAAACCCCACACATGCAGGCTGCGTCAAATCCTTGGTGTTTCAAGTCACTCGTTAGTACAAATTCAGTACCGTTCAACCCTACCCAGTCTCATGATGATGCGTATAAATAGCACGAAGTGTGAAAATCGTGCAATACATACGTCAAATTCCACTTTGGCGTGCATATGATACACCAGTCCTTCCCATTCACTTAAACGTTGCATCTATTTTTGTCGGTTTATTTGTTGGTTTCTCAATTTTTTCTGTTTTTTAAACAATTTTCGCTTGGGTTTAGGGTTAGATTTGAGATTAGCTTGATGAGGTTATTTAATATACAGGTTTCTCCATGTTTTTGTCTATATTTAACCATGGTCGCTTGGAGTTGGGGTTAGAAATGGGGTTTGGGTTAGAACGTCATAGCAAAAATTGTAAAAAAATAAAATAGCACAAATAGTGAGAAACCAATAAATAAAACAACAAAAATAAAAGATGCGCCATTTAAGTGAATGGGAAGGACTGGCGTATCATATGCACGCCAAAGTGGAATTTGGCATGTATTGCACGATTTTCAAACTTCGTGCTATTTATACGCAACTCCGTGAGACTGGGTTCGGTTAATCTTACAGAAATATTATACCAAATATAATACCCTAACCCCAACCGAAGTTTAAAGTTTGAAAAGTTGAGATAAAGTACGCTACTGTCATGTAAACAAACTTGATGCACCAAGTGAGAGCCCAGAGCGAAGAAATAAACATAGGCTACACAACAGACTGCAAAGTCGGCATATGAATTTTACAAATAGGGTAAGCTGCGTTGATACCTTATTGTTGACTGTGCAAAGTTACAAGCTTAATTTAACAAGACTTTGCAAATACTGGGCTATTGCTACCGTTTGCCATTAAACAGACATGTGTAGTTAGCTGGTTCATTTTCCACAGAGCACCCTTATATAATATTTGTTTCATTCTCTGTGTCGGTCTTGTTAGCTGTGTATTAACACAATAAAGTAGACTATATAACAGTAAGCTGAAAAATTTATTATAATGCTTCAAAGCACGTCTAATGTGCACAATATGAGCAAGTGAACAAAAACAGACAACCCAGCGTTAAATCTCTAAATACTTAAATTACACTACAATCTGAATTACCAAAACAATCAGAAATAGCATTTTTTCTATTGGAATTATTATTGCAGATCGAACATTCGACCATTCGTGCATATCCCACAACACAACAGTACTGTACTGCAACCAGTAAATAAAAGAAAAATATTATTATATAAACACAGTATATATTCCATACTATTCTTATATAGATACAAGAGTCACTCATGAAATGGGCGTGAGAAAGATTAGAAGTCAGAAATTTATGTCTGTAGTTCAAACAGGGCCGCAGCCCCAAGATGTCATATATTTTAACTTTTATGTACCTGTTGCTAAGTAACCACAGCAATAATCCATCCCATAATTTAGATTATTACATTTATACGATAGCTTTTTAAAAAAAAAGAGAACAATGTGCACAAAATCAACATTGGCACAAAAACCAACAAAGACAAAACCAAAGCTACATAAATACATCTTACGTCTACCCTACACTGTAAAAAATTACTCTGGAGGGTGTTAAATTTAACCCATGAAAATTAGTTATAATTTAATTAAGTATATAAGCTAGCAAGTAAAATAAAAAATAATGGGTATATTCTACCTTCACTATCCAATTTTTAACAGTAATAACTGCAATACTAAAAAAACAAGTAACATATACCCCAAAATATTGGCCTTAGCACCGCAAAGTGCGCATGAATCAACATCCAGGCGGGACTCGAGTCACCATTTTTTCATATCATATCGGCGGGAGAACTGCGGTTTGTTGACAGGTAAGTTTTTATTTAACTTGTTGATATCATCATGAATGGAAATGTTAAGTTGGTTAACTGTAAAATCTACCAGAAGTTTAGTCATTTGCGTGCTTCTCTGTCTCTGTTGTTGACAGATTGATAGGTTAGAATATGTCAGTCAGGTTAGCTTTGAATGAAACATCGCCCAGTTCTTGCACCTGTGAATACGAATAAATATCCATATTTATGATTAAAATATTAACTTCCATTATTATTATTTACATGTCTGAATCTCGTGAACAGCGGAGCTGCTCAATATGAGTGGTTGAACTTGAGCAAGCCACGTGACGAGAGAGAGCAGCGGACGGTTGATGTACGATACAGACGGGAGGGCGTCGAGCAGACAAACAAACAACGGTAAAGCTGTCGATGCTAGATAATTACTGTAAAAGTTTTCTTGCATTTATCTGTTAATATATTGAGTTTTGTTTAAGAAGGGATCCATTTATGAAGCCATTTTATTATTATTATTATTATTATTATTATTATTATTATTATTATTATTATTATTATTATTATTATTATTATTATTATTATTATTATCATTTACGGATATATACTTAACGTTGCCTTTCGCTTTTTAATGTCTGTTCAAAAAAGTATTTCGGAGTTCATATGTTATATATGAGACTTGTATATGAAGTTGAATCACTTAAAATTGAATGTAAGTACTTCTTGTTAGTGTTCAATGTTTTATGCACGTGTACTGTGAGTTATAGCATAATATGAAGTTGTATTTTTGCACTTAATAAGTTTTAAATGAAGTTGAAATGTTTGTTTGTATTGATATAGCATGCTAGAGGTAAATGAGATCAGTTTTTCCTCTCATATTATTGTCTTCTTTAATTTTCTAATGATAACGTGAAGAACAGTATTTAGGAATCTTGCTTTTAATGGTTTTTTAACATCTCATGAAGCCTTGGTTTATTTTGTTTTATGAAATAATATGTTCAAGAAGCTTTATGTAAAACTATGATATGTTGTATTTCACTTGAAATGTATTGGGGTTATTATACGTCCAATAATTAGTTTTAAATGTTTACAGAATGTTATTTGGTCAATAAAGCAAGCAATTTATGCAATCTTGTGCATGACTATTTTCTTATTCAACCCTCTCTGAATAAGTAATATGTAATGTTTCTTAATGGCTTATCATTATTAATAATAATTTAATAGATCTGTGCCTTAATACCAATAGGGTTAATGTTATTCATTTTTTTATAAGTAATTAGTTATGAAAAAATAGGTAGACCTTACCTAATTTTTTTTACTTTATCATAGTAATTAAATTTAGGTACTTTTTAATCAAATATATAGGATATAATTTACTCAAACAAAGTGAGTGCAAATTGTTACAACAATTTTTTTGAGTAAATTCTATAGGTTGTTTTTTACAGTGTATTATTTATAATAATAAGAAAAATAAAGCACTTTTTCTTCATATTTGCAGAGAGTTAAAATGAAATACTGGGCTGACTGAGGCAGCTTAAAAAAATCCTCCTTGCCAAACAGCATAAAATACACTGTTGCCATGGATTTCATTTTCCCCCACAAGTGGCTTTTAATAGCTTATCCTCAATACCAGTGCCAGACTATATGTCAAAATAAAGAAGAGAGCCTGATAACTGCGCTGACAGAAAAGGGAGAGTGCAGTGAAACTGATCATTCACAGACAACCATTAACTGTTGCCTGTCATATACACATCTGCTATATATTAGAGTCGCAAAAATTGACTGAAGAGGAACAATGACTAGCTGAGCCTTGTTAAACATAAACTGCTTTTAAGTCATGTCAGAAAGATCGTATAAGACAAATACCAAAACAGAGTCATAATGACCAGCAAAGTTGACTCTGAAGCCTTTTTACCCTTATGTTGTGCATGCACATACAGGATAATGTAGTATGTAGCACAGGATAGGTATTGCAGGATGTTTATATTGACCGGTGAACCGTTGATAAGAATTTGACCGAATAATATTATCAGCTAAAAGAAAAAAAATATTTCTTAACGCACGGTTAGAGCTGGCGAAAAAAAGTCATCTGCGATTCTCATGCACATCTCATCAGTAAAGCCGATTTGGTGATTAGTAGTAAACCGCTATCAGCTGCTTTCAGATGGAGCGGCATTTACTACACAGAGCCATATTTCACCGAAAGCTAGGCAAAATTGCGTTCATAATCGTGGAAGATTTTCTTCGATTATGAACCATAGCTTCTTGGTGAAATACAGCTCTGTGTAGTAAATGCCGCTCCATCTGAAAGCAGGTGATGGCAATGTACTACTAATCATCGAACCGCAGACGACAGACCTCTTTACACGTGCCTACAGACATCACGCCACTTTTTTATCCTTAATTTGTGAAAGGCCTGTAAATTACGCAAATTAATGCTGCAATTAACCATTTGTTGCGGTACATCTCCATCTCCTTCTCACGCATGTCCGGACAGACTTTCGCTGATCTTCTCTGTTCTAAACCCTGACCAAAAACAGCTCTAATGTTGCAGAAAACAGAAAAAAGACGCAAAAGTAAAACTTTTTGAAATGTGTCCTGCTTTAGAAAGAGTAACTGTGTTAGATGAAAGAGTCAATCTGCCTACTTTAGATATTAATCCTCTGGACTGATCGCATGCTCTGTGATAATGTAATATTGCGTGAAAATTTGATAATGCATAAATCCTGATTCTGTTGTTGATCTGTTGCTGCTGTTTGCACGTTCAAATTAAATAAAATGTTTGTATTGTTTTTACCGAGTCACAGGCAACGTCAACTGTATTTTTACTAAATGACAAATTTAGTATTATCAGTTAACAGTTGATGTCCGGTTAACATGCTGCGGTTGTCGGTCGGGAAAATTGACTGAAATGAACATCCCTAACTGAATTTGTCGCAATGCACATAAATCGAGTCAAAGAACTATGTTTTGTAAGGCTGTGCATTTGACTGTGCGTGTACGTTCGAATGTGCATGTACGCACACGTTCGTGTAAAAAATTAACTATACTTCTGGCTTGAGTTGGGCTGCGTCATTCACAGAATCACAGTAGATGACTATTGGTATTATTTGTAGCACCTTGTAATTGTGAATGTTGAATTTACGCTTTAGTTTGTACATAGTGTGTGTACCGTACTGCGGATGAAAGAAAGTTTGCCAATATTTTGTTCATTTAGACAGTTTACAGTAGGGTTGTCAAAGATACCAGGTCTTCGGTACAAAGTCGGTACAAAATAATTAAAAAGTACTGATGCGCTGTATGAAAGTAGGGATGTGCATTTATGTCATTTTTTCATTTCGATTAATCCATAGGTCTGAAGAACGAGTACTCGAAAAACTGGGGGCGGGGCAATCTAATGGGCGGGGCGTACATGTCATGGGGAAAATGAAAATATTTTTATTAAAAACACTCAAATAAAACTTAATTTTGAAGAAACTATGACAGAACAATGAACACATCCTAGCGTAGCTCGACACGACATCAAACACGCATCTCCAGACCCAGTCTTTACTACCACATGCGCTTGTAATGCTTACCAGACATCCAAATGCCGCCATATCCACAATAAATAAATAAATAAATAAACCCACATGATCATCGATGCCGCAATTGAGTACTCGTGCCCATCCCTATTTGAAAGGTTGCTAAAGAAACAATGACATTGACAGGTCCAACACCAATTAAAAACATTTGAAGGCACATCATAACTATAACATCCCAACCGCTACACTGAAAGATTCCAGGAGGACCTGAGGGAAGCATCACACATCAGAATGACATTTAACTACATATGATCCTGCAATGAAATAAAGATCGAAACCACACAGTAAGAGAAATGATAAAGCAAATAAATCAAAAGAAAAGAGAAATTATTCAGCTAACTTAATGAAGATGGTATTCATCACAACTAGACGATCAGTGTGGGAGTTTATCTAGATTTATTTATACAGTTTGGATATTTAGCCGCTGTCCTTTAATTAGCATGCTAGTTAACTTTAGTCATCAGAAGACACACTGCTAATTTTGAGGCTGGCTTGATGCGTGGGAAAAGACAGATATGTGAAGGTTTCACCATTTCAAGAGAGAAAGAACTGGAGGACAACCCTTTAACTTAGTCTGAACAGAAAAAAAAACATATTAGTAAGACATGTAATACACTCCAAAAGTGCTCCAAAGTAAATAGAAAGAAACAGAAAACTTCACTCGCTTACGTAAACTTCACAAAAAAACACAAATTTTTTTGTTTGCAACCCATTCCCAAGTGCCTCCTTACTGAATGAGAAACAAACAGTGCCGAGAGGAACCCTACACTGAGTCAAAAGCTATTGTTTGCATACATCCTATAATGCTGGAGAGAGAGGCCGGCTGTTTGGACATTTTGTCCCAGACACTAAAGAACCACTTAAGTTCTCTGACTTCATTAGCGAGCGAAGCTTTTAACTTGCGTACCACTACTCAAGGCCCGTGTTGTAGGACCATCGGACACCCATATTGTGTCTTTAATGGAGCTTGTTGCCGAGGCCTCTTGTATGGTTTAGGGTATGCAGACATGTGTGTGTGGGATGGGGGTTGGTGGGGTTTAGAAAGAGGTACCACCGAACGTGACATGGATGAGTGAAGATTTCTGGGCCAGGACACAGAAAGCCTTTGACAGAGAGAAAGAGAGAGACAGAGCGGCCTGGGAAAAAAACAGAAGTACGAGTTCATTAGACACAATGAAGCCAGTAAATAAAATTACTTACTGCTTCATTCTACAGCTGCTCTACATTCACAAGAGTTTTAACCGCGAGACTACGAACACACAACTGAGAACCATTAAAGGAGTCATTTGTGATTACACAAATGTTGCGTGAACTATTACAGCAATCGTTTTATAAACATTGATGATATTTTCAACAGTACTAATGTGCAGCTTTACAGCACTTTTGTACAACAACTCTCTTATTTTCAACCCGGTGTTGGGTTAAAAAGAGATAAGCCCAGCTAGTTGGGTTGGTAATTTGGAAGTTTAATGCTGGATTGTATTAACCCATTATTGGGTCCAATATAAACATTTCCTGGAATAATATAATCCAACGGCTGGGTTTGTCCCTTTTTCACCTAACATTGGGTTTAAAATAACCAGACGTCTTCTCTAAATAATGTTGGGTTATTTTCAACCTAGCATTGGCAGGGCTCCAGACCTTTTTTGTGATGTGACACTGAATTTAAAACAGCACATTGTACTTTCTGCATCTATCATCAAAGTATGTATTAGTAATACAGTGTATTACTTAGTAGAAATGTGAATATTTGGTTAGCATGTTGATTTACGGTATGTGCCCCTAAATTTTCTGGTTGCGCCCCTAAAATTTTCAGTTGGGGGCCTGTGTGCTCCTAGTGGAAAAAGTTAGTCTGGAGCCCTGATTGGTTAAAAAAAAAAAAAGGATGAACCCAGCCTGTTTAAATTTAACCCATCCTTGGTTGTTTGAACCAAAAATACTGGGTTATTTTAACCTATTGTTGGGTAAAATATACACATTTTCTGGGATGATTTAACTCAACGGCTCGGCTTGTCCCTTTTTGACACAATGCTGGGTTGAAAATAATGGGTGTGTATCATAGGGATGTAGTACTCGATTCCAGTCTCGAGACCGATTTCTGCTTTCTCGAACTTGTCTTGGACTTGTTGCTTCAAAGACTTGGTCTCGGACCACAGTAGGAGGAGGACTCAAAACCAAGTTTTTATATTCATATAAAAAAACCACACAACACATAATAATAATAATAATAATAATAATAATAATAATAATAATAATAATAATAATAATAATAATAATAGGCAATGTTGATGGGCATTATTTTGAAAATGACATCCCATGGTGCAATGCAAAGCTACTGCCATCAGAGCCATTTATTTATCTCTAGAAAAATAGTCAGAAGATGATGCATGAAGTAGGATATTAAATCATGAATATGAAAACTGACGTTTTTATGGTCTTGGTCTCGATCCTTCAAAGACTCGGTCTTGACTCTAACTTGGCGTAGGTGGTCTCGTCCCCATCACTAGTGTATCAGGTGAAATATATAATGAAACACTCAGTGTTTGATAAGGGACACAAGCGGTGTCTTCTTCCTTTTGCCTACAAAACACTGCAGCAAGTACAAACTAGCAAACAAACGACTAAACAAACACTGAACGAGAGGTAGAACTCACAAAGGTCTAAAATACCTGGAAAAAGTGTTCGGATAGCTTTAATCCTATTGACAGCTGCTTGGCTGGGAACATCTAAATTACACGAGACTCAGTAGCAGTTATGTTAATCATTGGCGGATCGGTCCGTTACAGATCCACTAATGTGACTGTCTATGTGAATGAAGAGCTTTGACTGGTGGCTCGACCTAATAGAAAGACAAATGAAGAAATCTGACTCATGACATCGATTCATTTGCTGTAGAGATTGAAAGGGACTTTCCAAACAAGCCGTTTGTAGCGTCGATCTTAAATTCTCTCTCTCACGCACCTGTTAAAAAACTCCTTTTCAAGGCAAAACTCAATTACAAAATGACAACTTAAGCTCTTGCTCCCAGGGCTCGTATAATATGATGCCGTTCTTCCCCAATGAAATTCAATTTCAAACAAAAAGTGAATGCTTACAACTTCAATGCTCATGCACAAGTTCATCGGGTCAGGATATGACTGATAAGCATTGATGATTGGCCACAATGGCTCCATTATTTGGGAAACATTTATTTATGCACTGTCAGAAATAAAGGTACAAAACTGTACCTTTTCTGTCACTGGGGCTGTACCCTAAGTTTCCTTTTTATACCTTTACAGGAATACAAAACTGAATACAATTTTGGGTAGATTACCGTACCTTAAGGACTTACATTGTTAGAAAAAAGTTGAAATATGTACCCTAGCTGTCAATGGGGCAGCACCCTTTAAAAAGGTAATTGTATGGACCATAAGGTACAGATATGTAAACATTTAGTACCAATATGTACCTTTGAGATACTAATATGTATTTTTGAGATACTAATAAGCTCTCTTTGGTCCCAGAATGTACTTCTGAGTTACTAAAATGAAAAATGATCCTTAGGTGCAAAGCTATACTTTTCGAAAGGGTACAGCCCCAGTGACAGAAAAGGTACAGTTTTGTACCTTTATTTCTGAGTGTGGATCTCCAGCAGTGATCTCTTTTAAACTAAATACTTGCTTGCTTAACAATAAAAAAGTATTTTTTTACAAAAAATGTAGGGTCCCCTCATAATCCTTAATCAAAAATCGCAAATCTCCTCCCCTCCTCGAAACGATCCATCTTTACTTCCGGTCAGTTTATCAGATGGGCAGGGTCCAGGAAAAGATCGCAGCAATTAGCAAATAGCAACGTGTCCCAATTTCCAACGATCCAATCAATTCTCGACAGACGAATTCAAGTACAGCCCTACGTTTTTTCATTTCACAAGTCATTTCATTTGACTGATATACGTCACCACAGAAAAATAAGGCAATCAATACTTTTGTTTCATGCGACATTAACCTATCTTAAGGGATTTTAAAAGCATGAAATGAATTTTTTCCTGTTTGTTTTCTTTAACAGTACAGCTCAGGAGAGTCAACGGTAGATAAACTCAACACCATCGTCTGTATAGTTTCTAAGCCAATCACGCAAGTCCTAAATGTCATGTGAATAATAACTCCGAAGCTCCAAAAATAACAAATAACCTGACAATGAGCTACATGCTGCTGAAACAAAATATATATTCATTTTGTAAAAGGGAAACGTTTGATGAAGGTTTCTTTGTTTAGCTGGGAGTATGAAATAAGAAAAAGACACAGAAGTAAATTCTCCCGTGTCCTATCACTGCCGACTGATCCTTTCATGGGACAGGAAGTCAATCATTTCATTTTCTGCTTAAAAAACAAGCAAGTTAGAGAAAAATGTGTCATTCATGTAGAAATAAATGCTACTCATACGAATAAAAACCTCTCTTAATCAATTATATTCCCGAAATGAGCTGACCTTCACAACACCAGACGGATCTGTCAACAAACACCGAAATGGACCAATATGTGCAGCAAAAATCTTTCATTTATTAATGTATATATGCATGTCTGGCTGTTGCAGTCAGACTTTATCCATTATTAACTCTCGTCTGGCCTTTTCCATCACATACACACACACACACACAGTGAATTCACTTTATTGTGGAGGGATTTCAAAACAAACCCTGTAAATCTTATTTACATATCTCCTACATTTCAACTTCATCAGAAATATCACAGTTGTACCTTATTAATAAAGAAAAAACTCATTCGCACAGCACTTTGGTCCCAGAAAATGGCCATAAAAATTGGCAGAAAGGCTTCTGTGTGAACACAAACGAAAAACATTTGGCGTTAACAAAAAGGCAGAAACGATACCGTAAGGGGCGTGCCGTAGTGAGGACGCGCGTGTCATCTCAACCAGAAGTTATGGTTCAGCTCTTTGACACAGGGATTTAAACGCAGATTAACATTCACTATGAGAAATGTCGGCAAACTGGACTGAAGCAAAGATCAGGGAGCTCGTCACTATCCGCCCTGAAGCTGAAATCATTCACCATGATCATCATGACAAAACAGCGCATAAACTAAAATGCTTTCTTCAGAAAGAAATCACAGATAATACGCAAACTTTAGACGCTGTGGAAAAATACTACCAAGTACAGGATCTTTACGGTATGTGCGTGAATGCACGCATATTATCCAGAAAATCAGTGGCAGTGTGAATGAACCAAAAATCAAACAAACCCGGATAAATCACGGATGCATTTTCCGTGTATTCTCCGTAATCTCTGTGAGAAAAGAGCTTAATAGTCATTACCTGTGCACATGAGACACACAAACCTGAGAGCTAACGTTATGCCATTACTACTCAATATGATTTTGTAATGACACTATGATGTAAATCTTTCAAATATATCTTGGAGAGATTTGTGATCAACATACACAGAAACTAAAGTCAGGGGGAGAAATACAACACAAGATAGAAAGACTTTCCCATGCGACTGAGTGGAAATGATGTCCTCCATATGAGATTTATAATTCTCTCACAGGGAATGAAAAGCAGTAAAGATACGAGCACATCAACACAACACCTCTTAAAAAACACAACTGCAATCGTGTTTAATCGTGATGGCCATTAACTCAAGGACGTGTGTAACATTTACATCATAAATACATAAAAGATCCCGAACACAAAGAGTCACCATAAACAACCCGAAGTCAAATTTACTGAATAAAAAGTCATTCACTATACGTCCAGAACCTGCATCAAGCCGACAGATCAGTCTTGTTTCAAATAAAAAGCTAGTCATTTACAAATAATTTTGTGTTGCTTCAAAAAATGATTAAAGTTTAGCACAGCAAAAAAATGAGCTTAGTACTAAAAATCCACCTGCACCGTTACAACTGCTACAATGAACCATGTGGCTTTGGTTGACAGTGTCAATAATGTGCAAAGTATATAATAAAGGCCTTAAAGCCAAAAACTCAGTAAATTTTTCCTGTATTCCTTCACACGATGCCAGATCTATAAAACGTTTACATTTACGAAGTCAGAAGAGTGTGCTGCCCAATCTTGTAATACCCTTCTGCCTAGCTGTAGACACAATTATAGCTAGATTTACGTCTCAGTGCTAACTTGCTTGTTTCATTTCACTGAATGCAGAAGTAAGAAAAAGGTTTTAGAAATGTCTTACAGTAAACGATGTGTAATTCTTTTACCCTTAAAATGCTTATAACGGTCTCATATAATGAGATAAATATGCTTTAATGCACTATGTCACCGCAAACAATTCAAGCTTGTTTATTTTAATGTCAACACCTCCCCTAAATAAACAACATGCATAATCAAATTATTACAAAGTAAAATAAACTTCACGGTTTACTGTTGACTCCAGTTCTTCAGGACAAACGGTGCATAACAGATAACAGGATTGTTATACAAAATAGTTTTACACCATCCTTAGTCAGAGTTTCCCACAAAATTAACTGACCACCATAAATATTTTTTGAGCAGCGCGCTTTTCACTACCTGCTATTTGTTTTTAAAGCCCTTAATGGGCTAGCACTTCCGTACTTATCTGAGCTTTTGTGTGTAAACAAAACTACTAGATGCCCAAGATCATCTTCTCAGAATCTGCTGAAGGTTCCCAGATCACGGCTAAAAACAAAGGGAGACTTTTGCCTAAGATTTACAACAGGCCATTGCATTATTCTGCTTACCAAAGACATTGCTTTAATGGTTATTTTAAAGACACTTGACAGGTGTTTATCAAAAAATAATGCATATCCATGAAACATCTCTCAACCAATTAGAATAAAGCATTCAACAACAGCCCTGTGCTATAAATACTTTTAATAATTTATATGGGAAATTATGGTTTGTTTACCACACTAATTGATCAAATGCATACCTCAAATTCACTGAAAGTAAAGATCACTCAAACTAGAAACAGGAGGAGTAAAAACTTTTTCGTTCCTGTCAAGTATCCGTGGAAAGCAATTGGACACCAGTCAAAGAAATGTCTAAAAGCCTTTGTATTAGAAACAAATTATCACAACAAAAGGCAACTGCAAACAAACAATGCTGAAGCTTTTATCAGAACAAACATCGTCCACCTTGTTCCTTTGTCTGCAGTTTTCAAAAACTGCAATTCAACTGGATGAATGAAATTATCATGATGCTGAAGATGTGATGGTCCCACTTATATTTAAAAACCAGAAAGTTTCACAATACGTTGTCTTCTCATAAAACTAATGTAATTAAAATGTTTATACCGCAAAATGGGCTTGTGACAACAAAATGATGTTATCTAATGTTCAAAAATCCATATGGTCTAAATCCCTTCATTCAATTGAGGCCTGTCGAAAATCAAGCAAATAATTTTGATTAAATAAATAAATACATTCCACCAACAAGCAGTAAAAGAACCTGAACAAGTCAAGAGTCTTAAATAAAGATTTTATTTTCATTTCTCCTACACGTAAACACACAGTGAGCAATGCCAAAATGTTTTAATGACTTAAAACAAGTGTGCAACAAGAGAAAGCATTTCTTTACTTTAAGGACTATTACATATGTGCAGAAACTTTTCAATACATCAAATAAAATGCTGTGAGCCCTACTGACAGTCTTTCAGTCAACAGCTAAAGCAGAAGCCCTCAGGCAATAAAGAGCATTTGAACACATTTCATGAGTAGTTGAATAGGATCATGACATTAGAGCAAATGCTCAGGGGGTTTGTGAGAAACTTAAGACATTACCACACATTTTCACACACTTTATAAAAAGCTTGTGTGCTGGTAACCAGGACATACATGGCACTAAATGGTAGCCAATGACTAGAAAATGCAAAAACGAAAAATAAAACTTTCGTATTTACACATAAAAACTAAAAACACACCTTCATCCACTTAAAAAGCCATTTGTAATATGCCTTTGTTTGCATATTAATAGAAACAACCTTCCAAGTTGTTCATCTTTCTCTAATACTCTATTCTCACATGTAAACATAGCTGTCTATAATACGCTTGATGTTGCAGTCTTTGACAAAATCTTAAATGTTAAATTTGTCACTTCACATAAATGTGTCTGCTAAATGGATAAATTAAAATGTAATGTATTATTAACTCTCCGATTGTCATTTCTAATAAAACTGAAGTTCTTGTAAATAATCTTTCTTGTCCACTCCATACAGAGAGATAGTGAAAACATCTGTCATTTCAACTTTTACACAAAAATAACAACAGTGTATAGGTTAAAAAACTATGGTGGAACATAATTTAGAGTAAAAAAAAATGAGAATCATAAGCATGGAATTAAAGGCTTTCCTTATCTCAGAATGACAATGTCTGATCTCTCTCAAAGTCTTGAAAAAAAAAAGGTAAAACCAGTGCTCTATACCAATTAAACTTTAAAGGTCATGCAGAATACGAATGTTTGATCAGAAATCTGCAAGCTTCTTAACTGCTTAGAAATGAGTCTTTCAGTATAAAATCTAATAGCAGATGTGCAGCAGTGGTCATATTGCAAACAATTCATTATATTAGAAAGAAACAATTGTGTCGCCACCGATAACCCCGTGGTTAGTGCGCCGACATATAGCAATATGTATACCGATGCAAGTTCGATTCCAGTCTCTGAGGTCCTTTGCCGGTCCCACTCTCCTGTCTACTCTCCACACATAAAGGAACAAAACGCCCCAAAAACATAATAAAAAAGCAAAACAATTGTCAATTCACAAACTGAAACATAATACACAGATTCTTGTCTTGGGCACCAGTGGTTCCAAACTAGTTTTGACCTAGGACTCAGATTCATGATGGTTCAACACCCAACAATACATTTAAACGTAGGGATGCACCGAATATTTGGACACCGAAAGACTTTTATTACCGAAAACAATGCAGCCGAAATGTTGTGATGACGCAAACAGAAACCCCGACCTGCACCTGCTTGTCTAAAGCAAGATCATATAATTGGCATTATTTCTTTCTGTGTTTTGGTTTTCAGCCTTGGTTTCCTCTTTTTGGGTTTCGGCCAAGAATTCTCATTTCTGTGCATCCCTATTTAAACTGCAACTAAATCCAAAAATATATCAATATTATTCCAAATTAATACCATGACACAGGCATAACAACAACAGTGGGTGATTTATCAGACTAACAGGTGAATCTGTATGTAATGTGGTCTGGGTCATTTTACACTGAGAGTCGTCATGTCACACAACCCATCAATTCTACTAGCTCCTTTCATTGTCCAGCTTCTAACACACAACTACATAGGAAACATTTTCTTCTCTAATATTTCTGATAATAAACACTTTTTTTGTGCTAAACTGATGCATGGTTAGTTGCATTTTATGCATTAAGCATCATTTCCCTGCTGATTCTCAACCCAAGACTTGAAACTCACTGTTCTAGACCATCAAAGTGTCCGGCAAGGTCTTGCACCATAAAATATATAGCATCTTAATACGTATTTGCTTGACAGGTTAACATATTCTAAAATGGCTTTATTAAACTACTGAACAAGCAACATTTATAAACATTTATTATTTGAGACAGTTAAAGTTAAACCAACAGTGGATTAAAAGGGTGAAAAAACACAGATTTCCTAACACAAACATGCAAATGTTAACCCAAAGTCCATGCAAAATGTCCATTTAACAAGTACTCAAATACTGAAACCAAGAGCCAAAGATTTGTGGCCGTTGAAGGAGACATGCAATGAAGGAGATCTGGAGTCAAGTTTTATTGAACAGATTACAACCTTTCCCTACATGAAGGTTATATAAAAACACTGGAAACGTTTCTGCATGCCTTCATTTATTTCTCCTACTTTTTAAATGCCTCTTTTAAAATGACTGAGCTTTATTCCTTCCCAAAGCAAAACAGATATATGAACACCAATCTACGATTGCTGCATGCATAACAATTAATGTAATGTATTTTAAGAAAAAAGTATATATTAAGTATTCATATATAAAATGTATATACACGTAAATATTTCTTAAAATGTATACATGCATGTGTGTGTATTTATATATACAGAATTATTATACACAGTAAAGACACATATGATGTAAACAAAAACTTTATTTCTGCAAACGATTAGTTTTGTTAATCATTCTGCAGCCATAGACCTATTATGAAACTATTTTTCGAATTGTGATATGTACATGAAAATTGTGCCCAGATTTCTACCGACCTTAGCTATGCCATAATTTCTATCACATTCTCCCAAGTGGTTTCAGAAGTTAGAGTACTTGGTTACCAAGGAGACAACAGTGTCTAAAAAGAGCATGCAGAAATATTAGTGATAGACCTGTATATTGCAGATGCCGATATATGGGACGATATTTCAAATTTGTAAAGTAATTTTCTCTATTACTTAAATTTGATGTTTGTAATGAACAGACACTCAGTGTCACTCAATGTAAAGCCAAAGTCTGACAGACAGTAAAATTACCATTCATTGTTCACTTTTTAACATGACGTTATGTTGTGCCAAACACAACAACACACTTGTTCACCACACTCATTCAAACAGTACCGTGATATGTCAGATCCACATTAATTATGTCTCATGTAAATTATTAATTATGTAAATATGGGTACTTTAAAAGGGTATATTTATAAATGTTATCCATAATAACACATGTTTATGACAAACAATGTTATTGGTGCAACAAGTCTTGTAAAAAAACTGTTTATAATGTTTATTCTACCACAGAACATCACCAAACACAAATCATCATGTGCTGAGCTGAAAGTGACATTTGTAATGATGCTTCAGAAAACATTACAATTCTCCTGATGGACGTGTATATCCACCGTTGGACTTTGTTTCGAAACAAAACTACACTTGTGTGAATGTGAAAAGTAAAGTGTTTAATTTTTTAAAAGCTCATCGTTGAAGAAACACCTAAATATTGTGTTTGTAAAGGCCGATACACGCGCTTTGAAGTCGCTGCATTCCAGTCAGCGGCTGTTCCAACATGTTCCAAATCCAGCGCGTGCGAGACTGTTGACTTGCCACTTACGATTATTTATATTATTAGAATAGAAACACTAAAATGATTCAGAAAAGACACTCAATGTGCTATACAAAAACGTAAAAGTTTAATACCAACAAGTCAGGACGAGTTAATTTTCTTCACCACCACCAGCGAGAATATGTAAGCTGCCCATTCTCTGAACTCGTCACAGTTTACTATTTAACTTATACCCACACTTTGATTAGCGACAACAGTGTAACTTAGTTTCTTTAATCGGTAAACTGCAATCGCGGTTTCGACGCATCGTGAACCGCGATCCCACAGTTTGTTTTCTTTGCGCGTGCTGCAACTCTTTGAGGAGAAACATCTTCGCCTGCGCTCGTGCGGTTTATTAAATCCGTTTCTATATACGTTCCCCGTGCCTGCATTTCTAAAGCAACGATGCATTTAATCCCAAATGAAAAGCGAGTATAATTTAATGGAAACACTTACCGTCAGCAAGCAGCGTTAAAGTTAAAAGGCTGCCATAAACAACTGCAATGTGCCTCATCGTGGAGAATCTCTCAATCTCTGTCGTCCTTAATTTCTGCCTGATTTTCTGAATAAACAGCCTTCGGATCAACAGAATTACATGAATAACTATTTGAAAACCATCGTTTAATGCATCTGTAATCCTTTTTGGTCCCCACACGAGTGTTAAGTTAAACTAAAAAGACCCAAATGAAGACGCCGCAACTCCAGTCAGGATAGAAGTGTTGTTCAGTCAGACTCTGCCGCCGCCGCCGCTGCTGGAACGATCAAAAGGTGCATTGGATTGTACCATCTGCGCTCCGAAGGGGGGGATCTTTACCAGAGTAAATGTCTCGTTGAAAACTGAGGGGAACGACACAAATTGAATGAATCTGAGGCTTTAAGGTAACACTGCGTGTTAAATGAGACCAACTGGGATTTTAGCGATTTCGCAATTTCTTCGTGCGACGCCCCGAAAACTTTGAGGTGCTGTGAACCTCTCTACAAACGAGAGAACGTGCCGACGCGGCCCTTCAAAGTGAGCCGATCCAAATCAAATAAGGAGACATCAATAGTTGCCCGACTTTACTGACGCCCTCAACTTTCCCCTCCAATTACTGCCATACAGCACATTTGATATGGCCAGAAACTAGATGTGTCTGTATAAAAATAAGATAATTTAAAGGGGACATTGCACAAGACTTTTTTTAAGATGTAAAATAAATATTTGGTGTTCCCAGAGTTCGTATGTAAAGTTTTAGCTCAAAATACCCCACAGATAATTTATTATGTGAAAACTGCCACTTTGTAGGTGTGAGAATTTTTTTTGTGCGTGTGTCCTTTTCAAGAGCACATATGGTCCGATTCACATTTTAAATATCCTTTGGTGTCTATGTTAACTATATGCAAAAGGACAAACCCTAAAGGAAATGAAGACACAAGTTATCATTTCCAACGTAAATCTCTTTTCTTGGACTACAACAAACATACCGATTGTAGGCAACAGTTTACTTCCTGGGGTTGGTGATGTAGACAAGACCGTCATTGAGTGCGTTTACATACACAGTCTTACGCCAATTATGCTTAATAAACTGATAACAATTGGGTCATGTAAACGCGTAAAATAGTTTTCTTTAATCGGGGAAAGCCCATAAACGGCGTAAGCAAAAACCAATCGGCACAGGTAGTTTTTTGTTCATTACCCCGATTTAACGTGACATGTAAACACCTTAACCGGCTTTCTCACGGTTTTGTCCATGTGCACATGTCTCTGCGTGTGAAAGATAAACGTCAGACGTGGAAGTAAGTTTAAAGTAACGAATAAAAGTCTCTGCTCTACTAAAGCAGTTGGCAGAGAAACTGCGAAAATAAAAACTGATGTTATATTTACAGGTTCTGGAGACACAAAAAGAGATAAAACAATACAGCTTAAGACAGATATGCCATCGGCTTTTTGATCAACTATTATGTACTATAGGTGATGACGTCACTACCTGCGAGAAACCTGACAAATCTCCAAGTCCCATGTAAATGCAGCAGTCTGCATAGTCGATTTATTGATTTGCATGTAAACACATGAAAACAGTTTTTTATAATAAGCAGATTTTTGATAGTTATCCGCTTATTCTGTGCATGTAAACGTACTCATTATCTTAAATTCTCCCACTTCGAACTCAGCCTGTAAGTTAACTCCTGTTAGCGAATCTTTCAAACATGGTAAGGAGCGTCACATTTCCGGCTGATGTCAGAGATATTCAGACCATTTATAACATACAGATTAGCTGACCAACCATGTGTTTTTTAACCATAAACCACGGGAACACATTGTATTATACCTAATACAAAAAATAACATTGTTTTTTTAGCAATGAAATAGGTGCATTTTAAATGCAAATTAACTGATGATATGCAAACACCGATCACCATAATGGTGGTTTGTTGAAATTGAAACTCAATTTTGCTGTCTAAAATTTTCTCTCTCCCTCTCTATCTCTGCACTAAATGGCAGTGCCATGGTTGGATATGGGTGTTGTTATCATAATAAGATCCCCTTCTGACATCACAAGGGGAGCCGTGTTTCAGTTACCTATTTTTTCAGATGCCCGCAAAGAATGGTTTACTAAAACTAAGTTACTGGGTTGATCTTTTTCACATTTTCTAGGTTGATAGAAAAAAGGAAAACTCAGATTTTCATAATATGTCACCTTTAAGTTTCATCATAAATATTAAAATAATTAAAAGTTTCTGTAGAAAAGACAGTATTACTGGCAGCTGTTTGCATTTTTAATTTATGTTATTTACAGGCAAAAGTTTGTTCAAAGTCAAAAAACATTAACAAGTCTTTGTCTTTACAAAATAAAAATAAAATAACAACCTCATGCAAAGCATCCTGGGAACCAAAATCTGTAGGAAGAACAGAAAAGGTTGATGAGGATTTCTAGTTCCCAGAAAGCTTTGCATGAGGTTGTTATTCTATAGTTTTATTCTGTAAAGATGAAGACTTGTTAATGTTTAATGTACATTTCACTTTAAACAAACTGCTTTATTTAAATCTACAGTAAGTTACTGGCAAACAGCTGCATTACTACAGCAAAATATTTTACAGTGAAGGGACACACATCTACTGTTAGGCTCCAAATGCGCTTGGATAAAAGCCTCTGACAAATGCATTTATGTAGATTTTAATATAGTCTTATTTATAGCATAGGCCTTCAATTAGGCTAAATTGTGTTTGCTGTGTCATATTGTTTCTTCATATTGGTACATATCTGTACCTAAATAGTTCCCATTTTTTGACAGTGTAGTTTCATATGATGGTTGGAGGGGAGTGATGAGACAAGACGAAGCATTCTGATCAAAGATTATGAAAACAAACAATTTTTCTTTGGAATTACATGAATGAATGAATGAATCGTTCAGCGTGGTAACAAGGGGCATGCATGAAGTAAATATGGTCAATTCCAATTTCACGCTGACTGAGCTGTTTTTTGCTTGACTGATAAGCCAAATAAAACATTTGGGGCTTTATATTGGCTATCGCACTTTATCTCATACTCGAGTCACCTCTTTGTTGTTATTTTTAATACGACGCATTTAAAGATTTAAAGTTTGATCCATTTTTTGGTTTATACAAGCTTTTAAAATATCAAACAATGTGTCTCTACTAAATTTAGGCACTGATGTGGCCTTAAAAATGAACATTTCCCTCTATTGTTCTGATTTTTAGCTTTGACCTACCATATAACACTGCAACCCGAGTAGCCACGTCACTGAGACCCTAAAGGCCAACTGGGAAAAAGTAAGTATTCAAAACAAACCTACTTGAAACTGGATCAGCACTATTGTTAGCCATTGTGTAACTGGACTGTGTTGCCCCTACAGAATAAAACACCTGCATAATACTTAATAGGGGAACATGATGATCTCTTCTCATGACGTATACTGAAGTTCCCATGTATGCTGGGTACTACACTACAACTTGCTCCAGTATTTTTAAGCATAAGCTTCTGTCATTATCATTTAAAGGTTAACACTATGAATCATAAAAGTTTCCCAGTGAACTCGCATACTGCAAAAATGATCAAACACATGGTACATTTGCTTTGGTTAATAGCATCTGATAAATAAATGACAGATAATATTGAATTTATCATTTATAGTTCTTTAATAAAATAGTTTACCGTATTTTCCGGACTATAAGTCGCTCCGGAGTATAAGTCGCACCAGTCAAAAAATGTGTCATGAAGAGGAAAAAACATATATAAGTCGCACTGGACTATAAGTCGCATTTATTTAGAAAATGATTATTCTTTTTAGGGGCATTTTGTTTGGTAGCCTCTTATGGAACGGCTGAAATTCCACAAGGGGGCCCATTTGTTCCTCAGACGTTGCACAATAAACATGACATCCGAATATATTCATTATAAATCATGAATGAAAAGTGAGATTCGAATGAATGTCTGTTAGTGAACTTATTGTATACACTATTTATATCGTAATTCGGTCAGAAACTTCAAGATTGTGAGATGAACAAATCGTTTTGGATTAAAAGGCTTGGATATTCCATTTCCTTGGACTTTTGGGGATTTATGAACAATTTGTTTTGGACAATTTCACCGAAGCGGATAAAGGAAAGATTTTGAAGGTAAGTAAATATCCTAAATCGGCGCCGCCCGGTTCAGGTAACTAACAACTAGATTACAGTTTTATGACTGCTAAAAATCATATTATGCTTTCTGTGTGCGCTTAATGGAATCCCGAAAGTCTAAGCTTTACAACGATGTGCCGCATGACCGTATATTTTGAAGATTTAATGCTTCAAAGTTACAATGACGTAATGCAGCCTCACGTGCAAGGGAGGGGGTGTGCCGTGTACGGCACAGTGTTCCTTATCAGGTTAAAGGGATAGTTCACCCAAAAATAAAAATTCTGTCATAATTTACTCACTGTCATGTTGTTACAAACCTGCATAAATTTCTTTGTTCTGATGAACACAGAGGAAGATATTTTGAGAAATGTTTGTAACCAAACCGTTTGTGGACCCCATTCACTTCCATAGTAGGGAAAGAGAATACTATGGAAGTAAATAGGGTCCACAAACCGTTTGATCGCAAACATTTATCAAATTATCTTCCTTTGTGTTCATCAGAACAAAGAAATTTATGCGGGTTTGTAACAACATGAAAGTGAGTAAATGATGACAGAATTTTCATTTTTGGGTGAACTATCCCTTTAAGTCTTTTTCCATTGTCTTTAAGTTAATGTTTCAGTTAACATTTTTTTGTCAGGGATAGGCTACAGGAGCAACATATAGCGCCCTCTTGTGATGACTGGAGGTGAAAATCAGGAGGCAAATGCAGGTTAAAGTGAACACAGTTTATTAGTAAGATGACACAGATGATATGATGGATAGTTCAAGACAGACAAAGGCTGCGGTGACTGATCCTGGTGCTCGTGGGTGAATTCAGAGTGTCGGATGAAACCGGAAACACAAACAGGCAGAACTCTACGCGAAGACGAGACCACAGGAACACACGAAGACGACAAGACTGGTAAGACACGTAGCATAATCATCTGGCAGTGAGAGGAGAGAATGAGTGAGTATATATGCCGTCTGAGTAACTACCGCCAGCTGGAGTAAAGCAATCACGCACACCTGCACTCACTCAGATCATTAGTGATCAGACACGCACACACACACACACACACACTTCAGTCATACAGACAGACACAACACAGAAAGTCACGATGGACTCATCCTACCGTGACAGTACCCCCTCCCCCAAGGACGTCACCTGACGTTCTCGGGCTCCTAGACCTGTGATGGAAATCATCAATAAGGGAGTGATCCAATATGTCCCGGGCGGGAACCCAACTTCTCTCCTCCGGACCGTAACCTTCCCAATCCACCAAGTACTGAAATCCACGTCCCCTCCGTCTGGAGTCCAGAATACGATTAATCGAATAAGTTGGTTCCCCATCTACGATACGAGGCGGGGGGGACCGGGACAGGCGGATTAAGACGAGATTTAAACACGGGTTTGATTTTGGAAATGTGGAAAACCGGATGAATTCGTCTGTACACAGGAGGGAGATTAAGGCGGACTGTTACTGGGTTAATGATCTTAGCAACAGAAAATGGGCCGATAAATTTGGGAGTCAACTTATACGAGACGGAACGCATCGGAATATTCTGAGTTGAAAGCCACACTTTTTGACCCACGACGTAAACGGAGGCTTCGACCGGTGGCGATCAGCCTTAGCCTTGGTGCGTTGTCTCGCTTGGAGTATAGCCTCACGTGCTCTACTCCAAGTGCGACGGCACCTCTGGACGAAAGCGTGCGCGGAGGGGACCGCGACCTCGGATTCCAGACTGGGAAATAAAGGTGGTTGGTACCCTAAGCTACACTTAAACGGAGATAGGCCCGTGGCTGACACTGGTAATGAATTGTGCGTGTACTCCACCATAGAGAGTTGTTGGCTCCAGGAGGAAGGATTCTTGGAAGCCAAACATCGCAACACTCTTTTCACGTCCTGATTGGCTCGTTCGGTTTGACCATTGGTTTGAGGATGAAACCCCGAAGACAGACTAACCGTAGCCCCTAGCAACCTGCAGAACTCTCGCCAAAATTTAGATATAAATTGGGGACCTCTATCGGAGACCACGTCTGTCGGGAGGCCATGTAACCGGAATACGTGGTCTACGATAACGACCGCTGTCTCCTTGGCAGAAGGCAATTTAGGCAAGGGAATAAAATGAGCCGCCTTCGAGAATCGGTCCACTACGGTTAAAATCACCGTATTGCCCTGGGAGGGTGGGAGGGCGGTAATAAAATCGAGCGAAATATGGGACTAGGGTCTCGAAGGGACAGGCAGCGGTCTAAGTAATCTGTCAGGAGGACGATTAGACGACTTACCCACAGCACAAACCGAACAAGCCAACACAAACTCGTGTGTGTCGCGAGCCATCCCTGGCCACCAAAATCGTTGCTTAACCAAAAATTTTGTTCGACTGACCCCTGGATGGCAAGCTATACTGGAATTATGGCTCCATTTAAGTACCTCTGATCTCAGTCCCTCTGGCACAAATAACCAGTTCGGTGGGCAACGGGCCGGGGCGTTACCCCTTCTAAGGCTTTGGTTACCTTCGATTCGATCTCCCATGAGAGCGCGGAGATGAATAGAGCCTCCGGTAAAATGGGCTCGGGAGAGGAAACACGATCGGAACGCTCAAAAATGCGGGACAAAGCATCAGGTTTGGTGTTTTTAGAACCTGGACGGTAGGACAATGTGAAATCGAAACGACCGAAAAATAAAGCCCACCGAGCCTGCCTAGAGTTCAAACGTTTAGCAGATTTGATGTATTCTAGGTTCTTGTGATCAGTGTAAACTATGAAGGGCACACCCGACCCCTCAAGCCAATGACGCCATTCTTCCAGTGCTAATTTAACAGCCAACAACTCCCGATTACCAATGTCATAATTACGTTCAGCAGGCGATAAACGATGGGAGTAAAACGCGCAGGGATGCACCTTTCCGTCTGAAGATGTGCGTTGGGATAACACAGCTCCACCCCCACATCTGACGCATCGACCTCCACTATGAACTGGCGTTTACGATCAGGGGCCACGAGAATCGGGGCTGAAACAAAGCAGCCTTTCAGTTTGGCAAATGCAGTCTGGGCTTCATCCGACAACCTGAACGCCGTACTAGGGGAGGTCAAGGCGGTCAGAGGTGCGGCTAGTTGGCTGATATTGCGAATAAAAAGCCGGTAAAAATTTGCGAACCCCAGAAATCTCTGCAGGGCCTTGCGAGACTCTGGGGATGGCCAATCAACCACAGCCTTAACCTTCTCCGGATCCATATGGACACCCTCAGTCGAAATGATGTGCCCTAGAAAGGAAACAGACTGTGCATGAAATTCGCATTTCTCCGCCTTGACAAAAAGCCCATTCTCTAGCAACCTGAGAAGCACTCGTCGTACGTGTTGCACATGTTCCTGGAGAGACATAGAAAAAATCAGTATGTTGTCCAGGTAGACATACAGAAACTGGTCGACCATGTCTCGCAACACGTCATTAACGAGTGCTTGGAAAACTGCTGGCGAATTAGATAATACGAAAGGCATAACTCAGTACTCAAAATGGCCTCTAGGGGTGTTAAAAGCAGTTTTCCATTCATCCCCCTTCCTTATGCGGACCAAATTGTAAGCATTGCGTAAATCCAATTTTGTGAAGACGGAGGCTCCTTGCAACCTCTCGAAGGCTGAAGACATTAACGGCAAAGGATAAGTATTCTTTACCGTAATGCTATTCAACCCTCGGTAATCAATACAAGGACGCAAGGACCCATCCTTCTTACCAACAAAAAAGAACCCCGCCCCCGCTGGAGATGAGGAAGGACGGATGAACCCCGTTGCCAGAGAATCAGAAATGTATTTCTCCATGGCCTCCATCTCAGGAACAGAAAGAGAGTAAAGTTTGCCTTTAGGCGGAGACGTACCTGGCAGTAACTCTATGGCACAGTCATAGGGACGGTGTGGAGGTAGAGAAGCGGCTCGGGACTTACTGAACACTCCCTTCAGGTTGTGGTACTCAGCAGGCACGTTAGTTAAGTCCATCGTCTCCTCCTGAAACACAAGCAGAGACAAGACAAGACTTATGACAAGCTTCACTCCAACCGGTGATAGTACCCAGCTTCCAGTTGACAGACGGGTTGTGTTTAAGCAGCCAAGGATGTCCAAGTACAATGGGAGCCAGAGGGGAAACCGTGACAAAAAACTGCAAAGTCTCAGAATGGTTGCCAGAAATACAGATGGTGACCGGGTCCGTGATGTGAGTGATAACAGATAATTCACTTCCATTGAGTGCGAAGGGTGAGATGGGTTTGGAAAGAGCTGACAACGGAACTTTGAGCTTACATGCAAAGTGATGGTCGATTAAATTCCCCTCGGCTCCCGAGTCCAGTAGTGCGTCACAGGTGAGATGTGTATTACGCCACCGCAGCTTCGCCGGGAGGAGGGTAGATGTTAAAGGGGTCTTTGCCGAAGAGATTCCGCCCGAAAGTAACCCCAAATTTACTCCCGGGCGCTGCCTTTTACCGGACACCGATGGAGTAGGTGTCCGGCCTCCCCGCAATAAAGGCAAAGCCCCAGCGATCGGCGACGAATCCTGTCCTCCCGGGAAAGCCGAGCTCGACCCACCTGCATGGGCTCCGGATCGGACAGGGAGGAACCGGCCGCAGTCTCTCTCGACGAGGGCGATCTCTCCAGAAAGCCGTGAGATAAAACTTAATCGTCGTAAGCTGGAATAGTTCTCAATCGAATGTCAGCTTGGATGGCGGCATCAATCAGACCATTAAGAGAGGCTGGAACCTCTCCATGTTGAAGTTCACGTTGAATGCGGCCAGTTAACCCATGCAGGAAAATATCCCACTGCGCCTCTTCATTCCAGTGTGTATCCGCGGCAAGCGTGCGAAAATCAATGGCATAATCAGAGACAGAACGCTTACCCTGCCGCAGATCGGCCAACTTCCTAGCTGCGTCTCTTCCTACCGCGGATCGGTTGAACACTTTCCTCATCATCGCGGGGAGAGCATCGAAGTTCTGGGTACACGGATCGTGGTTCTCCCACACCGCTGTTCCCCAACGCGCCGCCTTTCCCGTCAGCAGAGATAGCACGAATCCCAATTTGCTCTCCTCCGAAGTGTAGGTCTGGGGCTGGAGAAAGAAATGGAGAGAGCATTGTGATAGAAATGGTCTACAGCACTCTGGATCACCTGCGTATTTCTCGGGCGTGGATAATTTCGGCTCCTGACGGGAAACACTCGCTGGTGGTGTGGGAGGAACAGACGGTGTGGGTGGCGCAGTGGGTAGCGGCAGCTGTTGGATCGCCTGGGTGAGCTCGGACACTTTGTCTGTCATGTCCTTCATCGCCTGGCTCAGTTCCTCAATCCGGTTATCCTGGGTGGTGAAACGGTGCATGGCTGCGGTGATAAACTCTTCGAACCGAGCCGGGGATCCTTTACCTGCTGCTTCCATGGTGGCCAGATGATTCTGTGATGACTGGAGGTGAAAATCAGGAGGCAAATGCAGGTTAAAGTGAACACAGTTTATTAGTAAGATGACACAGATGATATGATGGATAGTTCAAGACAGACAAAGGCTGCGGTGACTGATCCTGGTGCTCATGGGTGAATTCAGAGTGTCGGATGAAACCGGAGACACAAACAGGCAGAACTCCACGCGAAGACGAGACCACAGGAACACACGAAGACGACAAGACTGGTAAGACCAACCTGATCTCACGAATTTCCGTGGCATAGTCACGGAATTTTGTGCTCATTTTTCCGTGGCATTCTCACGGATCTCCGCATTTTTCCGTGGCCCTGCTACGGACTGTCTTTTTCCGTGGCATTCTCAAGGATTGGTTACTCAACTGTTTTGTCCTATTTTCTTACCATTTTCGCTTCGGTTTAGGGTTAGATTTACATGAAATGACATCCCTACCCAAACCCAACTCTAACCCCAACGCCAGGCGACAATTGTTTAAAGTTTAGAAAATATAAAAGAATAAATCAGAAAAAATTATATAAACCAATAGTTAAAGTGACATACTAATGCAAACACCAAATCTAACCCTAAACCGAAGCGAAAATGGTTTGAAAATAGGAAAAAGCAGTTGAGTAACCAATCCGTGAGAATGCCACGGAAAAAGACAGTCCGTACCAGGGCCACGGAAAAATGCGGAGATCCGTGAGAATGCCACGGAAAAATGAGCACAAAATTCCGTGACTATCCCACGGAACTTTGTGAGATCATGTTGGGTAAGACACGTAGCATAATCATCTGGCAGTGAGAGGAGAGAATGAGTGAGTATATATGCCATCTGAGTAACTACCGCCAGCTGGAGTAAAGCAATCACGCACACCTGCACTCACTCAGATCATTAGTGATCAGACACGCACACACACACTTCAGTTGGATTAACTAGACAATGGCAAAGATAAACCAATTTCAGACTAAAGATCTCTTTTAAGAACCTTAAACTGAATCGACCAAAAATAGTTATTCTACGGCATCCCTGTGAAAAACATGTTGAGGCACCTTAATTTTTAAGAGAGTAGGGGTGAACTTGAAAGTAAAATTATAGACAGCTTACTCCATCCTTTACCACAAACTAAATATTAAGACAGATGATTCATTTAATAGACTTACAGTTTATTTGCCTATTCACTCATTTAAGCACAAGTTTCAATACTCCTAAGAAACAGCGCAGACAGAAAGAAGCTCAGGCTATGATAATGTCACACTGTTCATTTCTGACCCTGCAGGGTTTTCTGTCATCTCCACCCAAAGCCTCTATGATGAGATTTAACCACAGAGAGAGAGAACGAGGGAGAGAGAGAGAGAGAAAGAGAGAGAAAGAAAGACTCTTGCTATCATAGTTTTGATGTAGGAACAATGTCCAGGTGTAATTTAATCTCTTGTATTTTGTGATATCTATCTACTGTAGCAGTTTTGGTCTCTTGCCAGACATCTGGCAGAAATATTTTTAATGCAATTATAATGCCATCTTATAATGTATTGTATTACATTGTAATTCAAATACTGCAATTATTCTGGTTTTATAGTTATCATTTAATAATTATAATACTTTTCATGATGCATTGCACCATAGTACAAAACACATGACTCCTTTAGTTTGTTAACTCTGTGTTGCAACAGCAAACCACGCACTGCTGACTGTCAGTCCTACTTTATAATTATATATAACTGCCTGCTATTTAACCTATTAACATTCAATGATGCAACCCACACAAAGATATTTCAACTAAAAAATGTTTGCAGAGTTAAAAGTCTTCTGAGCTTATATTATAAAAACATAGCAATAAAGAATGATAGGGACAGTATAGATTTAATGGACACACTATACACATGATCACAGGATGAATGTGTGTGTGCGCGCGCTCGTGTGTGTGTGTGTTAACACACCTAAACACTGATGTAAAAATCTTTATTTTCTACCCACGGAGAAATGTTAATTTATTATGTCATGTTAATTTCAGGTTCATGGTCAATGTTTTGGCTAATAGCTTTGAAAGAATGCAGCCTGCATTTCATTATAACCCACTACACTGTGTGCTTTATTGTTTAAAAGTCAAAAGTAGCATTGGGATATTTCTGTCATGATTTAATAATCAGAGGCTTTAGAGAAAGTGACATTATGAAGACATCATGGTACTGTAAATATATCTACAGCCTGTGAGATATTCCAGCACCTGGTTTTTGACTAAAATCTTTGAACTCAGTTTTGTGAAGCAACCCATTCATAAAGAGCTTTAGATCATACTTCAGTCATTCACATCGCGCCTCAGGCTTACAGTAAAAATATAAGCTGAGAATATCCATTCTTTAACTATTATAGGGCTTTAGAGTAAAAGTGGCACAAATACTCTTTGATTTAGGCCCAGAATTAGACACCGAATAACAATATCTGTTTTCAATCTCACTTACATCATTTAAAAGCAGACATTCCAAGCATTATGGAGACATTTATCTTTTGTTTCTATGACAAGTATTTGTTAAGTTACAGTTAATTTTTCTGACGCGTTTCTGAAAGGACTTCACTGAGGGAGAGAGAACAAAACGCGCATCATGTTTATTTTCTTAATTTTGCTAAAAGCACAACATTCTGTTTTTATTGAGGGTGGACAGAAAAAAAACTAGACACTTTAACGTTTTAAATGATGTATTAATCATATATGTATGTCCAAAATCAGCCGAGTAATTTAAGTCTCTTTGCGGAGTGATTGAAAAAAAAAACAGTTTGCTGCGCCCGCGCCGCAGTCGACCCCAGAGTGTTAAAGCCCCTTAACCTAAAAATGCACTTTTAAATGTGTTTCTATCAGAAAATGAGTTGCCAGTGTGTGTGCAGAAATATCCTGTTATTAAATCCATCTCTTCTTCTTTGTGTAATCTCCTTTAAATCGCAACAGTCACAAAAAAACGGGCTGTTGGGGATCGCCTATAAATGTGATGTCACATTTACGCCCCACCCATGACCGCTTACAGACTCTGTTCATGAGCGCGTAGTTCAACCTTCTGCCAGAGACGCATGTTTTGGTGTAGTCCAAAGCAGACATGTACGTGCTCTACCCCTTACTTTGCATATGAGGAGGGGAAAAGTAGCTTTCTTTGCATTTAAAGAAACACAAACAAAAACAGTGTGTTTTTTATTGCAGCCACAAATGGCCAAGTTGGTGTATTTTGAACTGAAACTTTACAGACACTTTCTGACCTGGGGAGACCAGAGACTATTTTTATATTGCTGAAAACAGGTTAGCGGCCCTTTAAGTATAATTACAAACATGTGATATCTACTTTAAAATTCTTAAAGATAAATTAACATTAAACGCTAACAAAGCTTTCTTTTAGGGAAAAAGTTTAATAGCGTTAAATATTTATTTATTTTACTCTCTTAATTCACGCGTGAAAGCCGTGCATGAAATTCTAGTCATCGAGACATTCATGCGGAAATTCGCGTCACGGGAGGGCCTTCTGCGATTCCGCTATCTTCCTGTAATCACGTCACTACAAGAGCAAGCTCCTGATTGGTTAACACGACGCGTTTTTCCGCCAAAGTTCACATTTTTCAATTCACACCATTCACACGTAATAGACGCGCAAATGGGGCAAAATCGCGTCTTCTGCGCCGCGCTTCATTCGCGCCGCGAGACCTCCAGACACACATCAGCGTGCCTTTACATTGACTTAACATTGAAATCACTAGCGCTTGATGCCTCTACAGCGGCTGGTCTGAATGCAGCATTACAAATTTGTGGATTATACATGATAAAATTAAGTTGAATTTACTCAATAATGTGTTGATAGAATTATGTAAATTACTTACATGTCTATGTTATTTTAACTGAAATTTTGGGAAAAAACAATAATTACATTTAATTTAAATACAGTGAACTAATTTAATTTGTTAAATCTACCAAGGCACATTATAATTTTTACAGTCCCGAAACTGTTATGATTTATCTATACCAGTGGTTCTTAACGTTATTCCTCGAGGCCCATTGCTCTGCACATTTTGTATGTCTCTTTTAACTGACAGACTCAGTTCAGTTCATTGAGATCTCTTCTAATGAGCTGATGATTTGAATCAGGTGTGTTTAATAAGGGAGACATACAAAATGTGCAGGGCAGTGGGCCTCGAGGAATAACGTTAAGAACCACTGATCTATACTATATTTGCCATAGATACTAGTACCACTGAGGTACCAATATATGTCTGTGATGTACCAAACCTAAAAAAGAGGCTTACCAGTTGAATGTATTTTAATTATGTGGCAAATTTTCACATACAATTATTATATTAGTTGTATCCAAAGGGCAAAAAAGCAAAATATGTGTTCAGTGCGTCATGAGAATGTGCATCATGCATCATTTCAAAATAAAAAATAAAGTGTCTCTTTAATTATAAACCCTTACAAAGCATCTGCAGCAGGTATTTTGACATGACACATGATGCACATGAGTTCACATGACGCACTGAACACATATTTTGACATGACAAGCCATACGCATGACAATGTTTTGAAGAGTTATAATTATGCACCATTTTAGACTTATGTTTCATTAAGCTTCATCATGTAATGTGAGAGACTGATTCTTTACAAAGCACACATGCAATGCTTGAGAATTTGGCAAAAATATGATATCGACCTTCACATTGGAAGCACCTCTGCCATATCTCAAATTTTGCCTACAGAGATGTCATTATATACATTGTAATTACATTATATCTGTATCTGTGTGGATAATTGTACACATCTGCTCTAGCCATGGATATCTCATAATGAAAGCTCAAGCTGAAACTTGTCTCTGACGTCTCTCCATCACTCAGGTCAACTGAACAATGACTTCTAGAATTTAGTCCAATCCATGTGGACTCGGTTTATCCAAGTTCAAACACATGTATGTATACACACATGCACGCACACACACGCAGACTATATAATGCGTCATGTAAACGGTACTTTAAACCTGCGTTTGCTGAAAAGCATCAGAGGTCCTGAATGGCATTAATTACAGATTACTACAGTTAAACAGGAGATGATTGATTTGTTCATGTAAACCCTCCACCCATCAGCCATTTGTAGCGGGTGGAGCAAACAGCTGTGTCAATAATCTGCCATGTTCTCATGAACCAGCTGCTCCATCCAAAACCACCAACAAAGTATCTCAACAGTATAACAAATATATTAAATAAATGAGTACAGAAGTAAGACTTGATTTACATTTAATATTTTTGTGGGGTTTAAAGTAAGCCAACATCTTAATGTGTTGATATCCTTGAAAAAAGTAATGTTGGCATTAGGGGTTTGGCACATAAGTCAGTGTAATACATTATAACCAAGAGTGGCCAAAGAAAGAAACCAATCATAACCCTCATATTACATATGGACTCTTTTAAAAAAGCTTTGTTTTTGTCTAGGTAGATAGAGAAACCCTAAAAAAAATATTTACGATTCATATATCTTGTAAAAATTATACACTTTCACTTTGGTACTTTTGCTAACCTAACCCTAACAATGAGGCAGAGAAATAATATCTTTGAAAGAAAATGTTTGGTGGTGGCACAGTGGGTTGCACTGACTGTAGCTTTACAATGAGAAGGTCCGCGATTCGACCCCTGGCTTGGTCAAGTGGCCTTTTAGTGGGGAGTTTGTATGTTCTACGTGTCAGCGTCAGTTTAATCTGGGTATTTCAGTTTCCGCCTACAGGCCAAAATCATGCAAGTTGGGGGGATTGAAAATACAAAACTCCTCTAACTATAAGAATAAGAATGAAACATTTATTTGGGTTAAAAAACAACCCATT